>NC_045544.1:67062901-67388850 GCF_009769535.1 Thamnophis elegans | reverse complement strand
AGAAAATAAAACTTCTACATCATTGAAAGACTCGGGAAAGACTTCCCCACAGAAAGAGCAATGATGTGATATTTGCTAAAGATGAAGTTAGCAATTTACCGTCATAAGAGAGGAAATAGCAATAGTAGTACTATTAGTATTTAGGATAATGTATTAATTAGCATTATTAGCATTATTAACATTATTATTAGTAGTAGTATTAACAGCATTTGATCTAGCACATCTGCATGACTTCCTAGTAGCAATTTCTGCACATATTCAGCTAACTCTTCTTAATGCTGAGAAATTAGATAATCCAATATTTTATTGTTTTCCTGATCAATATAGGAAAATATAGGAGAAAAACAAAAAAAAACAACAAAAAAACAACAAAAAACAAAACAAAACAAAAAACAACAGTTTTAGCATTATTAGCATTATTGCATCTTCAAATATTTATTTTATTTCTTTAAAAAAAACACAAATATTTCATCATTTGTCAATCATTAAGACATTGAAGTACAATTTTTTGTGTGTGTGTGTGCCCCTCCCTCCCTCCACCCCCCAACCCCCTCCTCCTCCCCCCCCGACTTCCCAGAACCCGTACACGGTATGGATTTTTAACTAACACAGTCTAAAATCTATTGAGAAAAAAGAAATAAAGAAATTAATGACATTCTACATTGACCTTAGCTTCTTCTTACTGAACTAACTTTTAACAGTTTAAATCATTTCTGATCTTAAGCATAGGCTAACTGGAATTTCTTGGTCCCGTATTTATTTTGTATATAGTCAATCCATTTTTTCCAGTCTCGTTTATATCTCTCATTTGAATGATCTTTAAGATATGCCGATATTTTAGCCATCTCGGCTAAGTTTGTCACTTTCAATGTCTATTCTTGGATTGTAGGCAAGTCTTCCTTCTTCCAATATTGCGCCACCAACAGTCTTGCTGCAGTTATCAGGTGCAGAATCAAATTAGTCTCTACCACTGTAAAGTCAGTACATATACCTAGTAAAAATAACTGAGGAATAAACTTTATCCTTCTTTTAAAAATATTTTGCATGACCCACCATATTTTTATCCAGAATGCCTTAACCTTTTGGCAGGTCCACCATATATGATAATATGTAGCATCGAGAGAACCACACCTCCAACATTTAGGCTGTACATTTGAATACATAGAAGCCAACTTTTTAGGATCTAAATGCCATCTATAGAACATCTTGTAAAAATTTTCTCTCAGATTTTGAGCTTGTGTAAATTTCACATTTCTTACCCAGATTCTTTCCCATGTATCCAACATTATTGGTTCCTCAATATTTTGAGCCCATTTTATCATACAATCTTTAACTAATTCTGTTTCCGAATCCATCTGTATTAATACATTATATATCCTCTTTATATGCATTAAGCTTTGATCTCTTATTTGTTTAAACAGATTATCCTCAACTTGGATAAAACCAATTTTTTGATCTATTTTCCACCTAGCCTGTAATTGCCCATACTGGAACCATGTTTGAATTACCTTCTCCTCTTTTAATACCTCTAAAGATTTTAATTGTAATATCCCCCTTTCTGAGGTAAGAAGCTGTCTGTAAGTAATTCTGTCCTGTTTTTGTGCTGTATTCATATTTTCAATTGCGTGTCTAGGAATTGCCCACATGGGTATCTTGTCATTTAATTTATATTGGTATTTCTTCCAAACCCGCAATAAAGCATTTCTTAAAATATGACTTTTAAAATTCTTATCCAATTTTTTGTTGAATAACAGGTAAGCATGCCAGCCAAATACCAGATCGTGTCCCTCAATATTCAATATTCTATCATTGGTTAAATGAGTCCAATCACTAATTACAGATAATGCCACTGCATCATAATATAGTTTTAAATTAGGTAGTTTCAATCCTCCTCTCTCACGTACATCTTGCATTATTTTCATCTTTACCCTCAGCTTCTTTCCTGCCCACACAAATTTGTTGACACCCTTCTGCCATTCTAAAAGGTTCGCATCTTTTTTAAGTATAGGTAACATTTGGAAAAGAAATAAAATTTTTGGTAAAATGTTCATTTTCACTGCCACTATCCTACCCAGCAAAGATAAGTGCAATTTCTCCCATTTTTTCATCTCTGTCTGTATGCTATGCCAAAGTGGTTCATAATTATGCTTATATAATTTCCCATTTGAAGTTAAAATGTTAACTTCAAGATATTTGACTTTTTTAACTACCTCACATCCTAGCATCACTCCTAATTCTTCCTTTTGTTTAATATTCATATTTATAGCTAATATTTTGGTTTTTCCTAAATTTATTTTAAAGCCAGACACTTGACCATATTGATTAATCGTATTCATTAAAACCATACTGGATTCCTGTGGTTGTTCCAATATTATGACCAAATCATCCGCAAAAGCGCGGACTCTATATTCTTGCTGCCTAATCTTGATCCCTTTTAAACCATCCAAGCCCCGTATTTTATTCAACAATACTTCCAAAGTTATAATAAACAATAATGGGGACAAAGGACAGCCCTGTCTTGTACCTTTTCCAATTTGAAAAGAGTCTGTTAAACTTCCATTGACTATGATTTGTGCTGTTTGCTGTTGGTATATTGCTTTAATTGACTGTAAAAAATTATCTCCTATCTGCATTTTTTGCAATATCTTCAGCAGAAATTGCCAGTTAACTCGATCAAAGGCCTTCTCAGCATCCAAAAATATAAACGCAGCAGGGATCTGGTTGTTCTTTCCCAAATATTCTAATGCATTAATAATTAATCTGACATTACTTTTCATCTGTCTCCCTTGTATAAAACCTGTTTGGTCCGTATGTATCAATTGTTGAATAACCAACATTAACCTATTTGCTAATATTTTAGTAAAAATTTTATAATCTACATTCAGTAATGAAATAGGTCTATAATTTTTGGGTTGAGTAGTATCTTGATCTTCTTTGGGTATCAAAGATATAAACACTGTCTTCCAAGATGGAGGGACTTTACCTTCCGTTTGAATCATATTAAATAATTCTCTAAGAGGTTCTACCATTTCTAACTGTAAATTTTTATAGTAAACCGCTGTCAAGCCATCTGTACCTGGTGCTTTCCCTGACTTTAATTGCTTAATTACCTGCAGGATTTCCCCCGAGGTTATTGGTTGATTCAATGTCAAGTTAGCATTGGCATCATTAAGAACCTCTACAGTATCTTCCATTCCAGAAATATGTTCTGTTAATACAGTTACAAGTCTCAGCATGTCGTCTCTAATTTTACCAACCTTAGCATCAAATTTCTCATACAGCTCCTGTTTAAGTCCTTTTATTTCACTTTTAATTTCTTCTTTCATTTCTTTTATTTCCTCTTTTCTCTCCTGCTTTACCACCTCTCTATTATCTCTAAACTTATCTTCCATTTTAATTGTCTGTGCATTAAGAGCCTCGCTTAGATTACTCAGGAAAAATTCTTTCATTAACACATCCCCAGCAGGGGGCATAGGAAGCGGAGGCTGCAGCTTTGTGCCAGGCACTGAGGATGTGCCCCTGGAAGTAGAGGGTGACGACTTCAAGTTAATATTTGGTTTTGAAGCCATTTCAAAATTTATCTGCCTGCAGTTAATAAAACTCTATTGCCTGAATATGCAGCTTTAAGTAAAGAGGCTGAGTTCCCCTTTTATTTTGAAGTTTAAGGCTTGGCTAAACTTTCAGTGAGTAAACATTGTAACAAGACCGTTCAGCAGATTCATCACCATTTAACTTCCAGATAAGCAAGGTTACTGAAGGAGTAAAATTCTTGTAGAAATGAAACTAATTAAAAAGCTTCTGCTGGCCTATTGTGAAACCAAAACATATAATAAGCAATCTCTTTTGTTTTGAATTCTTGTGAGAATTAACAAAAAGTGTTCGTTATTACCGGAGAAACCAGCCTGCTCGGCACCATTTTAAAAGCCTCTAAGTAAATAATTTTTCGGAGGAGAAAAAGAAAAGAAGCTAAAATGTTGATAAACAATTATGGTCCACGCAACAGATTCAGCTCGTGATAAGATTAAATCAAACAAAACTTTGAACTGAGTGGGGGAGACCTACTTTGTCCTGCACAAGGCAGTTTGAAGTTCCCAGCACGGACAGCCGTTCTGCCTTGGGCTAGCCCCCCTTTCCCTGCAAGCACAAAAGCTGCAAAAATTGAAGAGCATTTGCCAGCAAAACAATTTCTTCTTTCCTTCTTGCCTGAAGGATAAGAAAACCTGATAAGATGTCAGATGGAAGATCCTCTAAACAGGTACGTAGCCAGGAATTCGGAGGCAGCTGATTTTTTGCTGCCACCACCAGCAGGCTCCTCCCAGGAAGCACTCTTCTTAATGCTGAGAAATTAGATAATCCAATATTTTATTGTTTTCATGATCAATATAGGAAAATATAGGAGAAAAAAAAACATTAAAAACAAAACAAAACAAAAAACAACAGTTTTAGAATTATTAGCATTATTAACATTATTATTAGTAGTAGTATTAACAGCATTTGATCTAGCACATCTGCATGACTTCCTAGTAGCAATTTCTTTGTTATTCTGTATACTTTTTCATGCTTGTTTACCTAGCTTTTACAAATGTTTCTGAAATAATTATTTATTTTTCATTATTTTATAACTTAGATGTACAAACAATTTGAAAAGAACTGAATTCCCAGCAGATATTAAAACCATTTTGTAATTTGCCTATTTTTGGAAAATAAACAAGCGTTTAAATTATTTATGCTTTGTAGCTAAATTGAGTCGAGACCATCTTCCTATGCAAGACGAAATATGTAGCTCTAACCTTTATCTTCATTTTTTGCTACTGCACAATAGGATTATTCTAAGTGTCAAATTTTGTTCATCATATGGTGCACATATTCAGCTAATTTAAGGTGACCAGACGTCCCGATTTTCACGGGACAATCGCCCTTTTGCACAATTTGTCCCGTGTCCCGGGACATTCTTAAAAACTCCCGATTTTTGTGACCGGACCTGGAAGTAAGCCTGCCCCGCCCCCAGCCCTGTATACCCATCCCAGCCGGCTGGTATTTTGTTCCTTCTGTCTCCCCGTTGCTCAGAAAAGCAACTTCGGGAAGGTCCTTTGCTAGCAGGCAGGTTCTAGAACGCCTGCAGCCACCAAAGGACCTTCCCAGAGTTGCTTTTCTGAGCAACGGGGAGACAGAAGGGACGCAATCTCCTTTCATTCTCCCTCTGCCTCATTCACTTGTTCAGGCAGCAGAAAACGAAAGAAAATCGCATAGCCGAGAACAAAGGAGCCTGCAGCCTCCTTCATTCAAATGTTCAGGAGTGGGGATGAGGGGGGGGGGCTTTCTCACATGCCTTCTTTCTCTGAAGCCACGCTGGATTCAGCAAACCGGGCAGCGCATGCCCTTGGGATTGTGCAACAGCCGAAGAACAGGAGGCAAGAATTCAGGTGCTGCACAAGGCCACGGGCACGCCCTACCCTCTTCTCTCTGATAGCTGCCTGGTTAAAAAGGAGGAGGCAACTCTGCTGGGTCGGAGCCCATCCAGGAAGACGAGGAACGCAAGGGGGATCCCTCCCCCTGCAGATGGGCTCCAGACCAGCAGAGCCTCCTCCTCCTTTTTAACCAGGCGGCTATCAGAGAGAAGAGGGCAGCTTGTGCCCATGGGCTTATGCAGCAGCCAAAGATCACCTGGTTAAAAAGGAGGAAGAGGAGGCTCCGCTAGTCCAGAGCCCATCTGCGGGGGCAGGGATCCCCCTCGCATTCCTCATCTTCCTCGATGGGCTCCTCCTCCTTTTTAACCAGGTGGCTATCAGAGAGAGGAGGGCAGCGCAAAGGAGGAGCAGAACGGCCTTAATCATGTCGAGCTGCCCAGTCAAAAAACCCTTTCCTTCTGTAGAAAAGAAAAGAGGGGGGTGAATTCGAGAGACCGACTGAAAGAGGGAATCTTCTGCCAGGGCACCCTTTGCTCTGCCACAGCAACCTTTTCAAGCAGGATCAGACTAGTTTGAAAGCCTCGCCTTCTATTTTGGCGGGGAAATTCCCTGCCGCCCAGGCTCCATCCCGCAGAAAAAATCCCCTTCGCCAAAGCTCGAGAGGCAAGCGCTGCCTCCGCCTGCCAGAATCTCTGGAGAGAACTTTGCAACTAGCTAAGGAGTGGCAAGCAGCGGACTTGAGCATTTCCTCGCATTCAGCCAAGGTCCTGCGGAGCCCCGCAACTTTGGACGACCCGATGGATTTTACGATGGATGTGCACCCCTGGGAGGTGCTGAAGAAAGACAGGCAGCTCAGCCTGATCCAGGATGACAGGCGCGACACACACACAGAGTGGGAAACACACACACACACACAGGGAGGGAGGGAGGAGAGACACAGAGAGAGAGAGAGACACAGAGAGACAGATACACAGAGAGAACGACAGAGAGAGAGAGACGGAGGGAGATAGAGACAAAGAGCCACACAGAGCGAGAGAGAAACAGATACAGAGAGAGGGGGGGGATTTAAGAAACTTCAGAGTGAATCCAAGAAGAGGGAAGAGATGGAAGACTGGCTTTTCGCTCTGATTTCTGAGCCCCCAGCTGTTAGTGATGGAGGAGGAGGACAGCTCATTCTGTGGCGTTTTTAAAAAGTCCTGTTTTTTTTTTTTTTAGCAAAAAAGGAAAAATCTGCAAAAAGTCACGGGTAGCCCCTGGGATTGTTCCTCGCAAAGCATCATGGTCGCAGAGAATGCAAATGAAGGTGTTTATCTCCCTGCCCATGTCTTTCTATTCAAATCAGAGTCATGCTGAGTCCCATTCAGAGGGCGGAGGGGCGCTGTGCTTTTTTGTTTTGTTTTACCTATGTTCTCACAACTATGCAAAGGTGGGTTTTGTGCTACAAGGATCTTTCTTTCTTTCTCTGTCTGTGGTTCCGATTGCAGTTCCTTCGGATTAAAGCACCGTTTCTCATTCCTTGCAAAATGGCAGAGCTGCCTCCCTCCCCACTTTCCTTGCAGCACCCTCGGTTGCAAAATGTTCCCCTGATTTGGTTTATAGTTCGCAGCAATGCGATCCAACAAATAGGAAAGTTTTAATAAGATCTACTGACTTTATTTGGTCTCTGCTGCCCCCACCCCGCCCCCTTAGCCCTTGGGTTTTGTCCCCTTCCAAGGAGAGAGTGGGAAGGAGAGGAAGGAAGGAGGGAGGGGGGAAGGAAAAGAAGAAGGGAGGGGGGGGAGAAGATGGAAGGAGAAAAGATGGAAGGAAGGAGAAAGAATAGAAGGAGGAAGGAGAAGGAGGAAGATGGAAGAAGAAAGGAAGGAAGAAAAAGAAGAAGGGAGAGAGAAAAGAGGGAAGGAGGTAGGAAGAGAAGGGGAAGAGGGAAAGAGCAGAAAGGTAAAGAGAATGAAGTTGATAGGCAAGAGGAAGGATGAAGGAAGGAAGGAAGAAAGAAAAAGGGAGAGAGAGGCAAGAGGAAGGAGGAAGGAAGGAAGAAAGAAAAAGGGAGAGAGAAGAAAGAAGAAAAGATGGAACTAGAAAGGAAAGAAGGGAGGGAGGAAAGGGGAAGACAGGGAAAGAGCAGAAAGACAGAGAAGGTGAAGGTAGATAGGCAGAAGGAAGGAAGAAGGAAGAAATAGGAAGGAGGGAAGGAGAAAGGATGGAAGGAGGAAGGAACAGAAGCGAAGGGGAAGTGAGAGATAGAAAGAGCAGAAAGACAGAGAAGGTAGATAGGCAAAAGAAAGGAAGCTGAAAGAATGGAAGGAGGGAGGAAGAGAAAAAGAGGAAGGGAGTGAGTGAGGAAAGAGAGGATGGAAGGAGAAAGGAAGGAAGAGAGGGAAAGAGCAGAAGACGGATAAGGTGAAGGTAGATGAGCAAGAGGAATGAAGGAAGGAAGAAGTGAGGTGTCTCGAGGATGGGGAAAACGTTTAGTGACCAAAGTTACAATGGCATTGAAAAAAGTGACTGATGACCATTTTTCACCCTTAGCGACCGTTGCGACCATTTTTGCACACTTAGCGACCATTGCAGCATCCTCATGGTCATGTGATCTAAATTTTGTTTGGCAACAGATTCGTATTTATGATGGTTTCAGTCCTGGGGTCATTAATCGCCTTTTGTGAGCTTTTGACAAAATATAAATTTTTTAATCAAGCCCACCGATCCCCCCGGTCAATGGTGTCCCTCTTTATCAATCTGAAAATCTGGTCACCTTAAACTAACTGTTCTTAATGCTGAGAAATTAGATAATCCAATATTTTATTGTTTTCATGATCAATATAGGGAAAGAGCAATGTAAAGAGTAGTAAAATAGTAATGCATAGCAGAATACTATTTAGAATTCTGTATATTTTTCTAATCTGGTTCATTTGATTAACCACCTGAAAATATACATACAGTCAGGTTAATAAATATTTTTGACAATGATAATTTTGGGGGGCATTTGGTCTTTGCACACCACCAAATTGAATTTGAAATAAACCACTCAAGAAGTGAGCAAACTGAAGGTTTTCAGCTTTAATTCAAGGGGTTTGACAAACATGTGGCACTAACCATTGAGCCATTTTAATACTATTGTATTCAAAACCTTTGAGAACCAGTTTCATGTGGTGGTTAAGGCATCAGGCTAGAAACAGGCTAGAGTGTGAGTTTTAGTCCCACCTTAAGCACCTAGCCATCTAGGTGACCTTGGATTCGTCACTTTTTTTCTTTTTTTAAATATTTTTTTTATTTTCAAAGCACAAACACACAAAACATACAACATAAAAACCTCTTCAACTGCATACAGTGTATCGATTGGTCACAAGATCTTTCTGCATCCTTTCCAGCTTTATCAAAAATCACATATTATCAATCAAATATCTTTGTATATATTATTATACTTCATTTGTTTGATTATCACTATTGTTTCTCCATTTTAAACAAGGTATTCTAAATATGTATCCATTCATATTATAATAATTCATTATATCTTCTATATATCTAATAATAAAGAATTTTTTATATCCTATTCTAAATCATTCTTTTAGCATTGATAACACTAATAATTTTCAATTCCATGCTTTTCCCATTATTAGTATCATCAATCTAATATACATGTATACAAATTGTTATAATTGTTAAACATCCATTAAGCATAACTATTATTACATCCTTTTTATATAAGGCATATTAAATTTGAAGTAAATTTATATTATGGCGTTTCATTACATCATCTTGAAATCATCCCATGATATTACATCTTTATAGTCTCTTCTATATGGAATTATTTATCATTTATAAAAAGGCTTTTCAACATCATCTCCATCATCCTCAATTACAAGTGTTTGTATAACATTTCATATTATCAATCTAGTATATATAAATGCTTTATTATCATTATTATCATTTATATCTATTATTACTTTGTCTTATACATAGTACTCAAAATTTAACTACATTTAACTAAATTTTATTGTGACATTTCATTTCATCATCCTGTATCCTTCCAGAAATAGTGCAGTCCAATATCTCTTGCCATTTGTAGAATCTGTATTCTAAGTGTTTTCTTGATAAGTCTTATGTGGACTTCTCTTACAACTTGTTGCTCATTGCATATCTTATAAAGATTCGCAACCCTCCATCTCTTCCTTTCAACACCTTGACTTTTGTTATTACTGGTGCTTCTGCGGAGATTACTCTCATTATTGCTGCCAAATTTTCTTCCCTTTCTTCATCTATGTTTTGACATCTGAGATAGAGTTCCAGTTCATCGATCTCTCCTTTCCGTATTTCGCACTTATCATTTCCCTCCACACACTATTTGCTGTCAATGTCAACAATTTTCTTATCACTTTCATATATCTTTGTGGATTTTTGAATTCTGTCCTCAAATTTCATCATTGTTTTATAAGTATTCTCAACTCTTCCCTCCGTACTTTCTGTATTTTGATCTATAATTTCAAGTCTATTTTCAATTTTCTCTGTGATTATTAAGACTTTTTGAATTTCTAGAATAGTTCTTTGCAATGTTAATTCCTTTTCTTCTTCATAGTGTGCCATTTTTCCAGGTTATAAACACTGCCACTAAAACATCCAAGGCTTTTGCTAGGTTTCAAACAAATTCAGTGAAGTTTTTCAGTTCAAATCTTTCTCTTTCCTTCAAAGGAACACCTGTATAAACAGAACGTTTTCCACTGACCCTTTCAGTAAACAAGGCCAATAGTTTTGTATCAGATGTTGCCAAGCCTCTAGACTCTAGATGGCAGTGTTACCTCTTTTCCCTCTGTTTTTGCCTCTCTTTCTAAGCTCTGAACTCCGTAAGTGAGGAAAAGAATTGTTTATAGATTACGATCCGACCAAGCCTTGCGAGGAAAGAGTCTTTTAATCCACGAATACAAAAAATGGGAAAAGTATAGAGGAAGAAGGAAAAAAGACCAGTCCAATTTAAAAGTAAAAGGCATTTGTAAAAAGTCCATCCATAGAGAACAAACAAAATTAAAGTGGAAAAGATAACACGGTAGTTTTAAACCAGGATTAATTTGCCACTTACTTCCTTCTGTCTTCAATTTTATTTTAATTCTAAGTCTTTTGGGTTTTTTCTTTTCTAATAATAAAGATTTTTCTCATCATTTCGACACACTGTCTCTCCTGTACTGCTTCCGTTTCAGGGGCTTGTCCCAACCTTCTGCAGCCATGGCTGCTTCTCTTGTAGTTGGCAAAAAACTTTTTCCTGGATCAATCAGAGGCTTTGTGATACCCCTGAGATCAGCAGGACATGCCCTCCTCTATCACAGTTCCTTCAGAACAGTTTGGATCTAAAAAGGATTGTCCAGCAGCAGAGATATCGACAGCAATCCTGGAGATTGCACGTCGTGTCATAGCGACGTCAAGACCCGCCCTCTTTGGAGACAATAGTGGCTCGATTTATATGGCAAGGCAAGAAAGCACGAATTAAAACCCAAATATTGCAAAAACGTAGAGAACTGGGAGGCTTCGGAGTACCCAACTGGGAAGCATATTATAATGCAGCAATTATGACATGGGTGAAGGATTGGGTGATGTTGAGTAGAAGGCGCCTATTGGCTATAGAGGGACATGACCTCCCTCAGGGATGGCATGCCTCCCTCTGGCAAGAAAGAGACACCCCCCATAGGTACTTCATGGGACATTATATTCGGAAGATTTTGATGGGGGTCTGGGAAAAGATGAGGAAAAAATACTATTGTGTGTATGTGTACAGACACACAATAGAAATAGCATATATATCCTGGAAGGAACTAGAAAAAATATATGGGTTCTGATATTAACTTTATATACAGATCATGTCATTCAAATATCTTTACTTTTAAATGCAATTCTATTGAATATTGCTTTGGGATCCCGTATGTAGAGGAGGTGGGTGGTGGGGCTTTTGTGAATGCAGTCTAGAAGTAAAAATTACTCTGTTAGATTATATGAACAGGTAAGATGGGAATGAGATGAATATAGAAAAAAGGACTGGGCACTTTGGAAACAGAATGAACATAATGAGCATCTGCTTGGAAATGCATCAGATTATTTCAAATATGAGCATTAAGTATTTATGGTAGAAAAATGAAACTAAAGACCTGAATGGTTTGATTATAATGAATGTTAGAAATATTGAAGGTGTACCAGTTTGATGTAATGGCTAAGGTGCTGGATAGCAACCAAGACACTGCGTTCTAGTCCTGCTTTAAGCATGAAAGCCAGACACTCTCATAAAAACTGACCTCACATGGTTGTAGGGAAAAAGAGGAGAGGGAAAGAGTATTAGGTATATCCACTGCCTAAATTTCTTATAATAAAGATGGGGTACAAATTAATAAATAGCAAAAGCTTTTGAATGTGGGATAGTCTATTTTTCAGCAGTCAAGAATGGGTGTTGGGAGAAGAGATACAGATGCAAAACACAAGGTGAAAGCAGAATGATTACAGAAAGGGAAAGCATGAATTTTATTTGCAAAAGTATTAAAAAGATTGTGTAAGAGTTGACAAGGCTGAACCCAAGGGAGGGGGAAAACACATAGTCAGTCATGAGTTCCTGTGCATCCACAAGAAATATAAACCCAGCCCACCTTGAAGAAGAGCCAAGGTGGCGCAGTGGTTAAATGCAGCACTGCAGGCTACTGCTAGATCAGCAGGTCAGCGGTTCAAATCTCACTGGCTCAGGGTTGACTCAGCCTTCCATCCTTCCGAGGTGGGTAAAATGAGGACCCAGATTGTTGGGGGCAATATGCTGACTCTCTGTAAACCGCTTAGAGAGGCCTGAAAGGCCTATGAAGCGGTATATAAGTCTACTGCTATTGCTATATTCCTTTCTATTCTTATCTCTTGTGAATTTCTCTTGGCCCTTTAGTAGCTCAGATTCTTGTAGAGAGCTCAATCTCCTGATTTTCCCGTACTCAACACATTAGTTCCTAACAAATGCATGGAAAGTAGATGTTTAAAAAAGGATGTAGAAGCTGTCTGGAAGATAATAAAGGGTGAGTTAATTGTGCTGAAAAGTACCACTGAAGTGCATGAAGTTCTGCTAATAAGAAGAATGAGGAACATTTGGTGGAATTATGAAATGGAAGAAGTTGCGGATGAGGGGAAACAACAAAAGAATATTGGAGAGTGGAGGAGAGGGAGGGACGGAGAGTATAACATGCAGATTAAAAGAAAATTAATTGAAAAGAATTATATTAAAAGAAGCAAGGAACATTAACAAAAGAGGAAAAGATAAAAACAGCCATTTTGATTAAAATAAAATTATTTTGGAAGGGATAAAAGGCTAAATGATGAGGCTGCAGCAAAGTAACTGAAATCAATAAAGGATGAAAAGATTAAGGATGAAGCTGAGATGATGGAACATGGGATTGAGTAGTCAAGGAAACAAATGATATATCATAGAATACAATTGAAATGAAGAAATATTGGGGGGGGGGAGATGAAAAGTTCTACATGCTGTGAAAATGTTGAAAAATGTTAAGGCTGCACATGTAGCCAGTGTAGTTGGAGAAATGTTACTGATGGATGTGGTTTGCTTATGGAGTGAGAGAGCAACTTTTTAATGTATAGAGCATTCCTGATGATTGGAAGAATGTATCCATCCTATTAAATATGGGATTCAAAAAGTACTGGGGGAGGCAATTCTGAATGAAAGGGAATAAGAGGTGACAATGAGTAACATTGGGAAGCGGACTTGGCTTTATGTTAGGCAGAGATTATACAGACTGGGGATTTAATTATTTTTTTTTACTGATCATTGAAAAAGTTAATTCATCTTTCTTAATTTAGGAAAACACATAAATGTTAATGGATTCAAATTGATCATTTTTGACAATTATAAAACTGAATTGTTGGCCGTTAATACTGTAAGAGTAAATGAGGGAAATAAGACATGCACAGGAATTAATGGAATATACTTTGAAGAGTATACTATCCCTTCATTTAATATTCTGTATTTTTGGATACATGCGTCAATAATGCTTTTGATAATGATGTATTTGTGACATCGATGTGTTCAGATGATGCCAGTTTGTTGCCTAAGAACTGAAATGGTCTGCAGTGAATGTTAGCTTATATGATATAACAGAATGGATCTGAATATTAGCATATCACAACCAATCAGAATAGAGCTGGAAGAGACCTTAGAAGTCATCTAGTCCAATCCCCCCACTCAAGTAGGAGACCTACTCTCTTTACTTTGGAGTGCTGCTATCATGTCCCCTCCTAGACCTTCTTTTCTTTAGATTAGCCAAACCCAAATCCTGCAATTGTTCTTCATATGTTTTTATCTCCAGGATCATAATCATCAGTTGCTAGTTTGCACTGCCCCCCCCCCCCCCAAGTCTCAACATCTTTTTTGTAATGTGGTGACCAAAGTAGTTGGATTAGAGACAGGAGACAATGAAAGAAGTAAAGAAATATCTATAATTCAACTGTCTATGGCGATTCTCAGCCATCCCGGTCTTGATTGTCCCAAAGGTGCTTTTTCAAGAAGCAACTGGACTTTCTGGTTTTTCTTTGGAAACCTCTTCAAGTCCAGTTGCCTCTAGGATTCCACCCTCTTTTCTCTATATATAAATCTTTCAACGCAATAGGTTGAAAGTCCTCACCAGCAAACAGGTTACCCTTCCAGAGCGAGCTGATCCCGCCACGTTTCGGCTGAGCCCAAAGCCCCGTGGGGACCACGGTCACGCTAGATCGGTTACAGTTGGCGGAGGATCGGGGCTTGAAGGTGTGCCTGCCGTTGATCGGGTGGCCCGCTCTTGCACGCCGCCGTTTCAGCCTTTTCTGTTTACGGTTGCTGTAGCTACAGGAGAGCCTCTCGGCGTCTTAAACTTCCGTCTTTTTAGCCATTTCGCTCAAGCTCGGGGTAATTTGCTTCCCTCATATACAAATCCTAAAGAAGCTCCAGAGGAGGACGGTCAAAGGCATGTGGATGGGTTTGTATAATATTTGTAGGGGTTTCTTCTTCTTCTCCCCCACGCTCCCCTCTTTTTTAAAAAAGAGCTCGTTATTGCATGTTCTTTTTACTCTACTGCAAGGGTCCCCAGACTTGGCAACTTTAAGATTTGTGGACTTCAACTTTCAGAATTCTCCAGCCAGCTATGCTGGCTGGAGAATTCTAGGAGTTGGAGTCCACAAATCTTAAATAAAGTTGCCAAGTTTGAAGACCTCTGCTCTAATGGAACCAAAGGATGAGCGCAGAAGAATGAACTGCGAACAGGATGAGCGCAGTGGCTGCAAATAACACGGGCCACCTAGCATTCCTGATCATTCCTGGTTTAATTGGGTGCATTCGCATTCCAGACGATAACTCTTGTTCAAACTAAATTCTAAAGCTAAACCATGATATTGCGGCTTTCTGGGTTGACGGCTCACGCTTTCAGAGTCTACCTACGAAAGTAGGCTTTTAAATTTTGGAAACCACGCGTCTATTGCAGCTGAACTGAATTGAATTGGACTTCGAACTCTTTAAATTGCACTGCATGCTTAGACCAGGGCTGCAAATAAAACTGCCTTCGATTGGCAAGTAAGGAAGAACATGTGCGGTACTGCAGTGATTTTTAATCTATGAACACAGTGCCTTCTAACCACTGTTTGCTCAACGTGTAGACCCCTAGTTGCCTGCTTTGTACAAACACGTATCTACATAGCAGCCAGAGAGAATGACCCCCACGTCTGCATATTTCATAGAAGTCTTCTATGGCTCTGAGATGCTGATAAATAAAACAGAGGAGGGAAAGTTATTTTAATCCTCATACAAACATCTTATTTCTTGAAAGTAATAACATAAGTCATTTGGGGTGGTTTTTTTTTTCATCTGTTGATTCCATGCTGTCAATGTTTGTCTTTAGTTTTTTTGTTTATGTTTTATTGATTTGTATCATAATTTCTTCCTTTGATTAACGAGGGCCTCTCAGAATTGTTGAGACTCTGGCAGTTTACAAGATTAATAATCTATTATTATGGCTGGTTGCACAGCCAGCCAGATGTTTAGACTGGATTTGGCATTTTGATCCACTTATCAAGTCCTTTCCAAGGACCTGGAGTAGGCAGAAGTTGTTGTTTGATGGTGTTAATGGTATTGTTGTAGGGCATAAGCTGTTCCAAATAAAGCTGCCTTTTGAATTGATAGATAGATGGTGAATTTGTCAATGCCAATGGTATTCAAGTGGTACTCCAGTTGTTTTGGGATTACATCAAGGCACCTATTATCATTGGTACTATATTTGCCTTTTTTAACTTCTTTTTGCAGGTCTTTCTCTTTTATAATTTTCTCCAGTTCTTTCTATTTTATTTTGCTATCCTCAAGTATTGTCTATATCCCTATATTTTTTATCAATTTCCTTGATCTTGGTGAGATGGGTGGCATAAATATCTCAAGTCTGCTGATTATGTATCCTTATTAAATGTTTTGAGAAATGGGAAAGGCAAAACTATAGCTTGGAGAATAAAAAAATGTCAATTCCCTGGATTTCAAAAGAGTCCCCGGTGAAAGTATTACCTCCTGGAACAAGTGATCAGAAGAAGATACCTATCATCGAGAAATAGCATCGGCATCCTTTTCATTGAGCAGTTTATATTCCTCAATAATTCTGACAATAGTTGTATGCTGGGATGAGAAGTTGCTATACCTGAGGATCTAGGTAACACATCACTCTTTCTGGATATCAAGCCTTTCAGAAACTCGATCAGCTGCATTTCTCCCAAGCATTTCATGCCATAAATTGCAGCTGGACTTCTTCCTGCTGTGAAACTTTGGGAAAATCCAATTCTGCTGCTGCAGTTTTCCTCTTGAGAATTCAAGAAGCCATATCTCTCAAGGAATGTAGGTAAGAGTCTTCTCTGTCTAAAGTAAGTTACATATATATTATCACTCAACTACTCAAATAAATTGGGTAAGGTATTTTCAGGGTTTGTTGCAGAAATCACATCCAGAAAGCACACTCAGATAACTGATTCAGCAGGATTCATTAACCTCTTTATATATATAATAACACATGAGTAAATGTACAATACCAATAGTGGATTCTCCAACATGGTAGTAGTTACAGACAAAACAGGCAGAGGAGAGATTGGTTTCAGTTCAGAGTTCAGAGCTTAATACAGCTAAGACATGCCCAGACTTCTTAGTTAAGTTTCTGTTTCCAAATAATTGAATTGAATTTGAATTGAATTTAATGAATTTATAGGCTGCCCAATCCCGAAGGACTCCGGCCTCATTGGCTGACCTGTTACCATGCTTATTCATTGGCAGACCTTGCTACCATGTCTCTGCCAGTTCATGAATATTCTGACAGGTATAACAGAGTAGAGACCTAAACAAGAAGGTATTTCTGTGTTTTTAATTATTTATTTGCCTTTGGGTTTTGGGTGGATGTGTAAACTTACACTTTCTTGAAAATTGTTATTAATTACAGACATCCCAAAAAATGTTAAGTGGGCTTGTGTACAACATTTCTCTGTAGCTTTTAAAAAAAAAAAGTATATATTTTCTTGCGTGGAGAAGAAGGGGTGTCAAAAAAGTTAACGTTTTTATGCCCCATCATTGCCCCTGGTTTTTTAGGTTTTCAGGACAGTTGTGGAGGGAAGTCTAAGGGCTGAAGGAAAAAAAGCAGATTTTCTAAGGATTTGTGGACAGTTCCTGCTAGAAAATTGTGCCTTTGTGAAGCAGCATTTTGATTTTGAATCCAAAGGCCTATACATCTTTCTTAGATGCTATTTTCCCCATTATGCTATTGGGTGAGAACCAGTGGTGGGTTACGACCGGTACAGCATGTTTCTTTGAAACTTCAGAACTGTAATTTGGGGAGAAGTTGCCAATCAGAATGTCAGTAGGCCCAAGTTTGACTAGGAAAGAATCTTCCATAGATTGAAATTACCAGATTTTTCAAATATTTCTAAACCTAAGGTTGAAAGTAACAGTCACACATGTATTGTGGCCCACTATACAGATTGCAAAATAATTTTCTCACCCCCGCAACCTGAGAAGGACCTCCTAATTTGGCACTTAATCATGTTTATGCTATTGCTGGAAAGTGGCACCATGTTTAGCTAGCTTGACTGCTGCCATCTTGAGGCGGGAAATACACAAAAAGTGTAGAATAAGCAGTAGGTGTAACAATATTTTTTTTTTAAAGGAAAACCCTTACCCTCTCAAAATAGGTATAATCTTTGTTTAACAATCACTCATTTGCTAACCATTTGAAATTATGACAGCACTGAACTAATGATGCTTATGACTGATCCTAGAACTTCTGGACACTTGGCAACTGACTATGACGGTTTCAGAGTCCCACAGTCATGTGACTGCCATTTGTGGCCTGCTGCTGGTTTCTCACAAGTTAAGTCAAAAGGAAGCCAGCAGGGAAGATCACAAGTCACTTCGGTAAGCTGCTTGTAATCTCCCCAACCTGGCAGCAGCCACCCCTGGCCCCAGCGTCTTCTCGCTGTGCCTCATGGGTCACCTGCACCCCTTCCCCTGCCCAGAAATAACCACTTTCCTGCCTGCCTGTCTACTTGCAAGCCACTTAGGACTCAGTTAATGACCTGAAATCCTAACTTAAAAATAGCAGTAAAGAATGCTGAGAGCACCATTGCTAACTAATGCAGTCACATGACATTGTGCTTTATAACTGCATAACTTAGCAACAGAAATTCCAATGCCAATTACCGTTGTTAACGGAGGACTACCCATGCACGTTACAAATTAAACAGAAATGAGCAGATACAAATTTTCAGTTCAACTCTGCACATTTAGTTTTTACTAAGCTACTAAATTAGCTGTCACAATCGTTGTATCAAGGCATTTTTGACTAGAACATGTTGTACCCTCCTCTTTAACCACTGAGAGTTATCAGTATTTTTCATGAGATCTATATTTGATTAGTGCCATCTAAATTAAATCTTAAAATGTCAGGATTGCTGTGAGATATTTTTATAGTTGTTGAGAATATCAGGCCTTGTTTTAAAAATATTAAACATTAACTAGTGCTGGAAAAGGGATTTGTTTGAAATGCTATTATACTTCAGCGGGTTTTACACATCAGCCTGACATTTCAGAATTTGAAGCAACAGCACATCAATTGTTCATGCAAGGATTTCAGTGATTGCCAACCTTGGTGTTTATAAAAGGGTTGCAAATGTCATGAGGTGGTTGCACCACAGTCATGTCCCCCAGCAGATATTCCTAACCTTTTGGGGCCAATTGAGAACACTGAAGTTTTGAAGCTTATCATGTCAGCAATTTTAGCTGTGGCAGAACTTAATTTAAAATCCTCCACCATGTGAATAGATAGTATAGTAATTTCCTGTGTATCCCTAATGATTACAAATTGTCACTCCAGCAGCTGCTCATAAACCATGGAAAATCCATAAAGATTACTTTGCCTTTTTTTTTTTTTTTACAATTCATGACCTTACAAAGTTGATGGGAAATAACGTGACTGTATTAGCTGGTGATAAGGTATGTGCTTCTATAAATGGGCCAAGAAGGATCAAAAGATGGGGCATACCGAAGTGGGGCTTAATAAATTTAATTGTGGCACATCTTGACGTGAGGATAGGAAAAATTAAATTTGGAAGCTGTGATACTGAAAGAAATTCATATATTGAAGTTGACATCTAAAGGGAGAATGTTAATATGCATTAACATCTATGTGCCAGCCAGACAACAGGTAAATTGGAATAACCTGGCACAGGTATTAACTGATACATTATTTGCCAAGTGTAGATTTAATTACTGTGTTTTTCAGAGTATAAGTCGCACCGGAGAATAAGACGCACCAAGATTTTGAAGAGGCAAATTAAAAAAAAGTTTTTGCACTCTGCAGACCTCCCAAAAATGGTCCATTTTTCACAAAAACAGGCCCGTTTTGTGTCAAAAAAAGGGCATAAATAGCCTTTAGGAGGTTTATAGAGTGCTCCTAGGGGCTGGTGGGGCAAAAACAAGCAAAAAACGGCCCATTTATTTGCAAAAAGGGTCCATGTTTGTGAAAAATGGGCATGCATAGCCTTTAGGAGTCCTATAGAGTGTTCCTGGGGGCTGGGCCCCCCAAAATGAGCAAAAAACAGGTCATTTTTCGCTCATTTCTGCCCTCCCCAGCCCCCAGGAGCACTCTGGAAGCCGCCTAAAGACTATACACAGCCATTTTGGTGAAGGGGCGGAGTTTTGGGTGGCCAAAAATGCTGTATTCAGTGTATAAGACGCACCCAGATTTTCACCCTCTTTTTTGAGGGAAAAGGTGTGTCTTATACTCCAAAAATACAGTATTTGCAGGTGTTTAAATGCTTATTGAACATAAAACATAAAGAGATTTTTTGGAAATGAAGGTCATTTTTCCTCTAGATTACATGTCACAGGATAAGATTCTGAAATAAGTGCAGATTAGAATTACCCTATTCAATGTACAAATTATGAACTGTCAATTTTACATGGATAACAATGGGATCCGTCTGGAGGTTCTCATGCGTCAGACAGCCACAGACTGGTAACTGTTGTTGATTACATATTTACAGTATATCCCCGCATTGATCCTGGTGGTACAATGCTTTGACATTATAGCTTAACCAGAGAGCCATCACTTAGTATTGGCTTAGACTTACCGTGCAGAGGAAATGATGTAGTACAAGAGAATCACAATATAGAAGGCACTAGGACAAATCAGAAATGATTAAAGTAGACATTTCCCCCTGGCTGGAAATGTAAGATCAGTGCTATTTAGTTTGACAGTACTACAGTAGAGGGTCATGCTTATTCAAAATCCAGAAAATATGAACAGCATATACTATACATGGAAGTGGTCAGCAATCTTTTACCCCATGTGTAAACCTTGTCATGGAGAAAGAGTAATAGTGGGGCTTTCATTGATTCATGTAGGTTAAAGAAAGCCATAATTTTATAAGGGGCTAGTTCTTCTACTTGATGTTTATTTGGCAAAATAATACCTCCACGAACAATTAAACAGTAGTAGATGAGTGAATTTTCATTCAAAACTATTCTCAAAATTCTCACTAAATCAGGAACTGATGAATGACTTAAATGACCATACACTATTAAGGGACTACTTTAAAAAAAAATTACACAAAGTAAAGTAAAGAGCTTGCACACAAGCTTAAGTTACTGATGGTGAACCTTTTGGTTTTGGCATATCAAAAATTCAGAAAATTCCTAACCTGATTCTACTGGTATGTCACTCCCCCACATCTACCCACAAACAAATAATTGGAGAATAGAGAAATAATTCTCTATCTCCCTGTTACCTAGGCTACCCAGAACAGCATGACTCAGCAGTAGATCACTGCATGAGCCTTGGGAAACAATACAAATGCCTTCAGGACCCAGTTCTCCCCAGGATCTGCTGCATATCTAGTTCAGAGAATGCTGTTCTGCAGCTTCTGAAATCCATAGGTAAGCATCTTCCAATCTTGCACCATCTTCTGAGGATTCTGGATGGGCAATCATGACCTCACATGACGGGCTCAGGAATTCTGGGAGTTGAAGTCTACAGGTTATAAAGGGGCCATAGTTGCCCTCCCCTGCTCCAGAGACTGCACAATGTCTGGAGGTTGCACAAAGAGTACACCCCATTCTTACATAGCCTCTGCAGCCTCAAAAATTCATGCAAGAATGGGACATGCTTTCAAGAAAAGTTGTTGTTGGATGTTGATGAATGCTAGCATGTCACCCAAAACATTGTGGCATGTCATCCTTGACACACGTCATAAAGTTCACCATCAAGGGATTAGGACAAAGAAGTGGAGTGGGAAAAAATGTAATGGTTCACCATGCATATCATTTGCAATTAAATTAATATGTTGCTGTGATTATTTTCTGGGAATAAACAGCTTCTCTTACTCTATTAAAATTTCCAGTTTGGGAAGAACATTTGGAAGAAACTTTTTATGTGGCCGGCATGTCTATATGCTGAGGCACACGGAACACTGATGTGATACCTAGTTATCTACTCACATTTGCATACTTTTGAACTGTTATGTGGGCAGGAGCTGGGGCAAGTAATGGAAGCTCATCCCATCATAATACAATACAATAGCAGAGTTGAAAGGGACCTTGGAGGTTTTCTAGTCCAACCCCCTGCCTAATGTGGTGCTTGAATCTCAAACTGGGCTGTCAGCTTCCGAAGTGACAAGCTCAGCATCTTTAACCAGTGAGCCATTGTGCCCCCTTCTTTGGGAGATAGGAGGTGGCTATCTAAATTTGTTAAATAGCAGTGGAGCAATAGCAGTGGACTTATATACCGCTTCATAGGCCTTTCAGGTCTCTCTAAGCGGTTTACAGAGAGTCAGCATATTGCCCCCAACAATCTGGGTCCTCATTTTACCCACCTCGGAAGGATGGAAGGCTGAGTCAACCCTGAGCCGGTGAGATTTGAACCGCTGACCTGCTAATCTAGCAGTAGCCTGCAGTGCTGCATTTAACCACTGCGCCACCTTGGCTCTTAAACAAATAAATGTAGCGTTTTCTCCTTTTATCATCAAGTGAACCCTCTAGCCTTTGGCTTATATTGTTTTTAATCTACAGTATTTTATTATTTGTCTTTTGTTGTTTTTATGACACCTTACATTTTATTGCTCCTTTGTTCTATTTAATTGATTGCATTTTATTGGTATACATCTATGGCCTGAAGTACATTTATTAGTATTTATTAGCTCAACTGTATCCTGCTTTTCCATTAAATAATTTTCAAGGCAGTGGTGGGTTTCTATTTTTTTTATTACGGTTTACTTGTGCTCATATAATGATTATGTGCATGCGCAGAAATGTTTGGGTGGGTGGGTGGAGCCTCCCACCACCGCTACTACCAGTTTGCCAATCTGGACTGAACCAGGAGCAAGCCACCTCTGTTTCAAGGGGGATAAATGTATCTCAGGCCATAGATATGTGCATTGTTTCCAGAAAGGTCCATCTGTGATTAAATCATAGCCACCAAAGTGTAACACCATCTTCAAGGTATCTATTGTTCAGCCTTACTTCACAGCGAATATTGTCAAGAAAATTATTTTAATATAACTATATACTGAAGCTGAAAAACGCCAGTTGTTTTTTTAACAGCAGCCTTTTCCAATTCATAGCAGCAGCAGCTGTTAATTATTACCTTAAAAGAAGTCTTTATTAAATAAATAATCTCTTTCTCCTGAAAGAAATATCCATCACTCAGAGAAACAATGGAACATGATCCATTGCCTACACTACTATGAGAGCCAATGAATAAAACATACCCTGTTTCCCTGAAAGCAAGACCTCCCTGGATAATAAGCCCAATTGGGCTTTTGAGCACATGCACTAAAATAATCCCTCCCCAAAAAATTGCAACCATGAAGTGACCACGTTTGCCACCTCCTGCCCCTCAAAAATAATAAGACCTCCCTGAAAATAAGACCAAGTGCTTATTTCGGGGGTCAAAAGCAAATAAGACCCTGCCTTATTTTTGGGGAAACACGGTAGAATGCCAAACATTTACTCCGGAATACAGAGAACCTTTATATTGCTACCAAATGTCAGAATGATATAGAAAATATTTGTGGATCTAGTTTGTTTCCTGTAGTCAAATCTCTCTTCCAGCCTCCTTTTATGTACTTCCCTGGTAACCAGAGTTCTCTTTTATGTTTAAACCATGGATGTCAGATTTAAATTTTCTCACAAAGCAACAACAGCCATCCCAGAATGTGGACCTAGTTTGTCCCCCCCCCCCACCATTATTATGTTGAAAACATTTGGATGTAAAAGGGGAACCTGGCTTTTATATAAATAAGAATATTTGCATTTTCTCACATGCACAGCTCTGAAGGAAAGGCCATGTCTCAAATTTTATTCAAATAAGTGGCTTGTAAAGGTTTACCATGTCTGGGTTCCAAAACACCAGATGATGAGCAAAGAATTTATTTGAAGCAATCTAATGGTCCAGTGGATATTGCAGACTAAGTATGATAATCTTACCTTTAAAAGCCGAATGCACTAATCCAATAAGCTACCAAGTCATTGAGCAACTTGAGCAAATGAAAGAAGCAGATTTGTATCTCTGAATGTTTAAGCCCTTGGCCAACCCAGTGGTCCTTATATGCACAGCAGTTCCAATATGACCACTTATGTGTTGCATCTAGGCTTGGCCATCCAATTGAAGTGAATAGGAAAATCTGCATAAGTCAGTTCTGCCTAAGGGAGAATTCATAGAATAGAATAGAATAGAATAGAATAGAATAGAATAGAATAGAATAGAATAGAATAGAATAGAATTCTTTATTGTCCAAGTGTGATTGGACACACAAGGAATTTGTCTTTGGTGCATAAGCCCTTAGTGTACATAAAAAGACAAGATACATTCGTCAAGAATCATAAGGTACAGCACTAATGATAGTCATAGAGTACAAATAAGCAATCAGGAAACAATCAATATCAATATAAATCATAAGGATACAAGCAACAAAGTTACAGTCCTGGAGTCATAAGTGGGAGGAGATGGGTGATAGGAAGAATTTATTCTGAAGATCAACAATATTATCCTACTATTGACTCATTACAGTATTGTGATAAGTGGAAAGCAGAGGCTTTATCCTGTCACAAAATGAATGCTACATCTTACTTTTTCCATGAAATCATCCCTTTATATTATTAACACTGAACCTGAACATTTAACATAGAGCTCAATTTCTCATTTTCCCTTCTCTCATATTTTTTTTTATTTCGGCTAACAAAGTTATCTCCAAATCTTCAAATATTGGTCTTTCACCATCTGTTTTTGATTCCAGCTGCCATTCTGAGTTAAACTGGCCAGTCTTAAAAGACATATGTTGTATACATTACAGTATAGCAAAAACCGCACACCTTCTTGTCTCACTCCATTCACTATTCTTCTAATTGCTGTTTCCCCAAATTCAGTTCTTGCAGCAGCATCTTATTCATTGTAAAGACTTCTCATTTCTGGAATTAACAATCAGTTCTCTATTGATTAGAGTAATATAGTGTGAAGCAGAGCAAAATAATTACAGTAGTTGGCTTCCTAACTTGCATTTGTATTGGCTGACATCCACGTTGTAGTTGGCTCTCTTCAGAGATAAGAAATTATCTGATTAAACTGATAACAGATACTACACACCCAAATAAAAAACTCTTATTAGTTGCTAATCCAGCCAATGTTATCTAGATATGGTCATAAGTTAGAATAGACCATCTCCAAAGACTGTAGCCAAATATTTTCTTAGTTTCACAGCTTTTAGTTACAAATATGTGGTCACATCCAAGTACAGGTGAAACATATCTTCTGGCATCATCCTGTCATGATGATGATGTTATCTATCCAATCATATCTGATTTGGTGAGTCTCTCCACATCTTCTGATCTTGCACTATTTCTTTGAGTTGTTCTATGTTCTGGCTGGTGTTAGCTTTGATGGTGTCCAACCACCAGGTTCTTTGATGGCCTGGTTTCCTTTTACTGCTAACTCTCCAAACATAATTCCTTTTTCCAGTGAATTACTGCATGACATGGCCAAAATAAGCGAGACACAGTTTTGTGATCTTGCCTTTGTGATGTGCTCCAGCATCCTATGTATTCTTCTCCTCCCTACTCTTTTTTTCTGAGATGTTTATGATTCCTGTTCTGTTATGGATGTGGGACAGAATTCTCTAGAGATACATTTAATTTCCAAACCTAATGGAATTTTTCAGCTAGTATGAAATACGGGATCTACCAAGAAAGACATGCTGGTCTCCTTTCTGTTCCACACCAACACTTGCATTCCATTTTCTAATTAATTGAAGATAATAAAAATATAAATATGCACCATTTTAACAATTGTAGCCTTCCTAACATTGGGAGCAATTTTTACTGAGATAATGTTAGCTTTCTTTCACTGATAATAACTGTGCAAGTTAAGAATACAAAAGACATGGTAGAATAAAGAGAAAGGCCAATTCTAGTCTATCCCATACATGTGCAAATGAAAGAGAGCAATAAGCATCTGGAAACTCTGCTGAAGTGACACACCAGCAGAGCTTTAATTACCATTTGAATCAGGTAAGTACAAACTAAAAATGAACATGACACTAATTACATGCAGATAAGGAACAAAAGATATTTCACTGTTTTAATGTTCTGTAAAAAGAAAAACCAATGGAATCCACAAAATGGGCAGATTGGTGTTAGTGTGTGGGGGAAGCATGTTGATTTTGTAATTCCTGTTCCACAGTTCCATAAAATATTGTACATGATTTCTGAGGCTAATTCACAGAAAGAGCAGATAAGGTTGAAAACTTGTCATTGGATGATACAATTTCAATGGGGGAGGGGGGAGAGATATCTGTATCAAATCTAATGAACATTTTCCCCTATGATAGCATGAAATATGGGATCTACCAAGAAACATAAGGCCATCTCATTTCTGTCCCATACCAACACATACATTCCAGCAATTGTCAACTAGAAAAAAAGATGTCAGAAAAATTCTTATGCTGAACTTATGTCACGAATCAGCCTCTTCTCTCAAGATTCTGTGGGGTATCCAGGATCTGGATGGCTGAGAAGCTCTACAGACCTTTAGCTAAACAATTTGGGATGAACACCCTTTGAATGGTGTGGGAGCAGGAATGGATTTCCAGAGGGAAAAAAATGCACACTACAGGAACCCGGAGCACTACTCAGGTGACCCTGAGGACATAGCTAAACCCCCAAGTGCTTCAATGACTCTCTGAAAGGATGCAGATTATCAGCTGTCTGCAAGGAATATAAATCTTTCCATTCCCCACTGTCAGAGCGGAAGAAGCTTCTTGGATGAGAAGTAAAACGTCTAAGTCAAAGTCCAGTTGTCTCTTGAAAAAGCACCTTTGGGACTTCTCTCAAGATGTTTTGGGTGTCAGCATCCCCCAGGAACCATAGACAGCACTGAAACAATGATCATGTGGGCAGGGGGATCCTGTGATTGTTATAATTGTAAGCCAATTGGTAAGCATCCAAATAGCAACCATGTGACTGCAGAGATGCTTCAACAGCTGCGACTTTGAGGATCAGCTATACGTCTCCCTACTCATCATTGCCATAACGTCAGTCACTGAATGAAGGTTCACTAACTGAGGACTGCAATGCTCTAAACCTAGTAAAGGTCACTAAGGATTGGGTGAAAATAAGGGCCGAATATAGTTAATGTTAGATAAATATAGTTCATGTTAGATAAATGTAGATCTTATTAATTAGGAAAAGCAGGGATTATATTGATGAGCATGATCTTTTGTGCGGGAGGAAGGGAAGCAGGTTTTAATGTTTTTACTCCTAGTCCTAATATCAGTTTGGCTAAGATGGACAGCAAGTAAAGTTCAAGTTGTCTTCTGCCCTTGCCCATTTCTAACAATAAAGCAATTTCAAATTCATACCCAGCGATGGAAAATTGATCCAACCCAATTCTTCAATTGTCCAGCAAGTGTCAACAAAAGCCCCAGAATAACAAAGTTATTCCTGTCTCGTATTAACATCCTGAAGGAACTGTTTTATGGTACTAAGTGAGCTTTGAAAAAAAATCCATTCACTGGAGAAAATGATGGAAATTGCTCCAGCATACTCTTACCAATTAGGATCTTGATTTACAGTATAAGTAGGACAACAGATACCTGTCCTGTTTCAGGCTTCAAATTCATACACACTGAGAGATGCAAGGTGAGAATAGCAATTTACTCAAGGCTGAGCAGAGAACACTAGACAAGGGAAGGATTGTAAATCAACCAATATGCTGGAAAGAAAGCTTGCTTGGATGGTTTTGCTTTTAACAGGAGCAGGCAGAAAAGAAGTCAAGATCCAATCAAAATTCAGAGAACCGGATCAGGTTTGTCGGCCAATCCAAGATCAGAGTTTCATGAACAAAATTCACAGGAATAACATATCTGAGTAGAAAATCAGGCAGTTGTTTCCAACGGAGAAACAAGATCAGGGCTGCTGCTTAAATCAGGTGGCAGCTAATTATTATAAATTAAAATAGTTAATAGTTAATTGTTATACAGCAAGAAGCCTTACTGAGCATCTTTGTTCTGCTCACCACTCTATTCATGGAGAGTAAATACACTAAACGAGGAATGACCTAAGGTGCTTAAACACAGGCACCATCAGACATAATAACGCATTTGACTGCTCCAGCCATCTAATGGTGCCTGTGTTTAAGCACTCTTAGGCAAGGGTGGGCTTCAAAATTTTAGCAATGGGTTCTCTGCCCAGTTGCTGGGTGGGCATGGCCATTGTGAATGTGGCCTAGTCAGCCTCCAGTACCACAGCGGGGGGGGGGGGGTTCTTTCGCTGAGCCTCTGGCAGGGCGAAAATGGCTTTCCTTAGACTCCAGAGGTCCTCCTTCTGTAACTTCCAGGGGGGGGGGCATTTTTCACTCTCCCTGAGGCTCCGTGCAGGCCCTGTACATACCTGATATCCCATGGGCTGCATGGAGACTCCAGGGAGGGGCAGAGCAGGGTAGGTAGGACAGGGCCAGCCAGGGGTGGGATTTGTGGGTTCGCCAAACTGGGCAGATCCTTAGCTAGAGGATCACCCAAATTCATGCAAAACTGAAGCAGCCCCCCCCCCCTGCCCTTAGGTGATTCCTGGTTTAGTGTCTCTTGAAGCTAATACACCACAGGTTGAAGCAGCTTCATCGAAGTTTTGAGTCCTAAGCCGTGACAATACCAAGATTGCAAACTTTGGAGTGAGAAAATCAACAATTAATTATTGTCCATGATGCTTCTAGACATTTAAAAGGCAAAGAATGATGTCATTCCTAAGAGAAGACTGTTACATACTAAACATATATTAGTTTCTCTAGCAAGCTGAAATCCAATTTAGCAATACTCTTGGAGTATTATTAGAATATTAACAGTGTTAATATCACATGTAAATACTACATGGGATATTATAGATACAAAACTACAGTCAGTTAACCAACATTTGGATTTTATTAAAGTATAACTTTATATCTAATATTTTGATTATCTTTAGGATTTTTTATTCATTTAACAGCATTGCTTTGAAATTTGAGAGTACAATTTAATTTAAGTCAACAAGAACATTTATCCACATAATGAATAATCTATATTTTGGGGTTCAGGGTATATTTTCTTTAGAATAATTTAGAATCCAGGTCTTCTAATGCTGGATTACTAGTCTTCTGAAAAAGACTAGTGTGGGGTAGGTTTATACTGAATTCATCTGTTTACATGCATGCCACAAACCTTCCTATTAAATACTATTTACTATAATACTAATTACTATTAAATACTAATTACAGCTATTGAAGAGTCGGGAAAAATGCATTCTACACAAACTCTCTTAAACTAGTATTCTAGACACCCATATGTTTAGATATATAGCTAAAAATATTACCAAACTGAAACTGATTTTGAAATGGATTGCTACATTTATAACTAATATTTCTTTTGTAGCATTCAAGGAATCTACATAAGGTAACCTGTGTAGTATAAAATCTGGCGAATTACCAAATTATGACCAATATTGTAGAGGTGGTATTCAGCAGATTTTGACTAGTTCTGGAAATCGCTAGCGGAAATTTTGACTAGTTTGGAGAACTGGTAAATACCACCTCTGACCAGCCCTGCCCCCATCTATTCTCTGCCTCCTGAGTCCCAGCTGATCGGGAGGAAAAGGGGATTTTGCAGAAACCTTCCCCTGGAGTGGACAGGGAATGGAGATTTTACAGTATCCTTCCCTAGGAGTGGGGTGCGAATGGATCAGAGGTGGGTTGCTGCCAGTTCAGCCCAGATTGGGTGAACCAGTACTAGTGGCAGTGGGAGGCTCTGCCCAACTGCCCAGATGCTTATGCACATGCGCAGAAGCTTCTGTGCATGTGCAGAAGCGTTGCACATGCTCATGAGCAGATCGGTAGTAAAATAATTGAAATCGACCACTGGAATGGATATTTTACAGTATCCTTCCCCTGCCACACCCACCAAGCCATGCCCACCAAGCCATGCCATGCCCATAAAACCATGCCCACAGAACTCGTAGTAAGCATTTTTTAATCCCACCACTGCAGTATTGGTCATGCTTTAAAAATCCATGCAAAATCCACACATGGATTTTGATTCATGCAATATGTTTACACACATTCTACTAAGCACCTATTTTTGCAGAGCATACGTCCTTAGAAGAGAAACAACATACATACAGTACTGTATATTCATTCTGATACGCCCATCATGTTTTTCCCATTTTGAGGAATCAGTCTTTATGGAAGGTGCAGATAAGGAATAAGAAACACTGATAAATCAATTAAAGATCTAAGAAAAAAAAATAAAACAACTTCAGATGGAGTCACATTGATCTCAGCTATTTATCATGGCTTCAAAGCTTCTTCAAAGCTTTTGACATGACTCTTTTTAGTAAAAAAAAAATGTAGTCTAGTTTACCAATCAACCTCTGCCACATATTCTTTGCTAATAGACAAGCTAGTACCAGTTAGTCGTGGTGTATTTGGTATGCCATGCACAATCACAGTGTAGCTTAATCCCAAGCATGCTCAGGATGTTCTATATAAGACAGGATCTCTTGCAAGAAGGCATAGGGTTAAAAACATTCCATCTACTAAAAACTATAAGCAGTGGAATAGCCTATACACAGGATGCAGAAGCGAAATAAAGGGTGTGCAATAGAAAATAAAGAGCTATGAATATAGAACAGATAAGTAGCAGATTTAATCATATACTCATCTGGTATTAGCTGCTTTTGATGCTATTGACAGCTAAATGGGACTAGCTTTTTCCAGAAAGTGGAATTTAACACATCATCTGGCAATGATGTGGGGGGGAATCAATACTCTGAGATAAAGGATATAGTTGCCATTAAGGGATTTAATTGCTTCACTGGGGAATGAAAAAGTTCAAAGGTTCAGGGGGACAAAAAAGCAAAATATTACAGATTGACAGGTTATCTTTATTGAAAGGCAGCAATAGAATATTTGGTTTCAAGGCTTAGCAATTTCTTGCATAGTATCTTGTGAGAGATATCTGTCAGTAAAAGCAACCTACAGGTGCCAAACGAATCTGAATACATGAAGCGCAATTAATTGATGGTAATCTTCTGTCAATTTGGCATCTGTCTTACAATTTTGCCTTCAGGAATTTTAGAGTATGTTTCTAACGTCCTCAAAGAAGCCAGCTGGATTTCTGGCAGGATGATCCAGAGGTGGGGTGTGTGTCAAAAGAGCCAACATGGCAACCACAACTATATCATTGAAGCCACACTGCTTTTTATATGTGCAATGATACATGTCAAAAATGCACGGCTTTGACTGTATGATTATGGCTGCCATCTTGGCTTTTGTGACACACCCTCCCCATTTCTGTGGAAACTTCAAATTATTCTGGGGAGAGAAAGCACACACAGATGTGTGCACACCTGCAGGTACACTCTTTACAGGTAGTCCTCAATTTACTACCACAATTGAGCCCAACATTTTTGTTGGTAAATGAGAAATTTGTTAAGTGAACCACTGCAGTTGTTAAATTAATAACATAGTTGGTAAGTGAACCTGGTTTCCCCATTGACATGTCTTACAAAGGTGATCACCTGACCCCGGGACACTTCAACCATCATAAATGTGAGTCGGTTGTCAAGCATCCAAACATAAATCACGTGACCATGGAGATGCTACAATGGTCGCAAGTATGAAAAATAATCATAGTTACTTTTTTCAGTGCCATCATAAGTTAATATGGTCACTAAGCGAACTGTTGTAAGTCAAGGACAACCTGTATATCCATAGGGCACTCAAGAGGATTTTGTAGGGAATAAATAATACGTATATTTATCCTTATAAAGATGAAGCAGATAAACTGAAATTGTCTGATGATTCTGGAGGGGAAGGAGGCAGATAACAAAAAACAAAACAGGTTGTTGTCTTTTCCTTGGAGGGAAAAGACTGATGGGTACAACAAAGGATTGTGTTTGTGTTAGAAAGTGCTAGTCTCAGTAGAAAAAAATAGTTAGAACTTAGAAGTACTGAGTCAGCTCAAAGCAAGATCACTCTATATTTCTAATCCGATTCTTCAGTCTGGCTGTAAATGCGATGCTATCATTTACATTGCTTTTTGTAATTCCTGTGTAATATTTGGGAGAGTGTATAACCTGTAACCTTATGGGCTACACAGGGCTCTTGTTCATTCTTTTGGCAAGAAGCCCAGTGAGCACTCTAGTCATGGCAATAAAAGTTGTGCTTTGTTGCATCCATCCCCATACACTTTATTTAAGTGAGCACTTTTCCTGCTAGAGCTTGGTGTAGTTGTCAGGATCAAAAAGTCAAGAGACAGAATACTACACCTCCCTGTCATTTGCAGTCTTTGCTTTGCCCTTTTTCTTTCCCATCAGGAAGCCATTTGGCGATATTTGATTGGGATTTAATTTAGGGGAAGCTTTTAAGAGACTCAGCAGGAGTGAGTCCAAGACTCAGTGAATGGAAGTTCAAGTGACCTGTGACCCTGAACAGCAGTTACTACTTCCTATCATCTGACTCTGCAAGAGTAAATAATGGAGAGTGAGCTCAAGTTGCTTAAGAAAGGGGATGTTGGAGTGACAATTGTTCTTGGCTATTTGTTTCAATCTGTTTCCCACTGAATTGTGGTGTTTCTCTTAATAAATTCTTGCCTATACATCAAAATTGGGTATTTCTTCCACTCAGCCACCCTCACTTGCAGAGTTGGTAGAGATACCTCCTCAACTGCCACATCATGAAAAGCAAGGTGAAGAATAGCTGCTTTCTGGTTTTTTAAAGAGCTGGAGAGAGGTTGTAAGTGGGCATGAGCAAGAAGCTTTCTCCATGTATGTGTTTGTCTCTATGTATGATCAGTAGCACTTAGACTTATATACCGCTTTACAGCCTTCTCTAAGCGGTTTACAGAATCAGCATATTGCCTCCCAACAATCTGAATCTTCATTTTTACCAACTTTGGAAGGATGGAAGGCTGAGTCAACTTTGACCCAGTCAGGACCAAACTCTAGCTATAGGCAGAGCCAGCCTGCAATACTGCATTCTAACCATTGCACTATCATGGGTCTTTATAAACTTTCCACTGCTGACCAAAGCTGTCTGTGAAGTTTCCTAGGTGCAACTGACCCGAGGTATTATTTCTGGACAATCTCTCCAATTAGAAAGCAATGAGTATTGATGACTATGTACGCTCCAGTGGACTGTGTCTGTTGGGTGAGCATATGATGTTCAGATGTTTGGTAGACATAGTAACTAATGCAGGGGGTGCGTCATAAGAATTAGTGTTGCAAGGACAAGGCAGATAGGAAAATGGGACTGGCAGGCTGCAAAGGAACAGAGAAGATGTATTTGAAGGGTTGCCCAGAACATGAAATATCAGTGCTTCATAGGGAATCCATGTTGCCAGATAGATGGAGGTTTACAACTCTGGGACCCTTCAGTTTAAAAGATATAGAATACCTAAGGGAGAAGAAGATAATGCAGAAAGAGGGCAGGAAAGTGCCAATTACCTTTGAAAAATGGGAACATATTGTGATTAGTTTGTTTTTCTTTTTCTTTCTTTTTTCGTTTCTGTTTTAATTTTGCACCAGTGAGGTTAAAACTAATTTCTTTGTGTTTAAGTACAATGACAATAAAGATTATACTTATACTTATTACAAAGAGCCCTGAATTAGTGATCTCCATAATAGTTTGGATAAAGAAAAGCATCTTAGGAAAAAAAAGAGGAGGATAAGTCTTGAGTACACAAAGCAAATGTGCTTATATCCTCAAAAATCTTGTCTTTTATAAAGTATCTTACCTTGCCTAAACCATCAGTTTTACTAATGGAAGACCTCCCTGGAGAAGAGAATGTGTTAGACGTGTGTGTCATAGACTCATTTCTCTCTCTTCCCCCACCATGTCAAGGTCAAGGGATGGAATGTGTTGGCAGAGATTTATTTTGAGAATGAGGAGGAGGAGGATAGTGAAAAGCTGAAAGAGGAGAGAGAGCCTAGGAAAATGGAGTTCCCTCCAAAGCATTATTCTCCAGTCATAAAGGACCTCCATGGACCTTGGCGTTATAGTCAAAACCTATGACAAAAGTTTGCAACTCTGGGGTTGCAGGAGAGACTATACATGTGCATGTTCCATATGTTTCCAAAGTCAATAAATATAAGCCAAGTTTAGGAAATTTCATCAGGAATTAGACAGTGACCTTCAGGCATGGGCAAATGTCAATCAGTGGTTGGGTTGCATAATGAATACTGGGCATTACGATTTATTCATAATCCTGGGCATTATTGAAGCAATTGCAAAGGGAAGCAGCTTGGCCAACTTAGAAGCCGGCCATGGAGGCCAAATTTATCCAAGCTAAGGCAAATTGCTAAGGCAACACCAAGTATGAGCCATGGTGGTACAGTGGTTAGAATGCCACTAGGCTAATTCTGTTGACTTCTGACTGCCAGCAGCAGTTTGGCAATTTGAGTCTCACCAGCTCAAGGTTGACTCAGCCTTCCATCCTTCTGAGGTTGGTAAAATGAGGACCCAGATTGTTGGGGGACAATAAGCTGACTTTGTAAACTGCTTAGAGAAAGCAATAAAGCACCGTAAAGCATTATATAAGTCTAAATGCTATTGCTATTGTTGCATGTAAGCAAAGTTCTCACCCTCTAGCTCCAAGGAACATTTATTCTTATAGCTAACACCAGTGTTGCAATTTGTCGTACTAATCATCCTTCTCCAAAGCAGCTCATTCTCTGATTTGTTGACTGTGACCAGCTTGGATTATAACCAGGACCTCCACACAGTTTTTAACAATAAACAGTTCTTTAAGGACTTACTAGTTCCTAGCAGGTCTCCCAAGAACAATAAACAAAGGTTTGCACTGTGAATGTAAGCAGCAGTAGGATATAACTGAGATGAAATAACACGCCTATTGAATAGCACCCCTCTTCCCAACTACGTGTCTGCTAAAAAGGAATTAAAGGAGGAAGTTTAGATAGAATCAGAATTTAAAAAATGATGACCCTGAACTGCATTGTCAGAATTTGTGGAAATGCAGTGCAGTTCACAATCCAAATCTTTTTAAAGCAAGAGTTTTAATAAGAAAATATTGAACACTTGACAATATCATACAATAAAGGTAGCCTTTGACTTACGATAGTTTGTTTAGGGACCATTCAAAGTTACAACAGAACTGAAGAAAGTAACTTATGACCATTTTTCACATTCATGAAAGCATGCCTATGGTCACGTGATCAAATTTCAGATACTTGGCAACTGACTCATATTTATGACAGTTGCCATGTCTCAGGGTCATGTGATCATCTTTTGGAACCTGACAAGTTAATGGGAAAGCCAGACTCATTTAATAACCATGTTACCAATTTAACAACTGCATACATTAACAACTGATTCTCTTAACTCTGGCAAGAAAGGTCGTAAAATGGGGTAAACTTCACTTAACAAGTATCTCATTTAGCAAAAGAAATTTTCAGTTCAATTATGGTCATAAGTCAAGGACTACCTGTACAATATTTAAATTGTGGAGGGGAATCCAGGTGAGATATACTCGGATAAAGGGTCTACTTATACACTGTTAGGCACTGAGTGACTAGAGGAAAAATCCAGACTTAGCCACCCTCATAACGGCTGACAAACTGTCAACACCAACTGCCACATTAATATTCATCTTTCAGCACATGTTCAGTCAATTTTTTCTGTTGTTGGGGGAGCCAAACATTCTGTATGAAACCAGCCAGTGTACAAAAATAGTCTGGCCATTTTGGTTGGCAAGATGGATTTTTTTAAAAAAAAAACAACCTTATGGCTTCAAACATTCAATTAGCCAAAAAATAAAATGTTATTTATCAGAGGCTATATCATTTTATAGGAACCGATGTCTCATTCAGAATAGCTTTCCTTTCCTACTGAACATCTAGCAAAATTTCGTTATTGATCTTTATTTTTCTTGTCAATATTTCAAGAAAGATTGAATCATTCTGACTCTGTATCTGTTCACAAAACAGGACTCTAAACTCCAATATAGGGACACAACCTAACTTCAATTCAATGATCAGTGGATTAGTGTCCAATTGTTCAGCTTCTCTCCCATTTAATGGGAATGGTGTTTGTAGTGGTCAAGTATTTCACATCTGAATCCACATTTGACTAAGAAAACATACTACATACTACTAAGAATACTTCCCCCGGAGATCCGGGCCCTCCCCACTCTCATGGCCTTTCGCAAAGCCATTAAAACCTGGCTTTTCCAGCAGGCCTTCTGATTGGGTGTTTGTTGTCTTTCTTTATAACTTCGTGTGTCCTATTGTTTTTAAGTCTTTTTTTCTTTTTAATTTCTTTTTATTCTGTAAGCCACCTGGAGTCCTACGGGATTGGGCGGCACAGAAATCAAATAAACTCAACTCAACTCAACTACACAGAACCTGTTTGCCATACATTATGCTTTGGTGTATCTTATGAGATGACTATAATCATCTGCACACTTCAGAGTCAGATATATCAATTCACTCTGCAACAAGAGATCATGATCACAGATAGTAGAGCAGCAATAGACTTAAGTGATTGCAATGCAGCAGGAGTTCTTTGGGGCCATTTTTTTTACATCAATCAATATATTGAAAACAAAGCATCCTTCTGAGAAGTTGGATTTTTTTTAATGGTCATGCCTCAAAATCCACTATATATAAACCAACAGTTTGATACTAAATTGAAGTAGAGGAAGATGCTTTCTCTTCCTGAGTTGGGAGCACAAGTTCCCCAAAGTTTTATGTTTTTAAATTATAATCCAGACAAAAGTCCTTGATTACATAGTTTTCAATTTTTCAAAGCCAGTCAGTTACTGTTTATCAGTGCCAGGTGATCCATCTCTATCAACAGGTGCAGGAGTTCTGAATTATCTGAATTAGAAATAGATTTCAGGAGATACAATCAGTAGCTAGCAAAGAACATGACATATCCAATTTCTTGGCAATTAAGGCTTGCAGAATAGCTTCGACTTTCTTTGGAACAAATTTATTCCTTCACTGGATGTGTCCTAATATAACAATCACTTCAAAGCCAAAGTAACATTTGCTTTTGTTCTGTATTTGTCCTGTGCATGGAGTCCCTGAAAAATTGCCATCTGTCTGTTTTAAGCTATTCCACAGCTTCTGTATGGTGAACAATATCCATTTATCAGACAACATCAGGAATCCCCTGTAAAAAAAAAATCCAATGCATTTTGTTAAGGCTCAGGGACGCTCAACAATCTAAATACAATTTAACAGAATGTCTAACAACACACTACATACTGGTAATAGAAGTTGTCAGATTGTGAGATATTGGTGCCAAATCTTGCCAAAACCCTTTTAGTGACATCTGATTTAACAATAATACATGTATCTTATAAGGCATGGAAAATATTGTTTATTATTGAAATAGAATGCTGTTCCCACCAGGGATGTGCAGTCACTAGAGGCAGGGGAGGCGTGGCCTCACCAGTCATGAGGAAAAGGAAAGAATTTTAAAGAATTTTTAAAAAATAATTAAAGCCAAAGTAGTTGCTACCAGATTCTAAGTCACAGTGACTTGGAAGAGTGCTTAGTGTTAACTATAGGAGGAGGCCAGAGAACTAGGGGTCTCTTTTGCATAAGGAATTTTTCGCCTTTTAAGAGTTAACCAAGGGTTAAAAAGCAAAGAATTCCTTATGCAAATGAGGCAGATGTTCTCTTGCCTCCTGTAGAGGGCATTTTTAGAGGCTTTTTAGAGTTCTCTGGGAGCAACTAGCTCAGTCTGATTCAGAGCTCTGGCCTTTCATGAGGACAGAGTTGAAATCCTTTCTGAAACAGCTGCAAAAGGTGCGTGTGTGGGGAGGGGGGAGGAATTCAAAAAGTTTGCATGCAGAACCCACGTTGCCTTTTCAAACAGAGAGAGAGAGAGAGAGAGAGAGAGAGAGAGAGAGAGAGAGAGAGAGAGATGGATAAAAGTATATAAGCCCAGCTTCACTGAAAAGGCAACGTGATTCACCTGCAATCAAAGGCTCCGATCGGAAAGCAGCAGGGGAAGGGGTGGGGTATGGCAGAGGAGCTGCTTTCAAGCCTTTGGAAAATATATCAAATCCAACTTCTGTGTTTGTGTTTGAGAGTGAGTGAGTGAGAGAGGGATGCAAGTTCTCTGTGTGCGTGTGTCTGTTTGAGAGAGGGGGGAGGGAGGGAGGGATAGAGGGAGGAAGGAGGGGGAAGGAGAAGAAAAAGAATGGGAAAACTTATTTTGCAAGGGGGAAAAATGCTGTCACTTTAAATCGGAACTGAGCATGCCTGGCTGTGGAATTCTGGGAGTTAAAGTCCACAAGTCTAAAAAGCTGCCTCACCAGCCATAAAACTCACCACACATCACTGGTTCCCACATTGTTTACCATATTCAAATCAATACAAAAATGGATTTCATTAAGATCTTTCTTTGGTACATTCCCTATGATGGTTCACTAAATTCATTCCTGTCTGTATTTCTATAACTCAATTTTTCAGCATTTTGTCTAACTCCAAATTTATGGTTTTCCCATGGCATGAGGTGTACATCTCAGATATCTATAGAGATATTGCTCATTGGTGCAATTTGGCAATATTTTAATGGAACACTTTCATTACCTGGCTGTAGCAGTTACTTCAATGCCAGATCCTATCTTTGTTGCTGTTTTTTTGGGTTCTTTTTTTTTAAAACAAAGTTCTTAATGTAGTTTCCAGCGGAACTCATAAATCAAAACTCATCATTAACAGGTTCTGTGATATTCTTCAGGTTGTCTTTGTTCCCTATACCTCTCTTAAGTCATTCCTTTTCCTTCTTGGTTGCAGTGAATCCTGGGGTTTGCAATTCTGCAGCTCTCTGGCTAACAAGCAATTGGTTACCCACCCCGCATCCTAAATGGCATTCCATGTGAGTTCTTATGTCAAAGGACAAACAAGCAGAGTGGCTTTCCTAATCTGATGGCTTCCAGATGCATTGAAGACAGCAACTCATTTAGCCTTGCTGGTTATAGTTAAGATAAATCTGAATAGCAGAGACAGAGGAATATAGTAATATGCTAGCATCACAGCTGCTTTTTAGAAGTGTCACTCCTCTTCTCTGAACTAGACTAGACTAGTGATGTAAGTTGATCTGTGAAGGTGGAGGGTCTCTAAATTTGATAAATTGTTATAATCAGTGGCGGATTAATTTTATTTATTTTTTATTTTATTTATTTCATCAAACATGAATTAGATAACAAATATAAGTATAAACATGATTATGAATACATAAATATGAATACAAGGGAATATTAGGACAGGGACAGTAGCCTCACTGGTGCCCTAAATACTGACAAATCTTAGTGCCCCTCCTCCTTTGTACATACTGTACAAATCTTCATTGGTTTTTTTCCTTTCTCAACTTTGTGGTGCCCCCTTGGGTCTGGTGCCCTAAGCACATTCTTAGTCTGCTTAATGGTTAATACACCACTGGTGATAATAAGTGCCAAGAAGGAACTCTCAGTATTTCACCCAGTATCTGCAAGCTTATACATCTGGGAATACATTTTACTACTGAATTGATGACTTCCCTTTGAATTTTCATACATTAGGATTTCTCTGTAAATAGGACCAAGCAATTATTAGAGAAAGCAAAACTGGGTTTTAAAAATCTGGATGACTTTGCTGCCATCTAGGGCACATCTAGATGGTTGTGTTTAAGTCTACTGCACCAGTCTTTAAGTGGCAGAAGAGTATGCTGACTTGAAATTTGCTGGCCCAACAACCCAACTCAATTCTGTAATGAAGTACTGCCTTACAGTTTTAGTGTAGGATGCTTAAGGCAAGTGATTGACTATCACCTGCCATCAACTGATTTTCTTAATAATTGATAAGATGGAGCTGGTCAAATATCGACAGTTGTGATTTGACCGGAAGTTCTCCAGCTGGACAGACGTGGGGTGTGTGTGAGTTCTTAAGAGCCTCACATGAACCTTGTCTGACAAACCTATTCCAAGATCCTTTTTGGAAGGAGCAGCATCTCATCAGACCCAGTGGGAGGCAACAGGTCCCTCGCAGATTGTAGATTTCCCTTTTGAATTAGAGTAGGGGTGGCAGCATGTCAACCTGGCTGCACTGAAGCTGGTTTCCAGGCAAAGCTGGAACAGGAGCATGCAGGAACAGGAGGGTGCAGGAGACGAGATGAAAGACCTGTAAGAAAATTAATTTAACCCAGAGTCATAAATCAAAACTTGGAAAAGGCAAAGAATCTTGAGAGTACAAATAATATTAATAGACAGATCTGGATTTTGGCAAAAGGAAAGAAAGAACAGGAAAATGGAGAGTTGAAACACTAGCCCCCCCAAAAGCTATTTGTTTGAAACAATTCAGACAGAAAGGGGAAGAAAGCAGAGAAGTAACAAACCCACTCAAATACAAACTCTAAATTTGGTTTAGGATTTTAAATAGAAACCAAACATTCTGAGGGATTTACTTCATCTAACATCTTTCAACTAATATATCTTAAGCAACTCCAATTAGGAAGAAAAATCAAGAAAAAAGTACTATCTTCTCACTTATAACTGATAACCTAATCTTGACTGTGCAGGAAGTTTTAATTAACCAACTGCCATAAATCAGAATTTGGAAAAGCAGGAGGTAAAGCGAAACATACCCGAGTCTGGCTGTTTGCAAGTTTGTTCCAATTAATATATTTTGAGCAACTATAGCCAACTGGAGGTGGAAGGTAGCAAGGGAAAAAATAATAACAAGATCAAGAACTGGAAAACTACGAAGGTTTTCGTCTTCTTTTTTTTTTTTTTTGCAAAAGATCAAGATGGCTCCAGCTTCTCTTTCATTTTTCACATTAATTGAATTAGCTAAATTTAAGGTTGAAATAAGATCTGCCTAACTAACTGCAATTTTGGAACTGGACATTTAAGGAAGAACAAAAGACCAAGATGGCTCCTGTCACTCTTCCCCACAGCAGCTGAAGTAGATAAATGTAAGGTGGACCAGAACTTTGAAAGAACTGTATAACTAACTGTAACTTTGGAACTGGACATCATGGAAAGCTGGGAATTTGAAGAACTACGTGAAATTATAAAAATATGCATAAATCATTAAAATCATTAAAATCAAGCCTAAAGAAGCAGGGATTTAAAGAAGAAGGGAAAGAAGAATGGGGAAAAGATAATGAAGGGGTAGAAATGGTGGGAAATAAAAAGCAGACAAAAAATTCCATTGGGCCTGGCAGTAGTATTGGGAAAATGATAAAGGGGGGATGTGTCCCCACAAAAGGAAATTAAAAGCAGACAAAATATGTTTTGGAGGTTGACAGTGGCGTAAGGGAAATTGAAATAGGAGGTTATGCTCCAACAAAGACATATATAAAAGATTTCTTTGACAGTGGATTGGGGAAAATTGAAGAGGGTGGACGTGTCAAAACAAAGAAAAGAGAGAAGGCAGAAATAGAGAAGTGGGACAAAAGACTTACCAGGAAAAAAATCAGACAACTAGAAATTGTTATATGGGAAAATATAAAGCTAAGGTAATTGCTTTATTCCTAAATATGACAATAAAATGGAGTTGCTAATTGATTGAATATGATAATGGAAAGATAATTAAATAAAGGTCAAAATACATGGAATATGGACAAATATGAAACTGATATGGGGAGATTGTAAAGCAGAGGTTTGTGATTCACTTTTTTACATGATAATTAAACTAAGTTGCTAATTGATTGAATATGATAATAGAAGGACAATTAAGCATGGGTTAAAATATATGAAACATGGATATACATAGAAACTTTAAGATGATGAATAAAATGAGAGGTATACTGTTTGAATTGTAATAAACATTGAAAACAGTAAGGATTGCAATTTATAGACAATTAAAGGTAATCTAATCCAAGATATGGAAAAATGGAGAGGGAACATGAAATATGGAAAACTATTGAGATTTAAAGACAGAATCACAAATTGGAGGCTTGTAAGGATGTATAATTATATAAATATAATGATGAGAACATCTGGGAATTGTAACCAGGTCTACATCTCAGCCAAAAATAGGCTGGGGGGTGGGTGGTTAAAAGCACAATGACAATATATGTATACTTTTTTTTTAAAAAAGGAGGAAGATATATGTCAAAATTAAATATGTATATTGAAAAGGAATTATAAATACCATCAACATAAAATGGAGCTCGCTCAGAAGCTGAAATTCCCCAAGTAAATGAGATGAAAAGTGTGAAGTAGAGAAGAAAGATATGGGAAGAAGAGAGGGGTAGGGGAGAGGGCAGGAGGGGAAGAGGAGGAGAGAAAGGAGGAGTGGAAATGGGAGAGAGGAGAAGGAGAGAGGAAGGGGAAGTAGAGAAGAGAAGGATGATGGAAGGAAGGAAGGAGGTAGGGAGGGGGAGGAGAGAGGGAGAAGAAAGTGATGGATAACGTACAAATATGGTGCATGGAGAGCAAAAGAGCCAATAATTGTTTTTGGGAGTTGATGGTAAGGTGACCTGATGTAAACATTTAATAATACAATATGATGCTGGCTATGTAATAGTATACATGTGATTATATGTTATGAAAATTGAAAAATAGACAAAACTTTTTAAAAAAATACAGGCAGTTGTTTTGAATTGCGAGTTTAACCATTTGTCAAGTTTCCTGATTGTCCTTCTGGTACATCAGAAGAGTTCCTTTTTCATTCCACACATCTGCTCGATCCCTGAAACCCATTACCTAGGCTGAGTTCTGTTTCCAATGAGCACTAGATATGTGTTAAAATATAGCCTTATACTCAGGCAGTTGAAGGTTCAAGAGGCTGTCATGGAAGTCAGTCATCTATAAGCTTTCCTGTTGTCAGTGAAGAGAGTTGCCTCCTTACCAGTTCACAAGAACGTGATTACAAAGAAATAGCAATAGCACTTAGACTTATATACCACTTGACAGCCCTCTCTAAGTGATTTACAGAATCAGCATATTGCCCCCAACAATCTTGGTCCTTATTTTATCCACCTCAGAATGATGGAAGGCGGAGTCAACCCTGAGCTAGTGAGATAAGAACTGCTGAACTGCAGCTAGCAGTCAGCTGAAGTAACCTGCAATATTGCACTCTAACCACTGTGCCACCTCTGCGCCAGAAAAGCCTCTTGTTAAATGTATATGGTAATCTTCTGTGGTTAAGATGCTTTTAACCCTATGCCTTTCACCTCAATAAATGTCACCAAAGAGACGCTGTTAGAATTGTGTTTGGAAAAGAATCACTTTTAGTCAGAGGACAGCTGCCAAATAACCTAACATACCACAAGTATGATAAAGGGGTTGCAAGGAGGGTTTTTCCAATAACATATGCTCTGGCTACCTTGTCCACTGATTACTGTCATGTGCTGAATATGTCTTATATTTTTTAAAAAAGTGGCCTTAAAAACTACTTAGAAGCTGCAGGGAGTCCAGAATGTAGTGGCATGGGCAATGATGGGTATGACAAAGAATAACACCAATAGATTACTAGTAAGCTTCTGAATTCAGTAGGTCTTCTCTAGTTTCTACCTGTCCTATATAATTGGGCAGATTCCATTGTTCATACTCGTACATTAACTTCATTTTAATCATGATCTGTAGTTTTAAAGTGCTGTAAGGCATTTGAGGGGATGCGGTGGCTCAAAAGGTGGCTCAGTGGCTAAGACACTGAGCTTGTCGATCAGAAAGGTCAGCAATTCGGTGGTTGGAATCCCTAGTACTGCATAACTGAGTGAGCTCCCATTACTTGTCCCAGCTTCTGCCAACCTAGCAGTTTGAAAACATGTAAAAATGCAAGTAGAAAAATAGGGACCACCTTTGGTGGGAAGGTAACAGCATTCCGTGCGCCTTCGGTGTTTAGTCATGCCGCACGGATACATCTACGGACAGCGCTGGCTCTTCAGCTTTGAAACGGAGATGAGCACCGCCCCCTTGAGCTGGGAACGACTGGCACATATGTGTGAGAGGAACCTTTACTTTTAAGGCATTTGGATACATCGAAAGAGGCACATTGAATAAGCACTTTCAGGAAGTATGCAGATAGGCTTCCTCTTGCTTATGTGTGTAAAAGAACAACAGTTTTGTATTGCAGCTAAAATGCTGTCCATGGCATATTTGCAGACAAGGAAAGCTTTCATAGCAACCATGTTGAGCTTTCTGAAGAACACATCTGTTTTCATATTTCAGGAAGGGAATTTTTTTGCTCACACAATAAGCTTCATAAAATGTCTTTGTCATATGCTTTGCATATACATTTCAGCACACTATTTGCTACTCATTCAGTGCTAAAATGTGTCAAATGTAGGGTTATTTCCTATATTCCATCTCTCATTTTATTGTTTTCTCTCTCTCCTGTTTTCCTCCAAACTACACCATTGCTACAAACAGTATATAAACCTTGTTAGGACCTTGATAAAGGAACTGCTTATCTTTGAGGAGACCACAACAGTGCCTTGTTGATTTTGCTGCCCAGAATTCCAAAAGAAACATACCTCTTCCTTCTTCATGATAACTCTGAATATTTCTCCTTCTACATCTCCAGGTTCCTAAAGCAAAACTTCACTATTCCCAGTCACTCGCCTTTCCCTTCCCTTTCTTCTAGTTTCTCTTAAATCATAACATGTGTTGAATTAACTAAGAAGCCACAAGACTCTTTTCTATGATTTAGAACAATATTATCCAATCTTAAATGACATATTATAAACAATAAAATAGCTATTGCAGACCAGATGGCACCTGTCTTACATGTCATCATGACATTGTTCTGTTATATTAGTGTTAGCTGCAACACAATCAAATTTTACATTCAGGTGTGTATGGAAAAGACTGATGGGACCAATGCAATGCAATGTTCTTTTCTTGTCAGAAAGAAAGAAAAGAAGGAAGGAGACACGTTGACTGTATCATTGTATTTAAAACTTTCACAGAAAGTAAATTTAATCAGTGACTATTTCTCCCCCCCACACAACTGTTTCAGAGAATGTTTTTGTCATAACCCAAACCAACTCTAGAAGGAATAAGGAAGATGAATGATTATGGAGTAATATTAAATTCCCTTGATCTTAACTATCATGCCTGTAGGCCGTAAGATGAATTTGCAATTATCCCAATAGATCCAAATATTTTTCATAACCATAAATAGGATAAGAACCTTGTGTCCTTTGATTACTTGAGGGAAAAATACTTCATAAAATGTATAAGAAATAAAATAGGTGATCAATAGACACAAGATGGAGTGTTTTTTTTAAATATGGACACAACGTATTGCAACTAGCAAAGTTGAAAAGCAGTCTATGAAGAGAGATGTCAGACCAATACGGAAAATGATAATACGTGAATATGTGATTTTTAAATGTGTGTGTGTGTGTATGTGTGTGTGCGCGTATATATATGTGTATGTATATGTATATCTCTGTGTGTGTGTGTGTGTGTGTGTGTGTGTATATATATATATATATATGTATATATATATATATATGTGTGTATATATATATATATATATATATGTATGTATATATGTATATATGTATATATGTATATATGTATATATGTATATATGTATATATGTATATATGTATATATGTATATATGTATATATGTATATATGTATATATGTATATATGTATATATGTATATATATATGTATATATGTATATATGTATATATGTATATATGTATATATGTATATATGTATATATGTATATATGTATATATTAGCCCAGGTTCAAATCCCAGTAAGGGTGTGGCTAGCTGATGAGAGCTAAATAGCTTGAAATAGATCTATTACTAGTCTCCCTTTATTTATTTATCAGCACAAATAAAACACACACACACACACACACACACACACATACATATATATATATATATATCCTATTCAGCCAGTTTGAGGCAGCATTCTGTTTATCAGATTTACCTGTTCAATACAACTGTTTACTGTGAAGCCTATATAACTGCCCTCCCCACTATCTGTATCATTTCCTAGCTGTTCCGCTGTCACCCTGTGTCCTGACATGCTGACATGATTCTGAGGGCAAGTTAAAACAAATCCCTTCCAAACAGTAAGAGCAGTCTGACACAGAACCAATTACCCAGAGAAATGAAGGTCTGTCATTCCCTATATATGTTCAAGTGAGGGCTAGATAGACATCTGTCTTGGATGCTTTCACTGAGCAAGAGGTTAGCCAAATACCTCCCGACTCTGTCAATTGATATAATTGGAATTCTAATTATATTCAGAATAACTGTGTTTTGAGCAAGTCTCATTTATGTGCTGTCATCCTCATATCGGTAACTAAGATCTCCAGGTCCTACTATGTACTTGAAAAGCAGTAGGGGCATAATTTCTCAAAACTGATCACAATTTTTGCATTAATTTGAAATTGTCTTGCGTCACAAAACACCAGCTGTAGAACATTACTTATTCCCGTGCCATAGTATAGCTGATAACCATGAACTTCATCCTTCATTTCTATATTTCAAGCTTTGAGCCTCCAGGAGATTCCAAGAATAGCCATTGCATTTGGAAAAGCTCAGTTCAAGTAAGAACATATCATGTGTGTTGTGTCATGGGATGAGTTGAGTGAGAAATGCCGTTGTTCAGGAAATTCTGCATTGACTATCACTATGGCAAGATCACAAAGATTTCATGGATGAGCATTGATAAGACAGGAAGATCAATCAGAAACAAAAATGAGTATATAAAGGAAAATGAAACCAGGAATAGATACACTGTTAGCTCTTGTAGTACTGATGTGGACACAATGCAGTCAATAGAGCAAGAACAGATGGGCTTCCAATATCAAATGTGCACCTTGCCCCCACAAGCTACAGACATAGATATATAAGCAAAGCTATTTTGTAGAGGACATTTTGTAGAGGACAAATAAACATGTCTGATAATAGTGATTTGGAAGGTGGAAAAACAATTCTTATTAATTTCTATTTCTATGTTTCAGAATTTAGCTCTAATTGTTTTTGTGTATAATGAAAAATGGTTGGTTTCTAGGCTACTTTATGAAGACCGATGTGCTTCCTGAACTTCATATATGAACTAGGTTATCCCTTATCGGAAACCCTCTTGAGACCTTTGTTTAAGAAAACACGAATGGCTTTCAAGAGCAGGGAAATAAAGTTCCATCCACTTGATGGTGCCAATGTACCATACTTTTAAAGGTAAAGGTTCCCCTCACACATATGTGCTAGTCGTTCCTGACTCTAGAGGGCAGTGCTCATCTCTGTTTCAAAGCCGAAGAGCCAGCGCTGTCAAAAGACGTCTCTGTGGTCATGTGGCTGGCATGACTAAATTCTGAAGGTGCTCGGAGCGCTGTTATCTTACCACCAAAGGTGGTTCCTATTTTTCCTACTTGCATTTTTACATGCTTTCAAACTGCTAGCTTGGCAAAAGCTGGGACAAGTAATGGGAGCAAAAGCTGGGACAAGTAATGGGAGCTGGGACAAGTAATGGGACAAGTAATGGCAGTAGGGATTTGAACTGCCGACCTTTCTGATCGACAAGCTCGGCATCTTAGCCACTGAGCCACCGCGTCCCTCATGCTCTTAAGCAGATATAAAATTGGCCTGAGGCCAAAGTAGGCTTACAACATACAAGAATTGAAGGCTGTAAACTTTAGGTGTTAGCAACCAGTCCTCTTAATTTTTCCATTTTTTGTGTAACCTCTCAGAAATATAGTCCCATATCACAAAAGTTGTATATATCATGATTAAAACTATATGAAATGCAGTTTTAAAACTATTTTAAGGAGAGTAATTGTGGTTGTTATATGTCTCTCCATTTGGATTCAATAGGACATGACTCTTGTGACAAGGCCAAGGACCTCAGCTGTATTTTATAATATATAGGGTAGATCATAATGGTGAGGGTAGTTCTTCCATGTTACACATAGAATAGAACAGAAAAGAACAGAACAGAACAGAACAGAACAGAACAGAATAGAATAGAATAGAATAGAATAGAATAGAATAGAATAGAATAGAATTCTTTATTAGCTGAGTGTGGTTGGACACAAGGAATTTGTCTTTGGTGGATATGTTCTCAGTGTACATATCCAGTCAGTCTAGTACATAAAAATAAAAATAGGCTTTTCAACAAGACAGAACTGAGCTAATATAACCCGACTATGGTAGTTTAAGCAAGGACTGTTATTTCTAGGTCCAGTGACAGGTATTTCAATCCAGTAGTTTAGATAAAGTGCAACTGGTGAATTAATGACTGATAAAATATAACTAAGGAATGGACCATTAATAGCAATAGCACTTAGACTTATATACTGGTTCACATTGTTTTACAGCCATCTCTAAGCGGTTTACAGAGTCAGCATCTTGCCCCCAACTATTTGGGTCCACATTAATGTTTGAAAACACTCAGTTGTGTTGTTGATTGATAAGCAGGGAGCTCAGTTCCTGAACAGATTTGAAATTAGGTCTGGTAATGCCTGTAGTACTCTCAATGCTGTTTTTTACAGACAAGGTTATAACTGAATTTCCAACTGATATTAAGTGGGGTAAAGGTGTTCCTTTGTTGCTGCTTCCACAGATAGTATGAAATGAAGCTTGATATACTTCAGAGGAAGTGCAAGCTTGTCCAAAACAGAAAGTCTAGAAGAGCAGATTCCATCATCTATTTTTTTGTCTGGACAAAGTATGTTTGACCAGGTTGTAGAGCAAATGTATTTCACACTGCAACAGATCTATTTCTTTGAAATTGTTACTGTGGATATGCCAGCAAAGGGTGCTCTTTTACGAAATGAAATCCTTATCTGAAGAGAGACTTCGAATAGGACAAAAAACAACAGTGTCTTTTGTGCTGGGTCATGTGTTTAGATAATCGTAAAACTATGACAGAGATTGTATTGAAAATAATGGTATTTTCTTCAGTAAGAAAGATATAAAATATTTGTATCAAGCTTCTCTTTGTCACGACTTGGTGAGGAAATGAAAAATTAACCTGGTGCTATTTAAATAATAATAAAAAATCCCCAAAGATTAATACAATTTTTTAAAAGGTGCATATAAAATGACCATGAAACAGATGCAATTAGCATGCGATTATTATAATGAGACCATGTGCATGCATAGAATTTTACAGATAGAAGTACCATCTTGGGAAAACACACAACATGAGATTAATCCTGAAGGTAACATACATTTCTGACCAATTCATTGTTTTGCACACTAAACAACTATTGCTATAAAACAATTAAATGGCTTTATGAAGTAGGCTTGCATGCTAGAAACACAAATCTTTTTCCTGTGAAAAAACTTGCCTACCATTATATCTATTTGATGAAAGCAAAAGATAATTGTCGGATCTAACATGATCTAGCCATTTTATTTAACCCAGCATGTTGTTTTACAACGGCCACACATAACTCAAGACATCACTCTATTTCTTGACTTTTATTTCAATAGAATAGAATAGAATAGAATAGAATAGAATAAAATAGAAAAGAATAGAATAGAATAACAGAGTTGGAAGGCATCTTGGAGGTCTTCTAGTCCAACCCCCTACTCAGGCAGGAAACCTTACACCATTTCAGACAAATGATTATCCAATATCTTCTTAAAAACTTACAGTATTGGAACATTCACAACTTTCGGAGGCAAGCTTTCCACTGATTAATTGTTCTGTCAGGAAATTTCTCCTTAGTTCTAAGTTGCTTCTCTCCTTGATTAGTTTCCACTCATTGCTTCTTGTCCCACCCTTGGGTGTTTGGGAGAATAGCTTGACTGCCTCTTCTTTGTGGCAGCCCCTGAGATATCGGAACACTGCTATCATGTTTCCCCTAGTCCTTCTTTTCTTTAAACTAGACATATCCAGTTCCTGCAACCATTCTTCATATGTTTTAGCCTTCAGTCCCCTAATCATCTTTGTTGCTCTTCTCTGCACTCTTTCTAGAGTCTCTGGAGAGAAGTAGAATTATCTGGAGAGAAATAGGAATTATCTGGAGAGAAATAGGAATTATCTGGAGAGAAGTAGGAATTCTGGAGTGGAATAAGAATACAAAGACAGTGGGAGCTTTGAATGAACAAGGCAATATTGTGTGAATACAGTTTCTTTTTAGAGTTGCTGTTATACAGTGGGGTTTATCAAAGTATCCCTTGTTCCCAGAGTCTGTATTCTCCTACTATTATTTCCAACTTTTGTTGGCTCCCTAAATGTTCCACATGTTTTATGGCCAAGTTGACAATTTCGTTTCCTGAGAAGAGTATTTGAGGAAGGGAAAGTGCCTAATTTGATCCCTGATAGTTGAGCTAGTGTTTTCTTTTCCCTGAAAAGATGCATTTGAATTAGGAACATGTAGCTTAACCCCAAAATTCTTCTTTAGAAGGGAAAGCAAGCAAAGTTTGAAAAGAGGAAAGCTTACTCTCCTTAGTGAGGTCAGGGAAGAAAATGAAAACAGGATTTGGATAGCTCTTGGCAGGATGTTTTCTTAGATTCAATCAACCTAGATATGATATTGAAACAACATTATATATCAGCCTGGTAATTCTGCAAAACCAAATACCACTTTTGATTAATGAAAAATGCTGCCAGCTGAAATGAAACAGCATGTTTACAAGGATCTCCACGTCACAGTAAAGGGCTTTATATATCATGTATTTAATAAGTGGATGTTTAATGGTTGATTCCTTCATGTTAATCTCACTGCAGACTTTTGTATCCATGTATGAAAAGGCTCTAGTGTTGAAACCCTCATGCTAACAAACTAGTTCTTGTGTGGCACTCGTGACAATTTGAATTTGAGATGCCTGGCTTGGATATTAAGGGGATTGTTTGCTATTTCAAAAGGTTTTTTTCTCCCATGTAACGTACAGTATCATCACTGCAGTTTTATAGTCCCTTTACTCTTTCTCAGCTGCTGTAATGTGTAGATATAATTGCAGTCTTTGTTCTAGGTTCTTCTGTTTTCTCCTACATTTCCTGCAAAATGTAACATAAAGGGATAACACAAATTTAAAATGCTGCTCCCGCTTTTCTTACTACCATATAGGTAGTCCTCGACATACCAAAGCAATTGTGCCCAAAATGACACTTTAAAATCCTTTGCCCCATTATGATATTATTTATGAATTATAAAAAACATGTGCTTCTGCTTGTGTGATTTGGTTTGTATTCTTTAATTCATCTCCAACAGGTGTGGATTATGCTTGAAGCAATGAGATTGTCAACTGGGAGCGTGTGATGGCATGAAAGCTTACTGAATGTTTGTTATTTTAAGCTTCAAGAGACCTGAATGAAAATCTTTTTTTTTCTTTGCACAAATTTGGAAATCAAAATTGCTGAATACTATAGGGGTAGAAATAAAAAATACATGAGGGGGGAAATGGTTCAATTGTAGAAAGAAGAGCCATTCATTTTGCTAGTGTCATCCTTTCCATGTATGGTGGAAAGATACTTGGATGCACCCAGAGTTATCCATGATATTTGATATGGAAAAAACTGCATTTGTTGAGGCACCCAATATTCATCTATTTTTACTTTTGAAGGAAAACTAGAATTGGTAGAGAGTACATGTTTTGCAACCCAAGACCTTTTCTGTTTACTGCTGATTGTGGTGTGGAGCCTGCTGATTGTGATTAAAGGTTCAAAGGTTTCCCCTGTCCAGTTTTGACTCAGGGGGCCAATGCTCATCTATGATTCTTAGCCTAGGGACCCGGCATTGTCTGAAAGACTTTTTTTGTCATCATGTAGCCAGCATGAAAATGTGGAAGCAGAGGTGGTATTCAGCAGGTTCTGACCAGTTCTGGAGAACCGGTAGTGGAAATTTTGAGTAGTTTGGAGAACTGGTAAATACCACCTCTGACTGGCTCTGCCCCCATCTATTCTCTGACTCCTGAGTCCCAGCTGTTCTGGAGGAAATGGGGATTTTGCAGTAACCATCCCCTGGAATGGTGAGGGAATGGAGATTTTACATTATCCTTCCCTTGACCCCTTCCACCAAGCCATGCCCACCAAGCCATGCCACACTTACCAAGACATGCCCACAGAACTGGTAGTAAAAATGTTTGAATCCCACCACTGTGGGAATTTATTGCAGTAACATTTCTTGCTGAAGCAGTACCTATTTATCTACTCGCATTTGCATGTTTTCAAATTGCTAGGTTGGCAGGAGCTGGAGCGAATAACAGCAGCTCACTCTGTCATGTGGTGCTCAGATCTCGAACTCGGGCTGTCAGTTTTCCAGTTGACAAGCCCAGCATCTTAACCACTGAGCCATTGTGCTCAGTGGTGCTGTATTATTAGCTATGCCTCTTTTCTCTTTCTTAGAATGGAGCCAGCCATCCAATCTCTGATCATAATTCAATGTGGTGTTGTGACAATGTGCAACCATTGGATTTGTAGTTGAGTCAGGAAGGAAAAGAAAGTCAATTTGAGAGTAAGAGCAATAGCAATAGCAATAGCAGTTAGACTTATATACCGCTTCATAGGGCTTTCAGCCCTCTCTAAGCGGTTTACAGAGTCAGCATATTGCCCCCAACAATCCGGGTCCTCATTTTACCCACCTCGGAAGGATGGAAGACTGAGTCAACCTTGAGCCAGTGAGATTTGAACAGCCGAACTGCAGAATTGCAGTCAGCTGAAGTAGCCTGCAGTGCTGCATTTAACCACTGCGCCACCTCAGCAATGCTCCTTCAATCAGCCACATGGATAATTCCAGCTAGTCAGATCTCCAATTGCTCTCTTGCTTGCATGTGTAATTCTTTTCATTTCTCCCAAATCTAATCTTTCCCTAAAAATTACTACCCGAGAATGCTTTGGTACTGCTGAAAACTTGAAATAATTAGCTTCATTCCTTTCAACTCAGTCCTATTTTATGATGGGGATAGCATGTAACAAGGAGGAGAAAACGACTAAATGCAGCACCATTGAATTCCAAATGAAAGGAAAGAAAATGAGAACACGAGTTGGTAACAGCAGAATGAAATGTAAACTGTCATTGGAGCCTATGCCAATCAGCAAATCATTGGCTAATTATCTAACAGTTAACATAAGGTTTTTTTTTATTCTAAGCTAAACAACAGGCTGGCAACAGACAAGAAGCAAGCAGAAACCTTTGGGAAGAGCTTATTGCAAAGAAAAAAAATATTGATATCCAAGAGAAATGAATGTAAATCAAGCCAGAAAATGTAGAACACATTTTGAATATGTGGCAGTGTTAAAACGGAAGAATATTTCTCCATTAACCAGCATCTAGTCGACCTTTCAAAGAAAAACAGCAGAGAATGTCATTGGGTCTGAGCAGAGAATATTAGTTTTCTGGAGTCTCTATTAAGTGATGATCAGATAAAGCACTAGTAGCTTCTATATTAGGTTGAACAGAGATAATGCCCAGGGCTATGTTGTTCTTTTATATTTCAGAAAGCAAGGTGGAAAAATGCCCATATAATTCTTCAGTGAAAAACCGTGAAGAGCTAGTAAATGTATTGCTGAAATGCTTGCTTATATCTCCTATGATTCTCTGGATGTGGTGAGACTAAAAAAAGTATTTCAGCACAGTTACAATACATCTGGCTGCAAACATTAGAGCCTTGTAGTACTTCATTTGGATATATTCTTCAGATAGGGTTATTATTCAGGCTGCTTCAATCATAGTTGCAACTCTAAGCAGCTTACAGAGTATAGGTAATTAAAATTAAAGCAACAACACAAGAACAACAGCTGAGACAAATAATATTGCTGAGATCCACATTATAACCAATTACACACCACATAAAACATAGGTCAAAAAGCAGGATCACAAATTACTCTTTCCTGGGGCCTGGTGAAGAAGCCTGGTTATCATGCCTTTTTGAAAATAGAACAGAGTTGAGGCCATGTAGACTTCAAGGTGAAGACTATTTTATCTTTAATTAGGCAGTTATTATCCTAATTTATTGAAGAGAGGATTGAAAGAGGTGTATTACTGAGCCCAAATGTTCTTTAGGTTCGATAAACAGGCAGCGATAGTTGCTGCACACAATGTGTTCTCCTTGAAGGTTCTCCAAGAAACTCAAAGTTCTTGTCTACAGTGCTGCATATCACAAAAATGCAAACCCTTTGTTCAAAAAGACTAACAGCATCTGCAAAGTCTACAGCACAGTGGTGGGGAAAGCAAATGGGACCTTTCAAACAATAAAGGGATAAATGTAAAATAATTACCTCCTCCTCCTACTCTTTTCTCCACTTCTCTTCATAGAGTGACCTTTTCTCCAAAGAACTTTGGATGGTGTGTGTGTGTGTGTGTGTGTGTGTGTACACACACACTGTCGTGATGGACTCTTGTGACGAGCCGATTGACAGATGATGGAAGCAGTTAGCTTCCTCCCATAATTGGGGCTTACCAGGGCTTGTGACTCTAAATATATACCTTCTTCCCTGGCTTCAGCTGATTATTAGCTGATTCAGATGATTCAGCTGATTCAGCTGATAAGGAGGAGACCTGTGGCTTAATGGTTAAGATGTTTGCCTAAGATGCAATACAGCACAGGTTCGAATCCCAGTAAGGGTATGGCTAGCTGATGAGAGCTAAATAGCTTGAAATAGATCTATACTAGTCTCCCTTTATTTATTTATCAGCACAAATAAAAAAACACACAAATATAACAAAGGTAACAGTAAAAATATTGGGTTTCTGTCATGATGGACTCTTGTGATGAGCCGATTGACAGATAATGGAAGCAGTTAGCTTCCCCCCATAATTGGGGCTTACCAGGGGTTGTGACTCTAAATATATACCTTCTTCACTGGCTTCAGCTGATAAGGAGGAGACCTGTGGCTTAATGGCTTAGACGTTTGCCTAAGATGCAATACAGCACAGGTTCGAATCCCAGTAAGGGTATGGCTAGCTGATGAGAGCTAAATAGCTTGAAATAGATCTATACTAGTCTCCCTTTATTTATTTATCAGCACAAATAATATATATATATAAAGTCACATAAAGTCAGTTATTTATCAGCACAAATACAACATACACACACACACACACACACATATATGTATATGTATATGTATATGTATGTATATATATGTATGTATGTATGTATATGTATGTATGTATGTATGTATGTATGTATGTATGTATGTATATATATATATATGCAGGTTTTGATGTATTCGGGTCTTTTCCCATGTAAGACTGAGAGTATCTTGGTGATGTTTTGATGAGGTCCCACCTGTCATCCTCAGGCTGGTGTCTTCGGTCTCGTCCCTGTGCGAGCAAAGCATGATCGGAGCTGCCGTCCCTCGATAAATACTGGTGTGTGTGTGTGGAATGCTGGCTTGGTTGCTGCAAGCAGATTGGTTGGCTGTGTTGTAACATCTTGATTAGTTGATGGAGTTGATGTTTGCAGATTAGTCAGCTGTTTTATAACATATATATGTGTGTGTGTGTGTATGATGTATATGTATATATGTGTGTATATATATATAAATGTCTCTGTGTGTGTGTCTGTGTATGTGTGTGTTCCAGCATAACTCTGGAATGCCTTGAGCAATTTCAAGCAAACTTGGTACACAGATTACTTACTATCTGGAAACAAATACTGTGGGGGTAAGATACCCCTAACACTCCTCAGGGTGTGTGTTCTGTTAAGACCCTGTTGTGCCTTAAAACGGTTTCTACCATGCTGCCTCAAAAAGGCTTCTACTGTACAGCGCTGTGGAGTTGCCATGATAACAGCTTCACAGTACTCCACAAGGGAGTTCCCTCTGGTAAGGGGGAAAATCCAACATTAGAAATTGCAGCAACATTCATGGAAGGAGGATTGGAATAAATAAATAAATACCAGGGCAGCACTAGGTTATCAGCTAGTGGAGAGATAAAAAATAATGGCAATGGTTTCACAGGGGCAAGGTGAAGACAACTTCTGTTTAAATAAACTGTAGTACAGTACATTCATGCAAACAAGATGGAAAAGGGAAGATCCTTGTTACTGTATGTGTTATATTAGGAAGTTTTCTAAAGTAGTTAGCAAAGGAAGTGCAAATGTAGTGTCCTTTAAAGGCTCTAAAGAGGCTGCAGCAAGAATGGCAAAGTCCCAGTTCTTCTATTCTCTGGAGACTACTGACTTATCAGCTCCTCACGAACAGTAACCAGATGGTTACTTTATGGGCCAAGTGTGGTTGGAATTCACACAAGGAATTTGTCTCCGGTGCATAAGCTCTTAATGTACATGCAAACAACGCTCCCTACTGAACAAAAGGGAAGCGGGGGAACCCTTGCAGGGCAGAGCCGAAGAGTATGCCCAATTCTTAGCGGACAAAATTGCTCGGTTTCGGTCGGACTTGGACTCCACCCCTGCAGCTCCAGCCGAGGCACAGGAGGATCAATTTGAACAACTCTGGGTTGAGTTTCAAGACGTTACCCCCGGGGATGTGGACAAGGCCATGAGGGCTGTAAGTACCTCCACCTGTGTACTGGATCCGTGTCCCTCATGGTTAGTTACTAACTGCAGTGAGGTGACACGAGGCTGGATCCAGGCGGTTGTCACCGCCTCACTTCGGGAGGGGAACTTCCCCGCCGCACTGAAAGCGGCGGTGGTGAGACCCCTCCTGAAGAAGCCATCTTTGGATCCAGCTATCCTTAATAATTATCGTCCAGTCTCCAACCTCCCCTTTCTGGGGAAGGTTGTTGAGAAGGTGGTGGCCTTCCAGCTCCAGCGGTCCTTGGAGGAAGCAAACTATCTAGACCCCTTCCAGTCAGGCTTCAGACCCGGTTACAGCACAGAAACCGCTTTGGTCGCATTGACCGATGATCTCTGGAGGGCCAGAGATGGAGGACATTCCTCCATCCTGGTTCTCCTCGACCTCTCAGCGGCTTTCGATACCATCGACCATGGTATCCTTCTGCGACGACTGCGGGAGGTGGGAGTGGGAGGCGCCGTGTTGCGGTGGTTCTCCTCCTACCTCTCGGACAGGTCGCAGTCGGTGTTAGTGGGGGGGCAGAGATCGTCCCCTAGGCCCCTAACTTATGGGGTGCCTCAGGGCTCGGTCTTATCCCCCCTACTATTCAACATCTACATGAAACCGCTGGGTGAGATCATTCGCAGGCACGGGATTAGATACCATCAATATGCGGACGATACTCAACTGTATCTGTCCGCCCCGTGCCAACTCAATGAAGCGGCAGACGTGATGAACCGCGGCCTCGAAGCTGTTATGGACTGGATGAGGGTTAACAAGCTCGTGCTCAACCCAGAAAAGACCGAGTGGCTGTTGTGTTTCCCTCCCAGAGATTCGACCAATATTCCATCACTCAGGCTGGGGGGTCAAATTCTACACCCCTCAGAGAGGGTTCGCAACTTGGGAGTCCTCCTGGACTCACAGCTATCGTTTGACCACCATTTAATGGCTGTGACCAGGGGGGCATTCGCCCAGGTTCGCCTGGTGCGCCAGTTGCGACCCTACCTGAATCGGGAGGCTCTCACAACAGTCACCCGGGCCCTTGTGACCTCTAGGCTGGAATACTGCAACGTGCTCTACATGGGGCTGCCCTTGAAGAGCATCCGGCGACTTCAGCTAGTACAGAATGCGGCCGCGCGAGTGATTGTGGGTGCACCTCGGTTCACCCGCATAACACCTATCCTCCGCGAGCTGCGCTGGCTACCTGTCGATCTCCGGATGCGCTTCAAGGTGCTATTAGTCACCCATAAAGCCCTACATGGCAGTGGATCTGGATACTTGAGAGACCGCCTTCTGCCAATTACATCCCTGCGACCAATAAGATCACATAGATTAGGCCTCCTCCGTATACCATCGGCCAGCCAGTGTCGGCTGGCAACTACAAGGAGGAGGGCCTTCTCAGTAGTAGCCCCGACCCTTTGGAACGAGCTCCCCGTAGAGATTCGCACCCTCGCCACCGTCCAGGCCTTCCGCACAGCCTTGAAGAACTGGCTCGCCCGTCAGGCCTGGGGACAAGGATAATTCCCCTCCCGAATGATGAATGTATGTTGTTTATTATTTTATTATATGTCTTATCTTAATGTCTGTATCTCCCCTTCCCCTATTTTATGTGAGCCGCCCTGAGTCCCCTCAGGGAAAAGGGCGGCCTACAAATATTAATAAATCTCTAAATCTCTTTATAAATAAATCATAGTTACATAATATACAAGCAATATACAAGCGATAAATAAGATACCAATAGGAGAAGATAGTAGGAAAGATGAGAAAAGATGAGAAATGTGAAGATGAGAAGGATAATAGCCTTACTACCTGGATAAATATCTTACAACATAGGCAATCTCCCATTTTCTCTTTCTCCAGAGAGGGTCAAAGGAACTGTTGTGGCCTTCCAGTGGAGCTGGTGGCAGACTCAGACAGTGAGGAGGCTGGGGAGGAACATGGGCCAGTCCTGGAGTCTGGGGAAGGCTCTGATGAGTGCTCTCCATTGGAAGTAGAGATGAGGCAGGGCCATCTGACAGTTATCAGCTGCTGACGGAGATCAGTGGGGAAGAAGAACAGCTGAAGCCTGTGTCCGATATGTGCATGCACAGAGCTGCCAAGAGAAGGGAAAAGTTAAGGAACAAGGGCCAACTTGAATGGCCCCTCCCATAGGGAATAAAGAGCGAAAGGGGAGTGGAGTTTGCAGGGGACAATTAGTTCACTTAATTAGTGTGAACATTTATTCATGACTCTCAGAGACTCCTTGCCAAGTATTTTCTTGTACAACATTGCGTTTGGAAGATATTGGCCTGGCTGTTCTCCAAGCCTGATAAAGTCTGTGGTTGTAAATTCACCCTTGAAAGACTGTTTGCCAGGACTTTGCTGGATGTGAATGAGAGGACTTAACATTAGTTTAATAAAAAGGGGCTTTGTAGGGACAAAGTGTCTGCTTCATGATTTTGTGAAGCCTAGGTCAGAACAGGAACCAATCTACTTGTTGACTCCTAGTTCTTAGCCATAGTCATCCGTTTCGCTTTTCATAGAGCCATCTTCAATCCACCATATTACTGGGGAAGTCATAACAAAATGAATCTTCATGAAGTAGCAGCAAAATCTCCCATTCCCCCCCTCACACATATACGCACAAACACACACACACACACACGTCAAAGTCAGGGCAGACTGCTGATAAATTAAAAGAGGCTGCTGCCACTAGAGACCTTCTTTTAGCAATCCCTCTTCTAGCAATCAGTTTCCCTGAAAGTGAAACTCTGCTGCTGCAAAAGGACACTTCTATCTGTTAAACCCCAAGGAGTTACTACATCTCATTTCCCTGTAATGTTTATGAGCATTTAGAAGCCTTCGTGTGTGCAGCCTGGGTCAGCCATAATGTTTACTTGAGCTGAGAGGCTCCCACGGGATAAGTAAACAAGGAAAGGAAGGAGGGGGATGGAGCCACTTTTATTTCTAGTTTGCTTAGTTAAGAAGGGTTTTTATGTTTTTTTTACTGTTTTTATTGTTTTCCTATTGTCTTCATACGTGCTGTTGTGTATGATGGCCATCCAGTTGATTGCAAAATGGATGCCCATCTATAATTAAAGGTAAAGGTTCCCCTCACAAATATGTGCTAGTCATTCCCAACTCTAGGGGGCTGAGATCATCACCGTTTCAAAGCCAAAGAGTCAGCACTGTCCGAAGACATCTCCGTGGTCATGTAGCCTACATGACTAAATGGTGCAGGCGCACGAAACACTGTTACCTTCCCTGTAAGAGCCAAGGTGGCGCAGTGGTTAAATGCAGCACTGCAGGCTACTGCTAGATCAGCAGGTCAGCGGTTCAAATCTCACCGGCTCAGGGTTGACTCAGCCTTCCATCCTTCCGAGGTGGGTAAAATGAGGACCCAGATTGTTGGGGGCAATATGCTGACTCTCTGTAAACCGCTTAGAGAGGCCTGAAAGGCCTATGAAGCGGTATATAAGTCTACTGCTATTGCTATTGCTATTGCTATTGTTGTGGTCCCTGTTTTTCTATTTTCATTTATATGTGCTTTCGAACTGCTAAGTTGACAAAAGCTGGGACACGTAATGAGAGCTCACTTCATTATGCGGCACTAGGGATTCGAACCACCAAACTGCCGACTTTCTGATTGACAAGCTCAGCATTTAGCCACTGAGTTACCTTGTCTATAATAAAATACTAATAAAATAAATGACCCCTTATAATGTAGTAGCAGAGTGGAATTTTGGAGAGGGTAAGTGGCAACTAGCTGGGCAGAATATTAAACAAACAAACAATGTCAATAAAATTATCAGGAAGCGGCATAGGCTGAACGTTTAATTTTATCAACATTGTTATTTATACCTTTCAATTGGCGTAAGCTAAGGAGATCATTCCTACAATACAATATCTGCAGTAGTGATCAGTTCCTTATGGGGGCGTTGCGGCTTTAAATTATGGATTTTCTGTTGAAAATGCCCCCAGTATCAGAATTTTTGCTCCCTGCCTCCCTGGGGGAAGCCTTTCTTCTGGGAGCTCCCGTGGCTCCCTCAATGTGGCTCTTCCTCTCTTGGCCCTTTGGAAGTTTGTAGAGATGAACTTCTTTCACAGACTTTTAAGTGTATATATTAATTTTAATTAATATATGTTTTTAAACTTTTGGATTCTGTTTCATGAAATTTATTGGCTGCCTTGAATATCCACTTATGCACAGAGGCAGCATTGAATGAATCAATAACTAAAATGGATTCACATCTGAACAGTTTTCCTTTTATCCATCCTGCTGGTAGAAATCTCTGCTAGGTGAAGAATCTTCTAGGGGTTTTGTATTTTATGCAGAAGTGAAAAGGATACAGAATGAATCTGGCAAGGCAGGAACAAGATCATTGTAAACTAAAAAGAATTATTATATCAACATGGATTAGATACCTTTTAAGCACATCAAGAAAACAAGTATCTGCTGACTTCATAAGGCAGAAGGACAATTCTGCAAAACAGAACTATATAAAAGCTGTGATTTTGAGTACAGATTTATGACCACAATTTCCTACTAAGGTTGCGGAAGTTGATGGAGTTGGCTGAAATGGTGAAATTGACTATTGTGATTAAAGAAAAGAACATAAGTACTTTTGTTTCCACTTGGAGACCACTTCTGAACTTAAAGAATGAAACTTTGATTTTAGGTTTTACTGAGTAGTAGATTGATAGATCTTTATAGAAATGGCTGGTTCGTATTATTATGAAAAAGCAAAAAATTGTGATTGGATGTTAATGCTTTATTTTACTGCAACAGTGAGAGTCCAAAGCCGATGTTTCTTTTTCTTTTCTTTTCTTTCTTATCCTTCCTCAATTCTCTTCCCCCTTTTCCTTCCCACTTCTTTCTGTTTACTTTTGTATTTTACAATATTTTATAACCCAATAAAATGTTAAACTTGGACTTATGACCGCAATTGAGACCAAAATCTTATCTATGGTCAATTTGCTTTGACTATTAGTAGTTCAGATTCTTGTAGAGAGCTTTAGCATACACTGTGCTACAGACAATGCACTCTAAATGGAACTGTCCTTGAAGAGTATAGAAGCAGCAGCTAGTCCAGAATGCAGCAATGAGGGCAGTTTTTGTTGTTGTTAGTCTTACTGGATACACCAGACAGGAAACATAAACAGAAAATCTAATTCTACTTTATTGTAAAAGTACATTAACAGAATCTTGCAAGTCTCAAAGTAAATTTCTCCCACCATCACCAGCCTTAGGGATTGTTCCTTTTGAGACCTTTTGTCATGCCCATTATCCAGTTGTGGCTTAAGCTGTTTTTTATATGCCCATTCTAAAAGAGGCATGGTGGTGGCAATTATGCAGGCTAATCCTGCTGACTGCCAGAGTTCGATCCTCACCAGCTCAAGGTGGACTCAGCCTTCCATCCTTCCAAGGTTGGTAAAATGAGGACCCAGATTGTTGGGGGAAATATGCTGATTCTGTAAACTGCTTAGAGAGGGCTGTAAGGCACTGTGAAGCGGTATATAAGTCTAAGGGCTATTGCTATTCCCTAGGCAGCATCTCTTCATCCTGTCTCCCAAGATCTTTTCCACATATCATTACAGGTGTCTCTCACTATACCCATTTAACACAGCTGCTCCATGAGCTGCATGGTTCCTGCTAGTCTCCTGAGTGTAATGCAAAGTTGCTAGTTGTCACCTATAAAGCCTACAAGGCATAGTGGCAGGCTATTTGTGAGAGCTTGTTTCTTCCATTGTTTCTATCCTCACCACTAGATCCAGCAGAGGGCATGTTTTGAGTCTCATCAAACAATGTCATCTTGTTGGACCAAGACATGGTGCCTAAGCTATGACAGTACCTGACCACAGACAGCACATTTTACTAGCATTGATGGTATTACCTAGTTAGGATATTAAAATGTCTGCAAGAAAACAAGCATGCTCAGAGAGCACCAAGGACCCCGAGAACAGCATATCCCTGGAATAGCAATAGCCCTTAGACATTTATACCGCTTCACAGTGCCTTACAGCCCTCTCAGGAGAAGTCAATACATAGGTGAAATAGAGGTTGCAAAGTATGCTTATCCTCAGGTTGGAAAACTCCACCCAAGAATTACCTCCAGCCAGAAAGATGCAAGGAGTATCCACTATTTGATTCATTTGCAAAAGGGATTCCTCTCTTGGAAATGTGCCTACCTGAGGTTTCAGGTTCTGTAGCAGGAAGAGCTCGGGAGAGAGGAGGAGGAGGAATGTTGTAATCTGTGAATCATTACAATATCTGCAGATATTGAGCATAAGGGAACCATTGGGATTGCTATTGGTATACTCCCCTACCTGAATTGCTGAATGCTGTTGTTGGGTTGGTGATAGTCTCCACTTTGGGGTTGGGGTTTTTAATCAGCCACCCAGTAATGTTGTGTTCATATACAACTGTACTCTCCCTAGCAACCATAGATCTAATTGATGATGCAACACATATGGTTTTTGTCTCAGGCAGTTGAGATGTGATATAACACTGGAGAGGATTAAAATCAATCTATTGCCCTGGACAGATCAGTCCCATTTCCCTTCCACCTCATTGGAATCACTGCTCTCTGGAAGGAGATGGGACTGTTCAATGGGGTCTGCCTCAAGGATTTGAGGGACCAAGCTGGGTTAGAGAGAGGGGGCGGAGGGAAGGAGGGAGGGAGGGAGAGAGAGATAAAGAGAGAGAGAGAGAGAGAGAGAGAGAGAGAGAGAGAGAGAGAGAGAGAGAGAGAGAGAGAGAGAGAGATGGGTGGTTCAATTGAGGCCCTGAGTGCTGCCTCGAATAGGATAGTGCTGAGGCCTTGGGCTGAATTGCTCCTATGCAGCTTTGCACCAAACCCAGGCTGCCCCTCAGTTTACCAAACAGCTCCAGGAGATGCAGTGATGCCTGGAGACCTGTCAGAAGAAGATTTGAAGCAAATCTGACCAGACACAGGTAAGAGCCCATGTTAGGGATTTCTCATGATGGCAGTGAAATGTCAATATTTCTCTGCCCTTATTATGCCCACTGATAGTCATCCAACAGCTTTGTTTAAAGTGATCTGGTCCCTATTGGGAAGGGAGATACCCTTACTAGATACAGGTTTGTTCTGGGTTTTGAAAATGGCTAAGGAGGGCCCATGGTTGGCCCTATACTTAGTATTTGATGACCAGCCTTGGAAGAAGTAGTGGTGCATCCCTTCCTCAAGAGGCCATCCCTGAATCCTTTGATAACTTTTGACCAATTTCCAAATTCTCTTTCTTGGAATGGCGGCTGAGTGATGAGAACCAATCGAAACCCTTTTTCAGTAGAGGTTCAGGCTGGGATTTCATTCTTAGACAGCTTCACTCATGCCTGTTGATGACCATAGAAGAACTGGGATGTCAGGGATATATTTATTCTTGTGCTCCTTGATCTTTCAGCAGCATTCAATACTGTTGATCATAGAATTCTTCTGAACTTCTGAACATGGGTGGGGAATGGGACATCATTTTATAATAATTCTCTTCTGTTCTCTGCAGTGGTGGGTTCCGGAGTCCATGGCAACTGGTATAGAGCAACGTGGCCTGGCGTCCACATGAATGCACGCAGCATGCGCGCAAACACGCACAGCATATGCACGTGTCCTTACCTCCTGCGATGCTCCGCGACACCTCCGTGATGCTCCAGCCACTTGGTGGAGTGTCACGCAGGCACCGTACACTCCGTGCGTGTGCGCGGAAATGCCGAAGAGCTCAAATACAGGTAAGGAGGGAGAGCAGGCACCTCCCTGGGCATACTGCCTGCAACCCACCACTGGTTCTCTGAGACTTGCAGACATTGTTCCCTAGATCCCTCCTTGGTGGAGTGCTACGGAATTCTACTGTTTCCTTTTCAACACGTACAATACATAAAACCGCTGAGTGAGATCATGCACCAGTTTGAAGTTCAGCACCCATCCATATGCTGAGAATATGCAATTATATCACTTGAGGGTAGTCAAGTAAGGTTACTAAGGTTCTGTCCTGGTGCCTGGAGGCTGTATGCATTTGGATGGGGAGAACTCAACCCTACCAACTCAACCCTACCAAGTCTGAATGGCTGTGGGTGTTTGGACCATCCAGATTCGGAGATATCACAACTTTAATCTTGAAAAGGATAGCACTTCCCCATTAAAGGGTGGTGTACAATTTGTGGGTCTTCCTAGACTCACAGTGCCTACTTGATGCAGCAGAATAGATATTCAGTCTATTGGCAAATAGCCCTGTCCTTTTGTACCAGTGGCAGCTGGAGTACATCAGTCTGTTAGAATGATATTTATAGTATGTGCTGAATAGCAAAAGCATCACCACTGCATGGTATGTAATGTGCGACTGTATGTCCAAATGTACTGTGCACATGCAGGGCTATTTTTCTCACATACATTTGTCATCAGAATCTTTAGCTGGGGCATTTTGTCCAGGAAGTCCTTCCTATCTGCTATTAAGTGCAGCAATTAAGAGTCTGTGATGAACTGTAATGTGATTATAGTTTGCTACTGTAAAATGTCTCTAATTTGTAAACCAATTATCTCTAGAGCCCAATATTTGTATAAAATTGTGACCTATTTTAAATACTTGAAACTTCAAAAGTGATATTTATAAACCTCTTCTCCAAGCTTAAATGCCCTAGCCTATTATTTGTAGTTTTTATGCTGGCTTGTTCCAGTTACAATTCCTCCAAAAGACTTTCTTATGGCCCCCTTGGTAGAGGTTTTATGGGTCCATTTATTGTGCACTAAGGAATGAGTATGGGTAAAGCCAAGTTTATATTTACACTGAATACACATGTGGCTGGAGAACTTGGCTCACATATGAATAGGCTGTGCTACTAATTAGATCTAAGCAAGGATGAAAGGAATTTAAATTAATGATCTTGTTTCAAAATACACTTCTCATTTGTTCACTTTATGTAATTTGTCCCTCAAAAGTTCCTTAATTCCTTTGGAGACTGCAAAGAATTAAGCCACTTCTGATCTGACCAAATCCATCGTTCCTCGCTTTCATCTTGCTCAAAAGGGCTGTTAACATATTCAGGCAGCAATCTTACACATTCTAGATGTGCTGAGTTACAAAAGCTCAGCCACAGCATCCAGAAAACTGCAAAAATTTAAAAATTCTTTCCTGTTATAACGAGTACAATAAAAATAGCATCAAAAAGATAAGATTATAATAAGGAAATTGCAAAATGATTCAAAAATGGAAGTTACAAGGTTTTTTTTTTAAAAAAAAAAGCATAGAAAAGAAAAAAATAACTCTGGCCCTCTCCAAGATATTGAATACCAAGTTATACTCCTGAACAAAGGTCAGATACCTGAGCTTAATTATTTATATAACCAAGATCAGCACGTGGTTCATTCATTCCTGTCTTATCTGTTCTCCTGGAATGGGACCTGGATTAACAAGATAATTCCACCCTCTGACCTTTATAAAACCTGCTGTGGAATACAATTCCACTGTCAATGCACCAGCGATCAAAAGGCATATCTGTTGGGCATCATGGAGCAAATATCTTGTTCCTGTGCTAGGTCCTTGCTAGGTCTAGAAAGTCTAAAGGAGATAGAAATACTTTTACTACCATCAAAAATGCCTGGTTTCAAATGCATCCTATTCTTTTGCTGAGAAAAAAAGTGGTGGCTAGGAAGACTTTTGCTCAGCTTCACATAGTGCCACAAAAGCAGCCTTGCCTAGTAGAACAGGATGCCCTCAGGGCACTCACGGATGCTTTTGTCATCTCTCATTTAGATTACTGCAATTTATCCTAGGTGGCCATGAAGCAATGGTGGGTTCCTACCAGCTAGTAGTGGTTTGGCAGCCTGGGTCATGGGAACCGGCAGCTACCCAGGCCTAACATGTCCCTGAACTGGTTCTCTGGGTGGCGCCATAGGCACCACCATCTTGTTTTTCATTTCTGCACATACGCCAAACAATTTTTATTGCACTGCGTATGTGCGTGCAGCACGTGCACAGCGCACCCATCAGCAAACTGGCCCTAGTGTATGCTGGAAACCACCCCTGCCATGAAGATCATTCAGAAACTGTCTATAGTGCAGCCGGCCACTTGCTTCCAATCAGTTTTACCCTATTATACTCTTGCAGAATAGTTTATTGGTTACCTGAAATGATAAAATTATCCCATTCTGCCCAGCCTGCCAGAGAATGCTTGATCAAGGTCTTTAACTCAAGGATATGAAGCGAGAAGGGGCCCAAAGATGGCTCTTACTTATAGGGACTTACTCCTTACGTTCTGAGATAACAATGGCCCCGCCCTTATGACCTTCTGGAAAGTTGTAAAGACCTGGCTTTTTTCTGGAAGTCCTTGGAGTTTTACAACTATGGATGACATCTCATCCCCAAATAATGGATAACTTCTTCCAATGGTTTCATGCAGATGTTGAACTGAATAGAAAGAGTATATTGAACAAAAAAGAAAGAGAAGTGAGATCTGAAGTACCATATATGGAAGCAACTGAGGTGCGTTCTCTCTTTATCCCCCACCATATCTCCAATTGGACTCAGCCACTGAAGTAGAAGCAGAACCATTGTAAAATGATGTCCATCAATATCAAGGTTCAAAATCTTTCTCCCCAGGTTCTTCAGAATCTGGCTTTTAGTTTCATAGACCATTATTATTCTGATCTTTCTTAGTATAGACACCTGAATTGTGGCATCTGAATATCTTTTCCAAGCTTATTTATTGCTACTGTACCAGTGCTGGTCTAGGGTGTATTTCTTGACTGCTGTGACTTTTATAGTCAATAGTTGATCCTAAAAGGCAAAAGCCATCTACTACTTCAGTATCTTCATTGTCAGTACTAAAGCTGGCTGCTGCACCTGTCAGGAGTTTAATCTTTTTATATATATTTAATCTTAATTCCATTTTTTTCAGGGTGATCCTTGACTTTAATTCCAAGAGCTTTGCATTTCCATCTATCAGAGTATTTTCATCAGCACAGAACAGGTTATTGATGTATCTTCCTCTGAGATTAAAACCCTGCTCATTTTCTTCTTCCAATGCAGCTTCCCTCAATATATAGATTGCATAAGCAAGGGGAGAATATGCAACCATGGCTCATCCTTTTGTCAACCTGGAGGTTTTTTTGTTTGCTTGTTTGGCTGTGTTTTATCCAGACAGCAGTTTCCTGACTTGTAGATAGGTTTCATGTAAGGATAATGAGATTGACTGGGTTTTTCATTTCATTTCTATTGATACCAATACTGGGTACAATTCTAGACGTTATTGGGCTGTCAGTATGTAAGCAATTGAATAAAATTGTATTGCATGGCAGGCTTCAACATATATTTATTAAAAATAAATCATGTCAAACTAACTTGTTTTTTTAGATAGTATGACCAATGTACATGACCATGGATGTCAAGATGGTCAAAGAATGCTCCATATTATAAACCTTACTAGAGGTTTATAGTCTACTAGAGAATGACAGTATGTGGGCTGGTATATGCTACCATTAGATAGATAGATACAAAGTTGGTTAGAGTCAATAATTGTCAATAGCTCTGAATCTGAAGCAGGTCTGTGCTGTTTAACACATTTGTAAGTGACTTGGGCCAAGGTTTAGAAAATAATATTATCAAATGTACACATGATACAAGCTAGAGGAAATAGCAAACATTATCAAAGTTCAGAATAATCATCTGCCAAGATAAATTTGAACGGGAACAAATGCAAATATTTGATACCAATAGTATACCAAGGTCACTTCCACAACCAGGTAATATCAAACAATATTAGGAATGAATGCAAACATTTGATACCAATATTCAAAGCTTAAGTATACTGGACAGTATATGAAATATAGATCTAGGTATCTTGATGGATTACAAACTCAGCGCAAGTCAACAGCAAGAAGCAGTTGTAAAAAAAATGTAGCCTTTAGCAATAGCAACAGCACTTAGACTTATGTCCTGCTTCACAATATTTTACAGCCCTCTCTAAGTGATTTACAGAGTCAGTATATTGTCCCAACAATCTGGGTCCCCATTTTACTGACCTTGGAAGGATGGAAAGTTGAGTGAACCTGGAGCCGGTGAGACTTGAACAGCTGGCAGCTGGCAAACTTTTGTGCATGCGCAAAACACACTCTCTCAGCGAATCGGTAGTAGACCGGTTAGGAATCCACCATAGATTCTAACCAATGTGCCACCATAGCATAGATAAAAATATATCAAGTTCAAGAGGTGTGATTTCCCTCTGTTTTGCATTACTCAGACTACACCTAGAATACACCGGATTGTTGTTGGGGGCAATATGCTGACTCTGTAAACCGCTTAGAGAGGGCTGAAAGCCCTATGAAGCGGTATATAAGTCTAACTGCTATTGCTATTGCTATTGCACAAAATTCTGGCCATGACATTTCAAAATAGCTCTAGAAGAAAGCCCGGGAAGACTCTTAGAGAGAAACACTTATGAGGAACAGTTGGAGGCACTGGGTATGATTTATCTAATGAAGAGAAAGCAGTAGAGAAACATGATCATAGTCATCAAGTATCTGAAGAGAGCTGTCATATAGAAAATTAGAATTATTTCCAGGAGAATTAATGGGGTGAAATTATACGGAAATAAATTTTGGTATCAGGAGAAAATATCTAAGAATAAATGCCTAACTAATAGAATCTCCTTCAAGTGCAGAAGATTAAAGAGAAATTGGGTGGCCAGCTGTTGAGGCCATATGGTTTTCTGTTAGGGATATCTTTGACAAAGAATTGGACTAGATCAGTGATGGTGAACCTTTTTGGCACAGGATGCCCAAACCAGAAGGCACACACACACACACACATGCCAGAACACTGGAAACCTGACGACCCACTGACTGAACGCACACATACCCACAGAGAGGGCTCTGCGTGCCACCTCTGGCACACGTCCATAGGTTCACCATCACAGGACTAGATGATCTCCAAGGATTACCAACCTTTGTAGAATGTTACTATACATAGTAATATTCTATTCTATTACTATGCAGAACTGGCATCTGAGCAGCTTTTTATTTTATGAACTTATTTTCCTTTGTCCTTTCATAGAAAAGCCTTAGAGTCATTCCTCATATCCCTGCAATATTTAAAATGCTAGTGAGACTTCCAAGAGACATGTTCATGCATTCATTATTAATTCAACTTACAACCTCTTCACATGGAACCTTTACTCAATGGCACCAGGCCAGATGGACTGTCAACAGCAGTTAAGGTGGTTCCACCCTGTCACTAGAGCAATTAGCGCAATCTTTGTCAATCAGAGACTTCCAGGCATGCCACCTTTCAGCTTTGTAATTCTCAGCCATTATTCTTGCTGTTTGGGAACAATGGGAATTGCAATTTAATATATCCGAAGGAAATCATATTGGGAAATACTTTTCTAGTGTAGTGGCAGTTCTTGATCCATGACCATTTTGTCAGTGACTGTTCAAAGTTATGATGGTGTTGAATGAATAGTGGTTATGTCCAGTCTTTGGAATTCTGGCCATACTAGCATCACTTGATTCTGATCTGGCACTTGGCAACCAGTTCACACCTATGACCAGTTATAGTGCCCTGCAATCACATGATCACCATTTGCAACCTTCCCTGCTGGTTTCCCCAGAAAGTCAATGGGGAAGCTGGCAGAGAATGTTAGCAAATCACTGGAGTGAGTTTCCTTCACCTGTGTACCTTCCCGAGCGCCTCTGTGCTTGCACCATTCCAGCCATTCATACACCTTCATATGCCTTCCCTGATCTGTACCATTGCATATCCTTCCTGACCCTTACTTTATGTCTTCCACACCCTCTCACCCTTCCTAATCCTCACTTCATCCTTGCTGCACCTCTCACACATACCCTCCACTCCTTGCTCACTCTTGCCTCACACCCATCCCCATATTTCCATGCAACACCCTTGTTGCCTTCCTCACCTAGCAGCATCCACTTATCTGCTTGCTGTCCTGGGACTTGCAACTTCCTACTGGCTTCCCCACTGACTTTGATTGTGGGAAGCCAGCAGAATTTGCCTCTCCTAATTACTGTGAATTTGGATTAATGATGGCAACCAGAACTATAGGGATTGCTGTTGTTAAGCAATGTGATTGTGTTTTACAACTGCATAGTTTAGTAATGGAAATTCCGGTGTCAATTGCTCTATAGGTCTACCTGTACTGTAGGCAACCGAAGAATGGACCTTAGAGAAGATATCCAGAGGCCATTAGAAAACATCAGGTGCAGAGGAAACATGGAATTTTACAAATAATAAAAAAACAATAAAATAGAATTTGCTTACTGAACTATTGTTATTCTTGACTATTTTAAATTTATTCTTTAGTTTAGCTTCTTCCTTGCTTAGTCTCCCCCAGAATTCCCAGTAACTGGTGAGGAGGAAGCATATTTGCATACCTGTCTCAAATGGTTAATAGGAGCTGGGCAAATCCCTGTGTATTATCATTAACTGTATTATCAACAAAGCACCCTAAATGATGGCCTTGGCAAAAACTCTGCTCTTTATAGGATGGAATATTTGAATGAATTATTGTAAAAAGTAATTTAGGATCCAATCTGCATTGGTCACTGGGGCAAGAGGGGCACTGGTCACCGGTCCCAGTGACTGATCCAGATTGGATCCTTCAATATTATCCTGAGACACATATATTCATCTTCATTCATAAAAGTAGCTTACAATTTTCAAATTTAAAAGCAATTTAAGAATTCATTGTTTTGACTGAAATTGTTCAGTATTTTTTTAAAAATAGCATTCTTATTAAGTAAATTGATAGCTCAATACATCTAGGGAGATTATTTGTCTGTCAACATAAAACACAATAAGAATAAATAACATGTGCATATGTAATAAATTATAAAAAAGCAAAGATTGTTTATTGTGCGCTGTATTTCTGGTACTTTGTATTCATTATAATTGTAGTGCAAAAGAAACCAAACAACAACAAAAATATTTGAGACTTGCAGGGTATATTAAACTCTAAAAAAAAAGGTTTACCATAGATTATGAAATATGGACAATCCTAGTCCCACTGGAAAATAAAATAGAAAAATGGAATTTCTCATTGACTTCATTTATTATTCATCATTATCCCACTCTTCCTTGACCTTTCCTCCTCTAGTTAATTATGGCTTTCGGCTATTAAAGAATTGATCTTATTCAAGCTGTTCAAATGCTTGTGTTTGCATCACCCTGATGGAATTCTTTAAAAAATGTTCTAAGAAATTCTCATGTGCAGATGGAAGTAGAAAGAAAGGCAATACTATAGCCAAAATTTATGAAGGATATAATGCATTTAAACTCCCTGGTTTGTTGTCTTCATGAATACTATCTGTTTCTGACTAATCTAGAACATGTTTTTCGATTTCAAAAGCATGTTGCTTATTTTAAACACAATACTTCACATTTTTTCTTTAAGCAACCACTAGTATCTATGTAACCGTTGAGATTAACAATCAATTGGTATTAATAAATTCCACATACAGAATAGCATACATTCTGCTAGAATGAAGTTTCCTGAAGATGGGCTACAGCACAAGTCGAAAGCTCGGAAGGCAAAACCTCTCATTCTGGTGACCGACTCAGATTTGATCCTGCATTAATGATCAAGATAAAATGCCTACCATATTAAAACATGTAGCCCGTGTTATAAATTGTTAAGGATTATTGGGGCATTGTAGGAGATGATCAAGTTGAGCCCAAGGGCAGGGTCAAACATGTCATCAGTTGGAAGTTGCTGTGTTCCCACAAGAAACCGAAGTCCAATCCCCTTTAATTCTTATCTAATGCCAAATTACCTTGACTCTCAGTAGATCAGATAGCAATAGCACTTAGACTTATATACCACTTCACAGTGCTTTACAACCCTCTCTAAGCAGTTTACAGAGTCAGCCTATTGCCCCCAACAATCTGGGTCCCCATTTTACCGATCTCGGAAGGATGGAAGGATAAGTCAACCTTGAGCCTGGTGAGATTCGAACTGCCAAACTGCTGGCAGCCAGTGATCAACAGAAGTAGCTTGCAGTACTGCACTCTAACCACTGCGCCACCGTGGCTCATATAGATTCTTGTCTATAGGTAGCATGAAATAAGCTTGCAGTACTTTTGAACTCTGTCCTGGCTCCTGAAAGGCTTAGCCCTTTCTTGAAATATTCACTGGATAGGTGAAGTGGATATTAGAAGGGCAAGTTACTCCATTAAGCACCTTCCAGCTGCATGAGGAGTAAAAAAAGATGGCAGAGATGGAACATAAGGTTATGTAAAGCTATCACTTGGAGTTCTCTGCAAAAGGCCTGAGTGAATAAACTCAGTTTCTATAGTTTCCCCTTCTTGGTTGTGATGCCTTCACAACCAATTTATAGCTGTCGCCTTAGCTTCAGATTAGTTTCAGCAACACACGATACAATTCCCATTTAGACAGGCCAATTTGCTGCAGAGTAATCTCTCATTTTTTCCCTATAATCTTAAAACCAGCATCAATATATTGATGCCATGCATTATTGTACCTCCGACTTCAAAAGGAATATCTTACACTGCCATGGACCTGGAACCTATTAGCATAAATTAATTATGAAAATGAAAATTAAGCATTTCAGATCTGCTTTGAAGAAATATACAAAATATTATCCCAGTGCCTGTCTATGGTTATTACCATAATCTCATTTACTTACAGTATGTTAGGTCACTTGGAGAACATTAGCAAGATCAGTAAATAAAGGGTTAGACTGAGCAATGCTTATCTAATCTAGATAAAAATCCCGTTCTGAATTTCTGCTGTAACAAATGCTTACCACTGTATGCTTTATGATTTTCAAGTCATGCATTCACCACCCACAAAATCCAATCACTATATGCATGTGTATTTTGGCTGCAAAAAAAGGGTCATGCCTTTCCTTCATAAATATCTCTCCTCTTGTTGACTATGAAGAAAGTCCTTTATGTTACTTTTATGTTAGGAATCCAGTGGCTGCACGAAAGTATGGTAGAAGAGCTGTGTTCATTGCTCAAAACAATAAACAAATGGTGTACATGTGGTTTCTTGAAAACAAATTAGCATAGAAAATCAAGGGGTGAAGTTACACAAGAAAAGACTATTGATTAAAAGGAAGCTGTTACGGCAGTCTTAAAAATTATTAACTACTTGCCTAGGGTAATTTCTCAGTATGAAGAGACTAATGGAATACATTTAGTGAGTCTAAATCTCACATAAATATTGTTAATTTGCTGAATAGTAATGGGACCAATTCACATATTTTTATAGAAAATTAAATTAAAGACATTTTCTCTAGTCAAAAGAGCACTCCAGAAGCAGCTTATTTATTTATTAAAACATTTATATAGCTTCCCATCTTTTTTTGAAAAGTTTTATTGTTTTAATTAACAAAAACACAAAAAAGAATCATCCTTCATTACATCTTGCAGCGTGTCGATTGGTTACAAATACATTTCGTGCGTTACTTTCACAATCATTACATATACTTCATTCATATTGAATTGTACATTTTAAATCAAAAATCTTTATGTATTTTGCTATCAATGTACCACAATTCTCATTTAATTACAATTATTTAAACGTGCTTTTATCTGAAATCATATGTGTTTAATGACACAACCACCAACTGGCATTCATTCACAATTTCAATAAACCTCCAATAACATTATACCTTTATAACATATTCTAAAACAAAATCAGTTAATAAGATATCTAAGCATTCCCCCCCTTTTCCCGCCTACTCACAATTTGAAGCTTATATCCAATTTACTTTTACTAATACAACACACACACATATATATCATTAAACATTATCCATTAACATTTCCTTGTTATTATTGTAGTTAACTAAAAATTATTTACTATTTATATCACCTCTGCTCTCATCAGGCCCAAAAGAAATTATACCTTTATATCAAGATCTAAACAAGAATTTATTAATAAAATTTATAGGTCTTTTCCCTAAGTCCCAATTTATAATTTATATCCATTATTTTTACTAATTAAGGTTATCATTTCATTATTATTATTTTAGTTAATTATATGTTAACGAATGACCATTTAATAACAGTCTAAAACAATCTACAAAAAACTAACATTCCTACTTATCAATCAACAAAAATATCCATTAACATTTCCTTGTTATTATTGTGGTTAATGAAAAATTATTTCCTATTAATATCACATCTCCTCTCATCAGACCCAAAGAAGTTATACCTTTATAATAAGATCTAAACAAAAAATTGTTAATAAAATGTATACGTCCTTTCGCCAAGTCCCAATTTACAATTTATAACCTTATACTAATTGAGGTTATCATTTCATTATTGTTGTCATAGTTAATTATATGTTAATGAATAAACATTTAATAACAATCTAAAACAATCTACAAAATACTGAAATTCCTACTTATTAATCACCAAAAATTAACTAACTTTTTTTCCCCATTAAATGTTTTTATTTTCCATTTTTCATTTTCGTACAGTCACATATATACTGTGCATAACTGGGGCCATACAACATCAAACAATAATCACAGCAATTCCTCTTGTCAACAATATCCCCAGAAATATAAATAAAATAAAACTCAAACTCAAATAGAAACCCAATATACCTCTTCCACTCTCCATACACCTCTTTCTTCTGCCCCCCTCCAACTTACTATCTTACCTCCATCATTTCCCTCTACACTACTTCCCCTCCCCTCTACCACTCCTCTCTCCCAGTCCACTCCCTCCCTTCCTTCTCACCCTCCCTCCCATCCTCTCTCCCGCCCTCTCTCCCCCTCTTTCTTCTAACCCACTCCTCCTCCCCTTGGTGTATTTCTACTATATGTCAATGTATTCAGCTTGTCCTATTTTTACAGAGAAATTAAAGAGAAACAGTATACATGTGAAATCATTACATTGAAATCTAACACATAGTATATATCCCCCTCCCCTACCCTCCCCCCTAACACCCCACCTCCCTCCCCCTGACTTCCCAGAGCCCGTACACGGTATAGATTTTTAACAAACACAGTCTAAAATATATTGAGACAAAAGAAAAAAAAGAGGTTAATAACATCTCAACATTGATCTTAGCTTCTTCCTGTTACACTAACTTTGAACAGTTTAACTCATTCCTGATCTTAAGCGTAGACTATCTGGAATTTCTTAGTCCTGTATTTGTTTTGTATATAGTCAATCCATTTTTTCCAGTCTCGTTTGTTTCTCTCATTTGAATGATCTTTAAGATATGCCGATATTTTAGCCATCTCGGCTAAGTTTGTAATTTTCAATGTCCATTCTTGAGTTGTAGGCAAGTCTTCCTTCTTCCAGTATTGCGCCACCAACAGTCTTGTCGCCGTTATTAGGTGCAGAACCAAGTTAGTCTTTACCACTGTAAAGTCAGTACATATACCTAGTAAAAATAACTGAGGAGTAAACTTTATCCTTCTTTTAAAGATATTTTGCATAATCCACCATATTTTTATCCAAAATGCCTTAACATTTTGACAAGTCCACCATATATGAAAATATGTAGCATCGAGAGAACCACACCTCCAACATTTAGGCTGTACATTCGGATACATAGAAGCCAGCTTTTTAGGATCTAAATGCCATCTATAGAACATCTTATAAAAATTTTCTCTCAGGTTTTGAGCTTGTGTAAATTTCACATTTCTTATCCATATTCTTTCCCATGTATCCAACATTATTGGTTCTTCAATATTTTGAGCCCACTTTATCATACAATCTTTAACTAATTCTGTTTCCGAATCCATCTGTATTAGTACATTATATATCCTCTTTATATGCATTAAACTTTGATCTCTTATTTGTTTAAACAAATTATCCTCAACTTGGACAAAACCAATTTTTTGATCTATTTTCCACCTGGCCTGTAATTGCCCATACTGGAACCATGTTTGAACTACCTTCTCCTCTTTTAATACCTCTAAAGATTTTAGTTGTAGAACCCCCCTTTCCAAAAGGAGAAGCTGTCTGTAGGTAGTTCTATCCTGTTTTTGTGCTGTATTCATATTTTCAATTGCATGTCTAGGAATTGCCCACATGGGTATCTTGTCATTTAATTTATATTGGTATTTTTTCCAGACCCACAGTAAAGCATTTCTTAAAATATTACTTTTAAAATTCTTATCCAATTTTTTGTTGAAAAACAGATAAGCATGCCAACCATATACCAGATCGTGTCCCTCGATATTCAGTATTCTATCATTAGTTAGATGAGTCCAATCACTAATTACAGATAGCACCACTGCATCATAATATAGTTTTAGGTTAGGTAATTTCAAGCCTCCGCTCTCGCGTACATCTTGCATTATTTTCATCTTTACCCTCAGCTTCTTTCCTGCCCATACAAATTTGTTTATACCCTTCTGCCATTCTAAAAGATCCGCATCTTTTTTAAGTATAGGTAACATTTGGAAGAGAAATAAAATTTTTGATAAGATATTCATTTTCACTGCCGCTATCCTACCCAACAAAGATAAGTGCAATTTCTCCAATTTTTTCATCTCCGTCTGTATACTATGCCAAAGTGGTTCATAATTATGCTTGTATAATTTCCCGTTCAAGGTTTAAATATTAACCCCAAGATATTTGACTTTTTTGACTACCTCACATCCTAGCATCCCTCCTAGTTCTTCCTTTTGTTTAGTGTTCATATTTATAGCTAATATTTTTGTTTTTCCTAAATTTATTTTAAAACCAGATACTTGACCATATTGATTAATCGTATTCATTAAAACCATTCTGGATTCCTGCGGTTGTTCCAATATTATGACCAAATCATCCGCAAAAGCGCGGACTCTGTATTCTTGCTGCCTAATCTTGATCCCTTTTAGACCATCCAAGCCCCGTATTTTATTCAACAATACTTCCAAAGTTATAATAAACAATAGTGGGGACAAAGGACAGCCCTGTCTTGTGCCTTTTCCAATTTGAAAAGAGTCTGTTAAACTTCCATTGACTATGATTTGTGCTGTTTGCTGTTGGTATATTGCTTTAATTGACTGTAAAAAGCTATCTGCTATCTGCATTTTTTAGGTTTAGGTTTAGGTTTTATTAGTATTTGTAGGCCGCCCTTTTCCCTGAGGGGACTCAGGGCGGCTCACACAAAAACCAGGGAGGGGGGGGGATACAACATTGAGATAACAACATATAATAAAATAATAAGCACCATACATTCATCATTCGGGCGGGGTAATAATTCTTATCCCCAGGCCTGACGGGCGAGCCAGTTCTTCAAGGCTGTGCGGAAGGCTTGGACGGTGGAGAGGGTACGAATCTCCACGGGGAGCTCGTTCCAAAGGGTCGGGGCTACTGCTGAGAAGGCCCTCCTCCTTGTAGTTGCCAGCCGACACTGGCTGGCCGATGGAATGCGGAGGAGGCCTAATCTATGTGATCTTATAGGTCGGAGGGAAGTAATTGGCAGAAGGCGGTCTCTCAAGTATCCCGATCCACTGCCATGTAGGGCTTTATGGGTGATTAATAGCACCTTGAAGCGCATCCGGAGATCGACAGGTAGCCAGCGCAGCTCGCGGAGGATAGGTGTTATGCGGGTGAATCGAGGTGCACCCGCGATCACTCGCGCGGCTGCGTTCTGCACTAGCTGAAGTCGCCGGATGCTCCTCAAGGGCAGCCCCATGTAGAGCACATTGCAGTATTCCAGCCTAGAGGTCACAAGGGCCCGAGTGACTGTTGTGAGTGCCTCCCGATTCAGGTAGGGTCGCAACTGGCGCACCAGGCGTACCTGGGCGAATGCCCCCCTGGTCACAGCCGTTAAATGGTGGTCGAATGACAGCTGTGGATCCAGGAGGACTCCCAAGTTGCGAACCCTCTCTGAGGGGTGTAAATTTTGACCCCCCAGCCTGAGTGTTGGAATATTGGCCAAATCTTTGGGAGGGAAACACAACAGCCACTCGGTCTTTTCTGGGTTGAGCACAAGCTTGTTAACCCTCATCCAGTCCATGACGGCCTCAAGGCCCCGGCTCATCACATCAACCGCTTCATTGATTTGGCACGGGGCGGACAGATACAGTTGAGTATCGTCCGCATATTGATGGTATCTAATCCCGTGCCTGCGGATGATCTCTCCCAGCGGTTTCATGTAGATGTTGAATAGTAGGGGGGATAAGACCGAGCCCTGCGGCACCCCATAATTTAGGGGCCTAGGGGACGATCTCTGCCCCCCCACTAACACCGACTGCGACCTGTCCGAGAGGTAGGAGGAGAACCACCGTAGCACGGTGCCTCCCACTCCCACCTCCCGCAGTCGTCGCAGAAGGATACCATGGTCGATGGTATCGAAAGCCGCTGAGAGGTCAAGGAGGACCAGGATGGAGGAATGTCCTTCATCTCTGGCCCTCCAAAGATCATCCATCAATGCGACCAAAGCGGTTTCTGTGCTGTAACCGGGTCTGGAATATCTGCAATATCTTCAACAGAAATTGTCAGTTAACTCGATCAAAGGCCTTCTCAGCATCCAAAAATATGAACGCAGCAGGAATTTGGTTGTTCTTTCCCAAATATTCTAATGCATTAATAATTAATCTAACATTACTTTTCATCTGTCTCCCCTGTATAAAACTTGTTTGGTCAGTGTGTATCAATTATTGAATAACCAGCATTAACCTATTTGCTAGTATTTTAGTAAAAATTTTATAATCTACATTAAGTAATGAGATAGGTCTATAATTTTTTGGTTGGGTAGTATGTTGATCTTCTTTGGGTATCAAAGATATAAACGCTGTCTTCCAAGATGGAGGCACCTTACCTTCCGTTTGAATTTTATTAAATAATTCTCTAAGAGGTTCTACCATTTCTAACTGTAAATTTTTATAGTAAACCACTGTCAAACCATCTGTACCTGGTGCTTTCCCTAACTTTAGTTGCTTAATTACCTGCAAAATTTTCCCCGAGGTTATTGGTTGGTTCAATTTTTGCCTGTGCTCTTCTCTAACTGAGGGTATTTTCTCTTTATCTAAGTATTTGTCTATATCTAAACCATTAATTTTATCCCCTTTATACAATTCTGTAAAAAATTTCCGAAATGCCTTTTGAATCTCCTCCTGTTGAAACACCTCCTTCCCTCTATAAATCAGTTTAGTTATATTTTGAGTTTTCCTTTTTTTCCTAATCTGATACGCTAACCATCTGCCAGGTTTATTTGCATTACAGAAAGTATTGTGTTTTGCATATAATAAACTAGTGGCTACCTGGTCAGAGATCAACATGTCAAATTGAGATTTTAATATGGTAATTGCTTCCTTAACCTTTGTATCGCCTGGATTCATTGTTAACTCCAACTCTTTCCTCTTAATTTCCTCTTCCAATTCTGTTCGTTTTAGCCCTTGTTTATGTCTATGTATTTTATTTATATTCATCAGCACTCCTCTCATATACGCTTTGCTTGCATCTCATACGAATTCCATAGGTATACCCTTATTCAGATAACAATTTTTTACAATCATTAATGTACTTTTCATATCTGAATAGGTTTTCATTCAATCTCCAAGACCTTCTTGCCTGCACTGCCCTTCCCAATTCCATCCAAACTGGGTTATGATCGGAAAGGACCCTAGCTGCAATCTTTTTCCTCTTCAGCCTAGAAAGCAAATCATTAGTGATTAGTATAAAATCAATCCTTGAAAGGGATTGATGTCTATCAGAAAAGAAGGTGAAGTCATATTCCTCTGCGTTTCTTTCTCACCAAATATCTCTCAATTCAAAGTCGTCCATCATGTCAAAAAAAGATTTGGGTAGCTTAGCTCGCATTTTAATATTTGGGCGGGAGGTCTTCTTATCTTTTAGTGTCTATCACACCGTTCCAATCACCCAGTAGTATACAAGACCTATAGTCCCAGTGTGCTAATTTAGCATAAAGATTTCTATAGAATCCGTCTTGCTGTTGATTAGGAGCATAAATTCCCAAAAGTAATGTCTTTTTCCCTTCTAAGATTAGATCTAGCGCGATATATCTTCCAAAGGGATCTGCTTCAATTAGTTCAGCTTTGATGTCTTTTCTTAAGTATACGACTATACAATTTTTCTTTTCCATAGCAGAGGCTACAAAATGTTGACCAAGTTTTGAGTTAATCAAATATTTTTGATCAGTTGATTTGATATGAGTTTCTTGCAAACAAATTATATCATTCTTAAACTGTTTAAGATAGTGAAATATTTTCTTTCTCTTCTGTGGAGAATTCAGTCCATTGATGTTCCATGTTAAAATCTTAGTTGTCATCTTTGGTTACCTGAAGCTTTTTTAGAGCCTCCTGCATGGCCTGTTTAACCTTTGGCCTAGCTCCTCCCATGGCTTCAGAGCTTGTTGCTGTAACTCCTTGATCGATGGCCGGTAATTGTTGAGGTTGTTGCCTTTTAGCTTGTTTTTCCATTCATCTAGTAGTCATACGGCTGGGTCTTTGTTCCATAACACCTTGCCCTTCTGGGGAGGGGAGATGGTACATCTTGTCTGGTAGTTGTGTGGTTTGCTGTCTGTCTTGTCCTTCTTGTGGTCTTTCTCCAGATCCAGATGGTGCAGGGTGTCCCGCCTTCAAAATATTGTGATAAAAATCTCGAGCTTTCCATATGGAATTGAGACGATATCTTTGCCTGTCAAATGTAAGTATAATACCAAATGGCGCGTCCCATCTGTACTGTATCTGACAGTTTCTGAGTTCTTCCACTAAAAAAGCATAGTCTCTCCTAGCTCTTAGCATTTGAGGTGGTATTTCTTTCAAAACAGTCAGATCCTGGCCCCCAATTTGGAGCCTAGTGTTATAAGACTCTTGTAGTATCATGTTTCTGAACTCTCTTGTAGTGAAATATATAACTATATATCGGGGGAGTTGCTTCTGTTTTGCCACCCAAGAATTAACGCGATAAATTTTATCGATCTGCCAGTCAAAGTTAGACCCCGGTCTTCCCACCAATCAAAAGCTTCTGAAAAAATCTGTTTCAAGTTCTCCTGTTTATCCTCACGCAACCCCCTTACTCTTAATGCCAGCTCCATCTGCCTGTACTGTATCATAATAATTTCTTTTTCAGCGTTTTCAACTTTTTGTTGCACCACCTCAGTTTTGGATGTCAAATTGGTATTAGCTTCGTTAAGATCCTCTAGACTATCTTCAATTCCAGAAACATGTTCTGTCAGTACAGTTACAAGTCCCAGCATATCATCTTTCATTTTAGCAACCCTGGTATCAATTTTTTCACACAAGTCAGCCTTAAGTTCTTTTATCTCCTCTTTTATCTCCCCTTTTATCTCCTCTTTGAACTCTTTCAGTTTGTTTTCCACTTTGTTTGTCAGTTTATTTGTCAGCATGTTATGAGCTTCACTCAGTTCTCTCAGAAAGAGTTCTGTCGTTAGTAACTCTCCAGTAGGGGGCATAGAGGGCGGTGGCTGTGACTTTGTGCCAAGTATTGGCGATGTACTTCTGGGGGCTGAGGAAGAGGGTGGTTTCAGATTAGGATTTGGTTTTGATGCCATTCCAAATTTTATCTTCAAGCAATTAGGAAAACTCTACTGGCCCGCTATACAGTTGTGGAATGAAGTACTTTTTTTTTTTAATAAACTTCGTAGGACTTTGCAGGTTTCAAAAAATAAGCATTGTAACGAAACAGTTCAGCATATTCACTACTGTTTTGAATGTCTCTATATTAGCAAAGAGTCTTTTAAAACTTTAAAAGTGAAACTAATTAATAAAGATCTGTTGGCCAGCTGTGAGGCAAAATAATTCAGTCCCTTTCTTTGAAGTTTTGAAACTCTGTATAACTAGATAAGCATTGTTACTCAGCAATTCAACTGGCTTGTCACCATTTTAGGCGCCTCTTTAAATAGATAAAATAACGGAAGAGGATCTTGTAAAAAAGAAGCTAGGATTCAAATAAACAATTAATGCTCTCGCATACGAATTCTGCTTGTTTTGAAATCAAGTAATTCAATCTTTGAACTGAGTGGGAGGGAAGCTTACTTTGGGCTGCAAAGCAGCTGGTGAATTCCAGCACGGAGCAGTTCTGCCTTCAGCTGGCCCCCCTTCTCTTCACAGACACAGAAGCTGCAAAGATCAGAAAGGCATTTGCTTGACAAAACTTCTCTTCTTTCCCTTCTTTTCCCAAAGAGTAAGGTGTTCGTCAGATGTCTGATAGATGATCATCTTAACAGATAACGCGACTGGTAACACGGGAGCAGCTATGTTTAGCTGCTTCCATCAGTAAGTCCCGCCCAGGAAGTTTCCAAAAATTAACTAACTTTTTATCATCAACTTTCATTATCAACCTGTATCTTTCCAGTGGCAAAACAGTCTTATCTCTCTTGCCAGTTGTTGTATCAATTCTCTTTTCAGCTCCTTTATAAAGTTTTTATAAACTTCTCTCCGCACTGTTCTCTCCGCACTTTATTCCTTAAAAGATCTCTCAAATAGTCTCGTTGCCCTTGAATTGTTATTAACATTAACTTGTCTTTGGTTGCCAGACTTATTTCTGACAAGGTTTCTCTTCTTAACTCCATCATTATCACCCTTTTTTTCTTCTGTATCTTGAAATCTGGGATAAAGCTCCAAGTTGTCAAATTCACTTTTCCATCTTCCCTTCTTTCTACTTTCACCCATATTTGCTCCATTAATAAGTTCATCTATTGTCTTGTCTTTATCTTCTATATTTTCATTCTCTTCTTTAATTTTTGGGGCTCCAACCCCATCATCTTTTGCTGTGAGAAAATAGTCTATCCAACTTCTTCTCAAATCTCCCAAATCCTTCCAAAATATTTTGAATTCCAGCCAGAATATTTTGGAATTTTAAGGTTTCCTCATCTGCATATTGTTCCATTTCTCCCCCCAAAAATGAAGGAGACAAAGAGAAAAAAGGAGTCTGATAGCCACTGCCACTCTAGCCTTCCAAGCCTCTTTTGTGTGTGTGTGTGTGTGTGTGTATTAACAATTCATGCCTTTGGCTCTTTATCAGATTTTGTAAGCAAATTGCAAACCCTTCAGTTACAAAGTCAGTAAGATCAAAGAGGAATGAACAAAGGATACATTGTTTAAAAAAAAGAACTCCAGACTCTGGCTTCCAAGTGGCAGATTCCACTTTTTCATACTTGTCTCAAGCTTATGGAAAACAAAGATCTTTAATTGTCTTTGGTGGAATTTAATAACAAATGGTAGGAAGAATTTGTTAAAATAAAAAAGGGTTTTAATTCAAGCCAAAAAATAAAGTGACAAAAAATAGAGGGGAAAAAAATAAAGCCGTTCATTTCAAGCAGAGAAACAAGAAATGTTACGATCACTTCAATCCACAAAATATAGTTACACGAAAAAACAAAAACTTTCCAAGGCAGTCCAATAAAAATTAAATTCACCGCTTTATTCTTTTACTTAAAGGACTAATTTATCTTTTAAAAAAGTTTCTTTGGGCAATTTTTCTCAGAATAGAAAAAAAAACTTCAGCCAATGGACTCACTTTCACTTCCTTCCTCCCGGAGCCATCTCCGACTTTGTCAGCCTGGGGGCTGCCTGTTTGCCGCCAGCTTGAAGCGCTTCCCCTAAGTCAATCACGGACTTTGTGATGTCCCTGAGACGAGCAAGGCTTGGTCTTCCTGTTCACCATCTCTACGGGACGGTTTAGGTCTAACTGGACTGTCCAGTGGCAAAAGTGTCAATGGCAGTCTCGCACTATCGAGACTGCACGTTATGTTGTCATGACGTTGGTTCCTCCTTCTCATAGCTGCCCATCTTTCAACCAACTCTGGGTGACTCCCAATCAAAAATTAAATGACATATAAAATCATTTTAAGACGATAAAAACCACCTAAACCATTAAAAAGGACAAAAGTAAATCAATTCTCACATGTGATAGTCTAACCTTAATGCTTGGAGGGAAAGCCAAGTCCTTTAAAGCCTTATAAAAGACTAAAAGAGTAGAAGCCTGCCAAACTTCAAGGGCCAAGGTGTTCCATAGGGAAACCACTGCCATAGAAAACACATGCTTCCTAGCTTCCAACAGATGACAATATTTAGGGGAAGGGAATTGTTGAAACACTTCCATGTTTTTTGTGCATGTAATTTTTCCTAAGAAAGAAGGTATTTGTCCTTGTGCAATCCTATAGGCTGCTGGCCAATTACAGAATACAATGCTATGAGGCAGGGCAAGATGTCATATATATACGGACAATCAAATGACCCATCCCTCCCTCTGCTAGAGATGGGAAAAGATTGGTCCTATTAATACAGGGTATTAAAGAAAGGAAGAACAAAAAGAATGAATGGTCAAGAAATAGCTGGCCCAAGGCTAGAAGAAAGCAAGGCTGACTATCTTCCCACAGTTTTTGATTCAAGGTTCAATCATTTGGGCACTAGGACAACAGTCCAGTCACCCTAACAGGACTAATCAATCCATTTGAACTCATGAAATTGGAATTTCAAGCCAATATCTTTTTTTAATTTAAAAAACGTGGAGTTGCAACTCTAGAAGAAAGAAACGGGGGGTGGGGGATGAAGGAGAGGTTGAATAGCAGAATGTTTTCTAACAATTTAACACTCCCAGCAAAGAAAAAGCAAAATTGTCCAAAATACAGATAAGCAAAGATTCTGATAACTTCCTGACTCATTTTAAGGGACTCCCTATGTCTATAACCGGTAGGCAGGGGTAGGGAGATGGGATACATGTGGTCTATAAAATATCTCGGCGTTTTAGTGTAACTCTTCCCTGGTCTACAGATAATGTGCTTGTAAAGTTCCTGACATCTTTTGTATCATGCTTTTGTTGGAATTGTTGGCTTTAGTGTGTGCTGCCATGTTTGTTTCATGTGTTTCTAGACAATTAATTGCTTATTTGACATCACAAGCCACTCAGAGTCTTCTGAAGCAAGCTGCCATAATATACTTGATTAAATAAATAAATAAATAAATAAATAAATAAATAAATAAATAAATAAAGTTAGCTATTTAGGACCATGGCTTAGAATAGTCATTGTATGTGCGCACAAGCACGCCTTTGAGTCAGTTTAACTCCTAGAAGCTGCCTGGACAAGACCCTACAGTTTTCTTTGCAAAATTTCAGAAGAGGTTTTTCCTTGCCTTTTTCCTAGGACTGAGAGGGAGTGACTGGCCCAAGTTCACCCTATTGGCTTAGTATCTCAGGCAGGACTAGAATTCATGGTCTTCTGGTTTCTATCCAGGTGCCTTAACCACTATACCGAATTGGCTTATAAAAATGTCATAAGAAAGTGCCAAAAGGAAATTTAGGACTTTATGATAGAAAGCAGATGATTTTGTCACCCACAAAATGAAAGGGGTGTGCTGCATTCTAATTTGTCCAAATGCACAAGAGCCAATATAGTCACAGATCAATAATTGATCCAGCTGTCTGACTAGCTCTACAATAATCTTTATAAAGGAACCTGTCAGACCTGCCTCAGCTTGAGCCTCTAAGAAATAATGATTCTTAACTCTATTTGTTGAGAAAGATGTAGTTTACTAGAAGTCAAGTGAAGTACAGTAGTGCAAAGCCAGAACTGAAATTTGCATGCCAAAATCTCTCAAATCTAACTTTTCTTCCCTTAGGTGCCTTTCTATGCTGCCCCCCCCCCATCCAATCAAATTCATTTCAGAACACTCACTTTGGTATGCAGCTGTATTCCTTTCCCAGACTGTTGACCTTGAAATCAGAGAAGTTCTCAGGGAAATACAGTGAATTTTTCACTTTCCTTGAATCCTCACCCCTCCCATCCATTCCCCCTAGAATTCATGGCAGTCTGGCAATGAGTGATAGCAAAGGGCAAGCATTAAGTGGCAGCTGACAGAACCAAACAGCATGATGGTTTAGAAGCTGGCATATATATGGAGAATTCAAAGCATTCCTGAGATGGAAGAAATTCCACCAGTTAACCAAGGAGCTACTCTACATCTAACTGCATCTAGAACACATCATCACCATCCAACTGGCCACCAGAGGGCAAACACTGATAATCTGCTAAGTAGTGGAACCATGATTTTTTTTAAAAAAAAAAGTGAATGAAATGAAATGTAATTTTCCAATTTAGCAAGAATTATAAAAATACTCTTAGAAAAGCATGATTATTTTCTGCAGGTTTCGCTTTTCCTGGCAAAAGTATGTTGCTGTTACTTAGATGCTTGAAGCACATCAAGTAAATTGTCTAAGCATACATTAATTTTGCTTTGAATGATGCTCTCTACATACCTATTTTTCATAGATAATTTAACTTACTTTTTTTTTCTTTTTTCAGTAATCTGATATGGATGTTTCATTAAAAGAAATGAATAGACCTACACTGAAAGGATGACTAATAAAAACACTCCTGTTCTTTTGTTCTATTTGGGTGAAGGCTCCTTGATCTCAGTGTGATTATGCAATATTTGCTGCCATTAGGTAGCTCTGAATTATTACGAATAGTCTTTGTTTTTCAGTAGCTGGAATGCGGCCTGTTCATGGCTGACTCCAATTCTTTTGAAAGAATACTTTCAGAAGGTAATGCTTGAGTGAAAGTCTCTATTCAATGCCTCCATCTTATTTAATACATACACTATGGTTCTTCAAGGGTGCATTCAAAGCAACACACAGTTCTAAAAGTGAAGTAATAACAGTTTTACTTTAAGTACGGTAGTTCCAAGCTGTTTTAACAGTTCCAGCAGATACTAATCAGCAGATGGAAACACCCATAAGGTGTGATAAAAACTGCTTTTGATAAAGCAAATATATTACCCTTATCTCACCTATCCCTAATACAAATAAAACTAATGGAAGTGGCCAGCCATTATATTTGGGGCAAATGTCACTGATTAATTTAATTTCTCCATTTAAATCTTAGAAAAATGTCAGTTTCTAATGAAGTGTTTGATATCGGTTGAAAATAAATCCAAGCCAATATACATTATTATTTGTGCAAGAAAAGCAAATTATGTCCCCCTTCTCTTTGAAGAATCAGATTCACAGTAACTTATGGCTTCAATCTGATACCAAAAAAATCAGTGGTATACAGTGAATTCTGGAAGTATTCAGTCCCCCTTCACTTTCATGATTTTTTTGTTATGCTGCAGCCTGATTCTACAGTTGTTGAAATTCATTTTTTTCCTCTTTAATCTACACTCAATACCCCATAATGAGAAAGTGAAAATGAAATTTTAAAAATTTCTGTAAAGTTATTAAAAAGAAAAAAAAACTGAAATATCACATTGGCATAAGTATTCAGATCCTATGGAACAACACATGAAATTTAGCTTTGGTGCCTCCCATTTCTCTTGATGTTTCTACAACTTGATTGGATTCCCCATGTGGTAAATTAAATTGATTAGACATGATTTGGAAAGGCACACAACTCTCTATAGTAGGTCTCACAGCTAACAATGCATACTGTATAGAAATGGGTTGCAATTCCAGCAACTTCTTGTGCTCACGCGCGATGCTTCTGCGCATGCACAGAAGCGTCTGGACAGGTGGGCGGAACCTCCCTCCACCACAACTACTGGTTCACCCGATCTGAGCCGAACCAGGAGATACCCACTTCTGATACTGTAGCACAGAAATGTCAAACTAGCAGCCCACAGGCCAGATTCATCATGCACAGGCCACGCCCACCCAGATCCGAAAATGCAAAAAACATTGTGATATGTCATGTGACACAATTGACCTTGACATGGAGCAGAACAATAAAATCAAAGGAAATGTCTGCATTGCTCAAGACAGGATTATTGCAAAGCACATATCTGGGGAAGGCTACAATAAAATTTCTGCTGCACTGAAGGTTCCTAAGAGCACAGTGACCTCCATAATTTTCAAATGGAAGATGTTTGGTACAACCAGAACTCTTCCAAACATCTCAGCATCCTTGAAATCACAATTGTGATTTGGGTGCCTGGCATACTTATGTTTGCAGCATCCCACAATCATATAATAATACTTTGTAGCCTTCTTTACTGGCTTCCCCCAAGCAAAGTTGATAGGGAAGCCATCAAGAAAGGTTGCAATTCACTTTGGGTGGTTGCACCCAGCAGAGCTACCCACTTATAACACTATGCCACATCTTTCAACACCAGCCTAGCATTGTTACATTTCCACAAGTGATCCAAGTCCACTCCCTCCCTTGAACTCAGTTAATGCTTATTTAGTGTCAATTTAGTGCTATTAGTTGACTGAATTCTTGTGTGTAGGCAGAACAATAAATCAGCTTAACTGGATGTGCAGTCCTGATTCTTCACATTTGGCATCTCCCCTGCCGGACATAAGCCACTAACCATCCTACTGACTTGCTTGCCAGCCACTTAGAACTTCTTGCTGGCTTTCCCACTGATTTTGATGGTTGGAAGCCAGCAGGATTCCTTAATGACCTGAAAACCTTGCTTAACGATAGGAACAGGGACTGCAGGGATTATTGTCACTAAGCAATGAGGACACTGTTGCATTGCAATTTATGACATTACTTAGCAATGGAAATTTGGGTCCGAATTATCATCACTGAGAACTAGAAGCTATAAAGCGATAGTCAGTAGTGCATTTGCCCAGTTCAGGATAGTATGTTAACTGTTCCCATGTCAGACCTGATCAGATTCATAGGTTGAAATTCTTGTTTCAATTACCTTAATGCAGGCTATGTGGGACTGCCTATGAAAAGCTTTTGAGAGACTTCCTCAATTGGTCACAAATAATATAGTTAATAATATATTAACTAGGACTAGTTGCAAGAAAAGTTATAGCTTTATAGTGTATTAGGCCATTTTAAGGCACAAAACAGTTCATCCGTCTTATAAAATGTTATGTAAAGAATTGCATTCATATAAATAAAGCTGTCTGGATTTTAAGATTCTGAGGATATATTTTTTAAAACCCCACAGTAATCCAAGGTCCTTTTAGTAGGAATATGAGGAGGCTCTCATTTTTCTGAGCCTTGGGAATTTACCCTTTTGTCGAACTACTGAGGCAGCCTTTTGATGTTTAATGAAAGTTTTCTTTAAGTCAGTTTTAACTGATGGGTGATAAATATGTACTTCACCTTAAATGTTATTAACCACTTTGTTCTCTGAATAACTACAATAACGATTATTATAATAACCTTGGGAAGGACTCAATAGCTGGATAAATGTGCCAAATCCTTAGGGCTTATTCGCACTTGAGTATGCGAATAAGCCCTAATGAAAACATCAAGATCTGAAAATTGAAATCAAAACATTATAGCATAAATCAACCATGGTAGTCCCAATGGTTATGAAGGCAATGTTAAGTACCTTGGACGGTACTTAAAAAACTGTACACAGACCATTTTTTCATCAATCACAAAAGGCCCCATTGTTTGCATCCATATATGTACTATGCCAATACAGCACAGTACAACATCTTAAGTTCTTTGGAAAAACCTGATACGAATGAAGGCCAACACTAAAGAACTGGTTTCTGTGATTTCACACTGTTGTTGTTGTTGTTGTTATTATTATTGTTACAGAGGGATAATCATTTGGAACCCATACACCAGATATCACGGTTGTCGAGGGCCAAAGCATACAGTTTATTGATTTTGCTCTACCAGGAGATGCCAGAGTCGAAGAAAAAGAACTGGAAAAATTACAAAATATCGCGACCTGGCCATTGAAACTACATGGCTATGGCTGAAACATGTAACAGTGATATCCATTGTCATCGGGGCACTTGGTACAGAAACAAAGGCAGAATATAAGGAAAAACAGCTGGATGACAGATTAAATAGATGGAAAACCAAAGCTTTCCATGGACAGCACTTGAAAAACATTGAAGGAAAATGTGATGACAACTTGACATGGACATGGCTTAAGATGGGAACTATCAAGAAAGAAACGGAAGGTTTAATACTGGCTTCTCAAGAACAAGCATTACAAACTATTGCCATGAAAGTGAAGATACAAAAATTCACTGACAACCCAAACTGCCGACTTTGCAATAACAAAGTCGAAACTGTTTCACATTTAATGTGTGAATGCAGCAAAATCGCACAAACTGATTACAAAGCTAGACATGACTGAGTTGCTAAATTAATCCACTGGTCATTATTAAAAAATAATGATTTACTTGTATGCAGAAAGTCATGGGAACATAAAGTGGAAAAAGTTATCAAAAATGAAGTGAAGATCTTGTGGGACTTTCGAATACAAACAGATTGTCATTTGGAGCACAACACGCCAGATATCGCGGTTGTAGAGGGCTGAAGTGCACAGTTTATTGATATAGCTGTTCTTGGAAATGCCAGAGTCAAAGAAAAAGAACTAGAAAAAATAATGAAATATCACAACTTGGCCATCAAAACTACACGGCTATGGATGAAGCATGAAACAGTGATACCCATTGTCATCGGGGCACTTGGCACCATATCCAAGAATTTTACAAGATACATCAATAAATTGCAGCGTCCTGCAATACCAGTGGAACTGCAAAAAAACTGTGCTACATAGAACATCTTATATTTTAAGAAGGTACTTGGTTGATACCTAGGACACTGGCAGCAAACCATATCAACCATTAGCACTAGTCACTGGTATTTGTAATGCATTTTTGAGTGTTCAGTTGGCTGAGTTTCATGTTTAATGAATAAAGTATATAATAATAATAAGTAGTACCAACTGCTGACTGACAAGCTAATCCTAAAGAATTCAAAGAAAAGACAAATCAATCTGTTCATGGCTTGGATAGACTATAAGAAAGCGTTTGATTCAGTTCCCCACAGCTGGATCAAGAAATGCCTGAAAATCTTTGACATCAGCAGCAACATACAAATATTCATGGAAACGTCAATGAACTTCTGGAAAATGAAGCTTATGGCTAATGGAGAAGAACTGGGTTAAGTTGAAATTGAACAAGGGATTTTTTAGGGTGATTCCCTTTTGCTCCTACTTTTTATACTGTCAATGCTACCACTGACAACCATTTTGAAGAAGGTGAACTATGGATATGAACTTGCAAAGAAAGGATTGAAAATCTCGCACTTGGTGTACATGGATGAGTTGAAGCTGTTTGGTGAAACAAAAGCTGAACTGAATTCATTAATTGAAAACACAAAAGAATTTAGCCAAGACATTAGCATGCAGTTTGGAATTGACAAATGTGCAACAATGGCAATCAAAGCAGGCAAGGTCATAGAAGATAATGGAATAGAACTTGAGAATGAAGAAATGATAAAGGCAGTAAAACCAGAATAAGGTTACAAATACTTGGGGATTATAGAGGCCTCTGATTTAATGCATAATAAAGTCAAGGAATCAACTTCAGCCAGGGACATTTGATGAATTCACAAGATATTAAAGTCCAAATTGAGTGGAGGAAACAACATAAAAGCAATAAATACCTGGGCTATACCTATGATTCGATACTCTGCAGGAATAATTGACTGGACCCAAATGGAATTGGACAATTTGGGCAGAAAAACAAGGAAGCTTACGACAATGAATCATGCCTTGCACCCTAAAAGTGATGTTGACAAATTATATCTACCAAGAGCAGAGGGTGGTTGAGGACTCCTACAAGTAAAGCAGACTGTGGAAGAAGAAAGATATAGCTTGAATGACTACATCCAGAAAAGTGAAGAACCAATGATTAAGGAAGTAAATAAAGGAGGCCTTTTGAAGACAATTAAGTCAAAAGCTGAATACAAGAAAGAAGTAGTTGAGAAGTGAGCTAAAAATTGGAAAAGCAAAGTATTGGCGGCAAAGCTGACCAAAAGCTAACTTGGAATTGGTTAAGATCAGGAGTACTGAAAAAAGAAACAGAAGGCAGCTCAAGAACAAGCCTTAGCCACAACTTGCATGAAGGTAAAAATTCAGCATGTTATCACAAAAAGCAAATGCTGCATCGGTAATGAGAAAGATGAGACCATCGACCATTTGATCAATGGGTGCAGCAAAATTTCACAAACTGACCACCTACAATGCCATGATCAAGTTGCTAAAATCACTCACTGGAAATTGTGCCAGAAGTTTGGATTTGAGTATAGCCAAAACCACTGGGAACATCAGGTTGAGAAGATTCTAGAGAATGAAAAAGTCAAGATCTTGTGGGACTTCAGAATCCAGACTGACAGGCACTTGGCCTACAACACACTTGACATAACAATAGTAAAAAAAAAAAAAGTTTGGTTCATTGACATTGCAATACCTGGTGATGTACGAATTGAATATAAGCAGCAAGAAAAAAATCACAGAGTACCGGACTTGCAAATTGAAGTTGAATGACTGTGGAAAAAGAAATCGAGTGTTGTCCCAATTGCAATTGGAGCTCTTGGAACAATACCTAAAGGGCTACTTCGCTATTTGGAAATTTTAACTTTATCAGACTCAAACATTCTGATTCTACAAAAAACCACTCTACTTGGAACAGCTTATATCCTCTGACGTTACCTTAACAGTTTCTAGACCCTTGGTTAGGACTCGAGTTGTTGAGCTACCAATCAGCCCCAAAGGTTGTGAATCTCACCAAAGATTAACCGCGCAATAATAAAGGCTGTGAATCTCACCAAAGATTAACCACATAATAATTTTTACCTTATTTTTTTTTACCAGACATCACACTGGTTGAGAAAAATAAGGTCACAATCATAGACATCGCAATACCAGGTGATAACAGGGTCGCCGAGAAGGAACATGAAAAAATCGCAAAATACCAAGACTTAAAAATTGAAATTCAACGACTATGGTACAAACCAGCAGCGGTAATTCCAGTGGTAATTGGTACACTGGGTGCTATTCCAAAAGCACTGGAATTATATTTTAAAAAGCTAAAAATTGACAAAATCACCATCAGTCAAATGCAAAAAGCCGCACTGCTTGGATCTGTACGCATATTACGAAAATACGTTACGACATCCTAGGCCCCTGGGTGGGGCCCGACTAGTAACCAATACCAAATCCGGCAAAACAACTGGCCGCTATGATACAATTGTATAATAATAATAATAATAATAATAATAATAATAATAATAATAATACTACTACTACACCAACAGAGTTAGGAAAATTTTGAAATCTAAATTGAATGGTGGAAATACAATCAAGGCCATAAATACCTGGGCAATACCAGTTATAAGATACACAGCTGGTATAGTTAACTGGACACAAGCTGATTTGGACCTTTTGGACTGAAAAACCAGGAAACTAATGACAATGCACTACAGTTTACATCCACGTGGTGATACTGATAGACTGTACCTGCCCCGAAAATCAGGTGGCAGAGGATTATTACAAGTGAAGCAAACAGTTGAAGAAGAAAAACATGCACTGGCTGATTATTTAAAAGAAAGTCAAGAACATCTATTAATCGAAGTAAAGAACAAAAATCTACTGAAGGCCCAACAGACGAAACAAGAATACAGAAAAGATGTGATAAAATCAAGAATGGAGAGTTGGCAGAACAAAGCACTGCATGGCCAATTTCTGAAAAAATAAAAGATAAAGTGGACAGTGAACAAACTTGGTTATGGTTAACAACAGGTACATTAAAGAAAGAAACAGAGTCACTAATCCTGGCTGCGCAAGAACAAGCTATCCGCACAAATGCCATTAAGGCCAAAATAGAAAAATCCTCTGATGATGCCAAATGCAGACTTTGCAAAGAAGCTGATGAAAGTGTTGATCACATACTCAGGTGCTGTAAAAAAATCGCGCAGACTGATTATAAATTGCGGCACAATTCAGTAGCACAAATGATCCATTGGAATTTGTGCAAAAATTATAATATTAAAACAGCAACAAACTGGTGGGAACATCAGCCTGAAAAAGTCACCGAAAATCAGATGGTCAACATCTTGTGGGATTTCCGTATACAAACCGACAAAATACTGGCGCATAATACACCAGACATCACAGTGGTTGAGAAAAATAAGGTCACAATCATAGACATCGCAATACCAGGTGATAGCAGGGTCGCCGAGAAGGAACATGAAAAAATCACAAGATACCAGGACTTAAAAATCGAAATTCAACGACTATGGCACAAACCAGCAGTGGTAATTCCAGTGGTAATTGGCACACTGGGTGCTATTCCAAAAGCACTGGAATTACATTTAAAACAGTTAAAAATTGACAAAATCACCATCAGTCAAATGCAAAAAGCCGCACTGCTTGGATCTGCACGCATATTAAGAAAATACGTTACGACGTCCTAGGCCCCTGGGTGGGGCCCGACTAGTAACCAATGCCAAATCCGGTGAAACAACTGGCCGCTGTGATACAATTGTATAATAATAATAATAATGGGCTACAACTCCGCCATTGCCGGTCCCAAACTCCGCCATTGCCGGTCCCAAGCCCGGATGAGAAAGGAGGAAGGTTGGGATCAGGTTGGCATCTGGTCCCGTAAAAAAAACCCCCGCCAACACATACAATATGGTGAAAAAAACAAATAAGAATTCCATACCGCATCGGTCGTCGCGCGGGTTAACAAGGGCCGCGGCGGATGTTGGGGTCCCTGGACATCCGTCGACAAGTGGGCTACAAGTGGACCAGCCAACAAAACGACAAAAATATAGTGCAGATGAAAACCGTGCCATAATGGCCTGTTACTACAACTCAGAGCCAGAAAAAAGAGGCTATTTAAAGCGAATGTATGAATTATGGAAACAACAATATCCAGATTCAAATGTTAGTGAACAACGACTAGCAGATCAAAGGCGATTTATTATATGGAATAAAGTGTTTAGTGAAGTTGAACATGAGGAAATTCAGGCAAATTGCAAAACCCAAAAAACAATATCACAAGCGGAAATAACTGATATTCAAGACACAACTAAAGACATTATAGTAGAACTCCCAGAAGAAGCTCTTGGGGAGGAAATAACATCACCACCACTAGAATCAGTTATCACTGAACCAACTGATGAACTAACTCAAAAACAAAAAGAATTGAAGGATAAGATCATGGAGCATTTTCTGCTTAATGAGGAAAGGCAACGTTTACCATCACTAAAAACTGTGCCGAAGAAAATTTTGGCCCCTATCATGAAAATGGTTAATGCAGTGTTTTCAACAATTGAACCAGGATCCATCTTGGAAACAAACCAGTTAATGTACAGCGCAGCTGTAATAGTCACTAATGAACTAGGCATTAAAATTAAAGTACCTAGTCACACAACAGAAAAAGCATCAAAGCCAAAGTGGAAAATCCGTTTAGAACAAAAAATCAAAAAATTAAGGGCAGATGCTAGTAACTTAAAGAACATGCATGAGCAACGGCTTAAAAACAACAAAATCATAGATCGGCTAATCAGGAGATATAGATTGGATACAAGAAACATCAATGAAGCTGTAGAGATTGTAAAACAGCAGATAACAGCAACAGCTAGAAAAATTGAAAGATATGAGGCACGAATCATCCAATATAAACAAAATCAGCAATTTCGATCAGACCAACGGCGTTTTTATCAAAGTCTTAATGTAAATGGTGACACCAAAAGTGAAAAACCAGAAAAACAGGCCACAGTTGAATTCTGGAAAGAATTGTGGGAAAATGCAAAGGACTACAACAAGGAAGCAAAGTGGATACATGACTTTGAGAAAAGCATTGGCAACAAACAAATGCAAGTATTAGAAATAACAACTGAGATGGTCAAAAATCGAGTTAAAAAGGTAAAGAATTGGACATCACCTGGAAAGGACCAATTACATGGTTTCTGGCTCAAATATCTGACCAGTTTACATGCAATATTGGCCAGGCAACTGAATGAAATTTTACAAAAGGGCCAAATTGATGAATGGTTGACAACTGGAAAAACATACTTGATTCAGAAAGATCCAACTAAAGGAACAACACCTGAAAACTATAGACCAATAACATGCTTGCCAACAACCTTCAAATTACTCACAGGCATTATTGCAGATAACATGGTGGATTATTTGGAAACAAACAACATCTTGCCAGTAGAGCAAAAAGGCAACAAAAGAAGGAGCAGGGGCACAAAAGATCAGCTTCTAATTGATAAAATGATATTAGAAAATTGTAAGAACAGAAAAACGAACTTGAATATGGTCTGGATTGATTACAAAAAGGCATTTGACTCACTGCCACATAGTTGATCATAAAATGCTTAGAAACAACTGGCATTAGCAAAAATATTACATCCTTTACTGAAAAGGCAATGAAACAATGGAGAACTGAGTTGGCAGTAGGGAATGAGAGCTACGGAATGGTTAATATCAAGCGAGGAATTTTCCAGGGTGATTCACTTTCACCTCTTCTCTTCATCATCGCAATGATCCCACTATCAGTAATCTTAAAAAAAAATGAAATTAGGCTACCAAACAGCCAAAAAAGCTGAAAAATTTTTGCATTTACTATATATGGATGATTTGAAACTCTATGGAAAGTCAGAAATAGAAATCCAATCATTGACAAATACAGTCCGAGTATTCAGCACCGATATTTCAATGCAGTTTGGCATGGAAAAATGCGCCACTGTATCCATAAAAAGGGGCAAAATCACTGCATCTGAGGGAATTGAAATGCCCAATGGCCAACTAATTAAATGCAAAGAAAATGAAGCCTACAAATACTTAGGCATTCTGCAGTTGGATAACATCAAGCATGGAGAAGTAAAAACTATTGTCAGACGAGAGTACACCAACAGAGTTAGGAAAATTTTGAAATCTAAATTGAATGGTGGAAATACAATCAAGGCCATAAATACCTGGGCAATACCAGTTATAAGATACACAGCTGGCATAGTTAACTGGACACAAGCTGATTTGGACCTTTTGGACTGAAAAACCAGGAAACTAATGACAATGCACTACAGTTTACATCCACGTGGTGATACTGATAGACTATATCTGCCCCAAAAATCAGGTGGCAGAGGATTATTACAAGTGAAGCAAACAGTTGAAGAAGAAAAACGTGCACTGGCTGATTATTTAAAAGAAAGTCAAGAACATCTATTAATCGAAGTAAAGAACAAAAATCTACTGAAGGCCCAACAGACAAAACAAGAATACAGAAAAGATGTGATAAAATCAAGAATGGAGAGTTGGCAGAACAAAGCACTGCATGGTCAATTTCTGGAAAAAATAAAAGATAAAGTGGACAGTGAACAAACTTGGTTATGGTTAAAAACAGGTACATTAAAGAAAGAAACAGAGTCACTAATCCTGGCTGCGCAAGAACAAGCTATCCGCACAAATGCCATTAAGGCCAAAATCGAAAAATCCTCTGATGATGCCAAATGCAGACTTTGCAAAGAAGCTGACGAAACTGTTGATCACATACTCAGCTGCTGTAAAAAAATGGTGCAGACTGATTATAAATTGCGGCACAATTCAGTAGCACAAATGATCCATTGGAATTTGTGCAAAAATTATAATATTAAAACAGCAACAAACTGGTGGGAACATCAGCCTGAAAAAGTCACAGAAAATCAGATGGTCAAGATCTTGTGGGATTTCCGTATACAAACCGACAAAATACTGGCGCATAATACACCAGACATCACACTGGTTGAGAAAAATAACGTCACAATCATAGACATCGCAATACCAGGTGATAGCAGGGTCGCCGAGAAGGAACATGAAAAAATCGCAAAATACCAGGACTTAAAAATCGAAATTCAACGACTATGGCACAAACCGGCAGTGATAATTCCAGTGGTAATTGGCACACTGGGTGCTATTCCAAAAGCACTGGAATTACATTTAAAACAGTTAAAAATTGACAAAATCACCATCAGTCAAATGCAAAAAGCCGCACTGCTTGGATCTGCACGCATATTACGAAAATACGTTACGATGTCCTAGGCCGCTGGGTGGGGCCCGACTAGTAACCAATGCCAAATCCGGCGAAACAACTGGCCGCTGTGATACAATTGTATAATAATAATAATAATAATAATAATAATAATAATAATAATAATAATAATAAAATAATACCACCATTTTGCATTCCACTCTATTGAACAAAGGGCATTGATCATCTGTCATTAAATCCACTTTCAGATGTGCCCTGAAGAAGCTAGTTGTATTGGTAACAGTAGTTTGTTATATATATTCTGTCTCATGTGACAAGTAAAATTACAGTTAAATATTAAAATGTCAAAAAAAAAGAGAGAGAGAGAGAGTTGGAACCATACATGATTTATTTTAAAAGTCTGAAATGCTAATTGTTAGAATAATAATTCCTTATCTCTACAATTTTTTCTACAGTATTTCTCTTCTAACTAGGCTTTATTATGTTCTCTGGCTTAACAAATAAAACAAAACAACCTTGTGCAATTATGCAACATCACCTGTCTCCAGGCAACAACTGTCAATAAAATCTGAATTCTGTAGTACAGTACAGTACAGTGTGAAAGATGTTGCAGCATTCAAGCTACATGGAAATACTGCCACCCATAAGAGTAGACTGTCATACTAAAACAAAACAAAAGAAAACAAAACAGGAATGTTAACATTGCAGGCATAATGACTTACCCTTCCACATTCATTTGGTCAGAATTTAAGTCATTATTTTCAGTGCCATAGTTTGAATGATTCATAAAAAAATATATGAGGAAAAGAATCTTTAAAATTTGAAATCGGACACTTCATTTCTAGCAATCTACATGATATGCACAATATATAAATATCATTATGTACATAAGTAACAGTTGAACTATACAATCAAAACTAACATAAATGGTACAAAAATATCGGCTTTGGTGAGCATGCACTACACTAAGCTTCAAATCAAATTAAAGAAGCATCTCTGAGTTGTGGTTTCTTAAAAATAAATTCCAGTTCACATAGATTTTGAAGCAGATTTATCAAGAAAGTCAAATTTCCTAGTAAAGATACAAAATCTATTAATAAATATTAAATTCATGTACAGTGCTTTTAGGTGATAAGAGCTTTCAAGTATTTTTTTTCATCATTACTTCAGTATTCAGCTTGATTATTATTTCACTGAATAAATAAGATCTTAGCTCTAAAATTGCTTGGCTATGAATAGTTTGAAAATCACAACCAGCCTGCTAAAACTGGAGCCCAACGTGAAGATGAAAATGCTAAGGAAGATGGCTTTCCACTGTAATATGCCTTCAGTTCTGTATGCTGGTGTTCATGGGTCCCTGTTCCTACAACCCACTCAAATCTGTTGCATAACACCCTTATGTTATATTTAAGGCTAGAAGGAAAACACTCAGAGATCACATTCAGGCTTAGCAAAGTCTTCATCTAGAAAAGTGATGGCTAACCTTTTTGTTGTTGGGTGCCAAAAATGCAAGGGTGCACACAGGCATGTGCACACAATCCTGCCCATGCCTCCAAGCTGAGCTTGGTATTTTCTCCAGAGGGGAGGCTGTTTATGCCCCTCCCCAGGCTCTGGATGCTTTCCTGAAGCCTGGGGAGGGCAAAAATGGCCTCCCCCAGCCTTCCGGAAGACCAACAATCAGCTAGGCGGAGCATGCATGCACGCCGGAGCTGACACTTCGCATGCCGGTAGATATGGCTCCTGTGGCACATGTACCATAGGTAGCGCCATCACGGATCTAGAATACTTTTTAGGGTAAAATTACTTGATGTAGGCTTAGTGCGCAGAAAATATAACTCTAAACAACTTTCTCCCGCACATAAAGCACCTTGGCCCAAACTCCCCTCTTCAGGCTCTACAGGATAAAGGTGATCAGTCAGAGTAGGACATTAGACTGAGGGCAGATGTTTCAGAATGTCTGTTTCTTTGCCTTATTCATACTGAGATAAACCTAAATGTTTTCAGAGCTTTGAGTGACTGAGATGACACATAACAGATAGCATACACTTGGTTCTCTTTTTGGTTCTGTAGTGATAATTATACTGCTACACACTTCAGTGACTGCCATCTGGAAGATTATTCCTATTTTCTAAGGACTGCTGTGGCTACTATATTCTGTATGTGGAAAGCATGAAGATTTACTAACTCGGTGCTTTCCAAAGATTGGTTGCCACACATAAAATTGGCATAAGAAGGTCTGATCTTTGGGGAAAAGCTAAGTATTTCATTGATTTTAGAGTTGAAAAGGAGAGGAGACTGAACAGGGATTATCTTTATCTTATATACTGTGTATAGATCATGAATCCTGAGATTCTCAACTGCACACTAGTTTCAATCAATATTCCCAGTATGTAGAGCCAGCAACAAAATATATTTGGCCCATAAATTGTAAAAGATCCCAAAGCATTATGAATATATGAATAGTTTAGCACTGCATTCCTGCTTCTATAGTTACATTAATAGTACTAGTTCTAACTGCAAGAATGTTAAGTGCACTGTTGATACTGGAATGGAAGCCCTTGGTTAATTGTTTATAAAATCATCACAGTTAACTGCAGGTTGAGGAGTCACAAAAGGCTCCTCTACTTTCTGATCTTCCTTCATGGATGCTGCCTGGTCTGAAATTGAAGAGAAAGATAGTTGATCATGTTCTGTAATGTGTACTTGGTCTTCTTCCTTGTTTTTCTTCACGTAGAATATTTTCCTAAATTTTTTGAGTTCATGAAGTTCGCAGAAAGTTTCTAGAACAACCAGCATTGCGATGAGGCCCAGCAACAAGTAACCTAGGAAAGAATTATCACAGTTGATGAACTAAGAATTGACTGAATGTTAGTAGTAGTGCAAATCTCCACAGTGAAAGAGATTAATTGCTAATCCAGAAGCTCTTAATGCCCATGCCATGTGCAGTCCTTCCACATGTCCCCATTAAATCTCCCACATTCTGAAAGACTTAAATCAAACAGTAAGACTCTTAAGTAGAATTGTACACCATCCTGTGAACTGACTAACATAATTATCAAACATATAAAGAAGGCTTGAATAGCTCTCATCTATAGTGAGATTTGACTAAACATTTAATTTTGTTCAAGTGTGTGTGTGTGTGTGTATGTATATGTGTATGTGTATGTGTATGTGTGTATATATATATATATATATATATATGTATGTATGTATGTATGTATGTATGTATGTATGTATGTATGTATATATATATATATTCATATTCTCAGTGGTGGATTGCAGGTGGTATGCCCTGGTATGGGCGTACCAATGCCTGCCGGGAGCACCGGGTACTGGTCCAGTACAGTGGTCCGGAGGGCCCACCCGCCATCCTTACCTGTATTTGAGCTCTTTGGCACTTCAGCGCACGGAGCGTACGGCGCCTGCATGACGCTCTGACGAGCAGTTGGGAGTGTCGTGGAGCATCGTGGGAGGTAAGGAAGCATGTGTGTGTTCATGTGGTGGCCGCCGGGCCCTGTTGCACCGTATCAGTTGTAATGGGAACCCACCACTGAAATATCTATATATAAGGAGTGTATGTATGTATGTATATCCAATCAAAAATGCTTATTCAAACCCAGCAAATATCTCTCTCTCTTGTTATCTCTATCCTGCAAGTAGATCAATATGGAGTTCTACAGTATTAGTTATACAAGCAGAATATAATACAAGAACTATACAATCAACAATAATACTCTTGCTAATTAAATATAAATTTGGGACTATATTTATCTGTTTAAAAATATCACTCTAATAATTGCTATCAACAAAAGGCTGGATGTCATATTACCTACACAGTTGCATTGTAAACACCCTATTATCCTATGTATATAACACCTGCTGAAAACTAAGAGATAGAAGCTACATAAGCATGTAATAAAATATTTTAAAAAGTGATAAGAAGATTACATTACGAAGAGTGATAGAAATCAGGAGTATTTGGAGTTACCTACTCTGCTTTCTGTTAGACTCTATTAATCTTGTAAATATTAAGAATATAAGCACTTGTAAGAAAATGTACTTTAAGATAAGGAATAAAAATCAAGGAGCTGAATATCCAGTTGCTTTTTGCCACATTAAAAATAAGAATTTGACAGAAATGTTTGGAGGAACTCTGATGATACATCCAACTTTCAGGTGATTGTTGCTTGTGTCCTCCTGTCCTAGAAAATAAGGATCTGATATAATGTATATACTTTCTTGAATATAGTGGCTCCATTTAATTGTTAATTTTTGGTTCCTATAAAGAGACAATTTATAACTATTCTATGAATCATTTATAAGTATTTGATTGCATTTAGTAATATCTGACTGGTTAACTTTGCTTGTCAGAATGGAATATACAGGTACTCCTTGACTTACAGCCACAATCGAGCCCAAAATTTCAATTACTAAGCAAGACAGTTATTAAATGAGCTTTAGTCATTTTGCAATCTTTCTTGGCATAGTGGTTAAATGAATCATTGCAGTTGTTAAGTTAATAGCACCGTTGTTAAGTGAATCTGGCTTCCCCATTAACTTTGCTTCTTAGGTTGCAAAAGGGGATTTTACATGATCTGGAAACACTACAACTGTCATAAATACATGCCAGTTGCCAAGCATTTGAATTTTGATCACGTGATCAGGAGGATGCTGCAATGGTCATAAGTGTGACTAAACCTTAAGTCACTTTTTTCAGTGCAACTTTTTCAGTGTAACTTTGAATAGTCACTAAATAAATGATGACAAGTCAAGGACTTACCTGTACATCTTCTATAGCACTTTGTTATTACATGTAAATTACACATTAAAGAAAAAGCAGAACTTCAATAAGATTTTCAAAAATCTCATTAATTTTTTTTTTTTGGTATCTGCAGTTATATAATATAAAGAGTTATTAAGAAGAAATATGCGTTTTTCTTGTTAGGGTATTAATTTGTTACTCACATGTAATTCCTATTTTATATAGCTCTCTGAATTTTTGGTTATAACCTTCCCCTGGAACATAGTCGCCAAGGCCGATGGTGCTGAGAGAAATGAAGCAAAAATAAAATGATTCTAGAAAGTTCCAATCATCTTCCAGGACAGAAAATATTATTGCTGGGATAAAGAAAAAGCATGAGACGGTCACAAAGCCCAAAATCACGGCGTGGATGATGGCCACAATTTGCTTCGAAAAGCCCCAGTGGATGTGGAAATACAGTACAGGCCGCCTGGTGACATAAACTATGATGCGCTGCACCACTGCTGTCAGGAAGAGCAGGGTGAAGGGAATCCCAATAACTGAATAGATGATGCAAAAGGCCTTTCCTCCATCTGACAAAGGCACAGTGTGACCATAACCTGTAACATAAGCACAAGGACAGGAGTCAGGCTTAGAGATTTATGTGTAGAGAAAAGCTGTTAAGTCTGAATGCATTCTGAGGACTTAATTTGATAGAGTAGTTACCTCAACCTGAGGTTGAAGTGCAGACAAGGTTTACATTTTACATCATTGTCTGTACTTCATTAAAGATCATTCACTTGTGCCACAGAACAAAAAGCAGAGAGAAAGGAAAGCTGTATTTTGACATTAGGAAAGCCATCTTGTCATTAAACTCCTAACTATAGTATTTGGGTGTGAGAGCGAACTTATCCAGAGTTTCTAAACAAAATCTTCATACTGCAAGAAATGGGAAGGTGAGCCATTTGAAACCGAAGAGTATTTGTCTCATTTATGGAGGGAGGACGGAGAAAGCACTTGCAAATACTATCACTCTTTTTCTTTTAATATAAATGTTATTAAAGTTTTAAAGAGAACACTAAAACACAAACTAATACATAAATCAAGACACAGAAAGAGAGAAAGGAAAAAGAAAAGACAAAATTGTAGAAATAAAAGAATAGGAATAGAAAAAGTCTTCTAATTTCCTTTACATGAAATATAACAATGGATATTTACTTGCTTACTCATTCCTTACTCTATAAGTAGAGAAAGCTCACTTTTTCTATCATCTATTTTTTTTAATCATCAAAATCACAAGCCATTTTTCTGTTTCATGAAAACAGTCTGTAAAGGGTTTCTAGTCAGCTATAAATGTAGATATTGTCTTTTTTCTTTAATCAAAGAAGTTAATTTAACCAGCTCTGCAAATTCCATCATCTTAACCTCTCTCATGGGTAGTGTCGTACCTTTCCACTTTGACCATTTAACAATCTTGCTGTGCATGTCATATATAAAAATAAAAGTCCATGTCATTTTTCTAGTTAACTGTCCATTAGTTCCCAAAGAAAAGCCTCTTGTTTTAATTGGAGTTTAGTCCTGAATTAATGTATTTGTATCCAATCTTTACAGCTCTTTTACATATCCACTAAACATGATAGAATGTCCCTTTATATCGTTCACATTTCCAACAGAGATTCAAAATATGTTTATATAGGTAGTCCTCAACCTATGACCATAATGGAGCCTGTCCATCATGGCCACATGTTGTAATGGTTGTTAAGCAAGATCACCTTGCTCAATGACCCCATCTCCTGCTTTCTCTGATGTGGTTATGAAATGACTGTGTGGGTTGTTAAGTAGAACATGGGATGCCTCAGTCTTCCCCCACCCTCTGAGATACCCCATGTTCTGCTTCCCACCATCAGGTTCCCCACAGTCCTTAGGACTATTTTCTCCCACCAACAGGGTCCCTGTTCTTTCTCTTCCCTCTGACATGTTAATGTACCAGAGAGAAATTAAGAGTTTATTTTATCCAAATAACAAATCACAAATTATGATAGAGGAATATTAGCTCACTCCTACTCCCTAAAAATGCAGTTCCAGACTTATATTTGTTGTTCATCTTATAATATATAGGGTAGCTTATAATCTATCATGCAGTATCAATTTCTGAGTTGGGTGATCTTATAAATCTTTGAAATGAAACTGTTCAAATAAAATTAACTCAGTATTAATTACATGCAATCCAACCACAATGCATTAATTTGTTTCTAAGTATCCAAATGCTGAATATGAAAACTGATGCAAGTTCTTTGCAAGTCAAGGTGATTTTCTAACATTACAGACCTATTGGGAAAGAAACAACCAAAAGGTTTCTGCCCAGTAAAAACTAATAAACAACACAGAAGAGGTAGTCAGGTTTGAAGGCTACTTTAAGATCTCTTGTAGAAAACTCATAGATCACTTGTTTAACCTGCCCTACAATGAACTATCAATAAATATTACCAAGGCGAGTCAACTATTTGCAAACAAGGGCTGTATCCTAGCACAATGGTTAAAGCAACAAAAAGGATAAAAAGAAATTTATACAAAGGATAAAATGTTCCAGTTTGGGCTGGATGTATAGAACTTTCCATTAGTGAAAAGTGTTGAGTACTTCTTTTAAGCACTTGCCTGCTACGTCATGATTTTTTTAAAATTTTAAAGCCTATAGGTACGGTAATTCTTCTTCGAGAATCAAAATTTTTATTTCTTTTAAAACAAACATTTCATCATTCCTCAATCAGTAAGACATCAAAGTACAATTTTTTGTATGTCAAAATAATTCTAATTTACCACCAAATTCTTGTCTAGCCTAATGCATAACCCTCCCTCCCTCCCCCCCAACCCCCCTCCTCCTTACCCCCCCGACTTCCCAGAACCCGTACACGGTATGGATTTTTAACAAACACAGTCTAAAATCTGTTGAAAAAAAAAGAAATAAAGAAATTAATGACATTCTACATTGACCTTAGCTTCTTCTTGCTGAGCTAACTTTAAACAATTTAAATCATTTCTGATCTTAAGCATAGGCTAACTGGAATTTCTTGGTCCCGTATTTATTTTGTATATAGTCAATCCATTTTTTCCAGTCTCGTTTATATCTCTCACTTGAGTGATCTTTAAGATATGCCGATATTTTAGCCATCTCGGCTAAATTTGTAACTTTCAATGTCCATTCTTGAGTTGTACAGTAATTCTTGAAAATGCTGTTGGATCTCAAACATTTGCATTAGGTGCCAATTCTAGTTATGCTTCTAGTGGACTACAAAACATGCATGCTAGGTTAATAGGATGCTAATTAAAATAGCATTTATTTTTCCAAGAATAGAATATTCAGGAACATGGAGAGTTCAAGGTTTCTTTGAAGCAAAAAAATAAGTTTAATGCTATGCTTTTTCATCTTCGGCTGTGGCATTTCCAAATGTGCATTGATTTTTAATGCTCACCCTCATTAATCCAAACTGTTGAAAAACATGGTCCATTCCTAAAACACCATGACAATCATCAGCTGTAAAACTAGTGCCTTTTTGTGGCCTTGCTTGACTTGTCTTCTGATGAAGGGTAATTAAGAGCCAAGGACATCTACGGATAATAGTCCTGTAGGAGATGAAGCCAATGCCTCTGGCTGAGGTAAATCCAGTACTCCCTGCTTGCACCCACTAACAGCCTCTCAGATATGAACTTCAATCCTCCACTCCTAAACAAAGGTGTGCTTTAAAGATCCAACAACAGAAGGCTGAGCTCTTCAGATCAGCCAGACTGGCCAAAAAATGGGTCACAGGAGAGCAAAGTCTAACAGTGCTTCAGCTGGGCATTGGGGTAGAGGCCCAGTTTGGCTCATTTATTCATTTCACTCTCTACAAAGACAATTTTGTAAATCTCAGCTCTGTTGCTTTTACCTTGCTTTATTGTATTATCTTTGGAGTTCTGGATTCCACATCTTTGTTTCTTGTCTTTTTTGTTGTTGTTGCTTGTTTATTGGATTCCTGGACTCTCTTGGCCCAGGCCAAGATAAAGAAAAATGTGAGATAGACAGCATCACCATCAAATGCACTCATAACTGGCTGTCCAGCCACACTCAATGTGTAGTCCTCAATGGAACTAGATCTACATGGAAGGAAGCATGCATTGGGGTACTTCAAGGTTCTGTCTTAGGCCCATCTACATAAATTATTTGGATGAGGGAATAGAAGGGGAACTTATCAAATTCGCAGATAGCATGAAGCTTGGAAGGAATAGCTAATACTTTAGAAGATAGGCTCAAGATCCAGAAAGATATTGACAGACTTGAACACTGGACCCTATCCAACAAAATGCAATTCGGTGGTGAGTAAAGTAAGGTTTTACATCCAGTCAGGTTTTGCTCCCTGTCTGGCTAGCAGCACAAGAAATGCTTGCTGTATGATGCACCTGTGCAGAATCATAACATAGCTTAGGAGGAACCAATGTCAGGAGCAATTAATCCAGTCCAGGCTTCTAATAGTAGTATATGGCACTTGTCGGTAGTACATGAGTAGTAGAATTTGCACTATAGCTTGACAGTAAAATACATTGATATCCACTGATATATTTAATAAATAATAGCAATAGCAATAGCAGTTAGACTTATATACTACTTCATAGGGCTTTCAGCCCTCTCTAAGCAGTTTACAGAGTCAGCATATTGCCCCCAACAACAATCCAGGTCCTCATTTTACCCACCTCGGAAAGGTGGAAGGCTGAGTCAACCCTGAGCCGGTGAGATTTGAACAGTCGAACTGCAGAACTGCAGTCAGCTGAAGTAGCTGCATTTAACCACTGCGCCACCTCGGCTCTATTAAATTTCTAGCAGGTCCAAAAGAAGTTCTAAAACCTGGGAAAGTTATTTCTTCCTGTGAAATGAGCAGCAGAAATCCTGCTGGAAATAAAATGAATCAAAATGTGTAGAAAAGCAAGAGGGGAATAAAACAAAAACAAAAAAATGAAAATACATATTTTCTCCTGTAGCTAGGAGTGCTTTGATTTACTGTATGAAAAAAATAGTGTCGAAGCTATAGTGCCTTGAGACAAAATAGAGGAAGGTGAGACTAGACAAAGGGACCTCAATTTGTTCAGGAATCAGTAGGGGCTTTTGCAGGAGCCACTACTCTGAGTGCAGAGGCTGCAAAAAGTATAGCCTCAGTGTCTCAGTTCCTCTGGGAAGAAGGTAGCCCCTGACTTACAATTGTAATAGAATTACAGTCGTAAGTCAAGACATCATGTGACTGGAACTGTTTTTCCAGCATTTTTGCAATAGGCTTAAGAGAATGCTGTGGTCATGAAATGAATCCATTTTTACCCAATGAAAGGGTTTTTTGTTTTTTGTTTTGCCAGAAACTGGAAATAAACACCAGTAAAGTTATCTGGTAATTACCGGTACTTAATATTTATTATATTAATGATAATGCAGGTCACAGGATTAATCCATCTTCTTATTTATTTGGCTATCCAACTCAAACAATATGGCTCTGGGTGATGTACAAGAAAAGTAGCCAATGACACTCTCCACTTCCCACCTCTATACAACAGAAAGTTCTTCATGGTGCCTCAATTTGTAACTCTTTAAATCAGGAGGGTCAAACTCAAGGCCCGGGGGTCAGATCTGGCCTGCGGGGTGCACAGGGCCTCCCTGGAAACAGCAAAGGATCAGCCCACAGTGCCTCTGCCAGCAAAAATGGGCTCCTGAACTCCATTTTTGGTTGTGATTGCCTCCTGCAACCCTCTGCCAGTGAAAACAGAGCTTGGGAGGATGCGGTCCTCCTGAGCTGTGTTTTCGCTGGCAGATGGTTGCAGGAGGCCGTCACAGCTAAAAATAGAGCTCAGGAGCCTGTTTTCACTAGCAGAGGCCACCACAGGTGCCCCTGACATGAGTGACATCGAACTGGCCATGCCCAACCTATCTCCCCATGTTCAAACACAACTCTAATGCGGCCCTCAACGAAATGGAGTTTGACATCGCTGTTTTAAATCAATCACATCTTTTCCCAGGATCCCGTGGCTGTCCTCTGCAGCTTCAGTGTGATTCTGGGAAAGTTGTCAATAGATGTCACAGAGTGTGCATGATTGTGTGTGAACCAAAGGAATTTTTCCCTTCAGATCCAAAGTGCTGCACGGACATGATTATTACAGAAAATTCAATTTTTGCCCTCTGGCCCCCAGGTTTGTGAATAAATCAGTGCTTGAAATTGATATTACAGATCCTTCACTTTAAATACAGCAGCTGTTATGTTGATTACCTGAGTTATTAAGACTCTAATTACATAGTTTTCTTAATCCATCCAGCAGTCAATATAATTTTCTTGTTGGCAGTGATGTTATCAGGGAGGAATCTCTCACTCTACATTTTTAATTTATATTATAATATTAATATATACTGTATCACAATATTGTCATTCAATTTTAAAACTATGGCAAAAGAATACAGATTTTTAAAATGGCTTACATATTGGTTAATAATCAATAGCTCTTACTCACAATGTCTGGATTCAGGTCTTCTAATTATTATTTTTTTAGAGAAGAACATTAATAGCTTTTTTAATTTCTAAGGCTGGCTAGATGCATTAAGGCTGTAATATTCAGAACAAATAGTTAGGAGCCAGACCATTGACTTATTTTTGAGGAAACATTCATAGCTCATGTGCTGCATGAGTTTCAGTACATGTCAACATCATGTTATTTTTACTTATTTTATCCTTGCCATGAAGAATTTGAGAAAACAGCATATCTGATGCCTCCAGTACTGTTACATCCCTGAGTACTAAGTTGGGTAACATTCTTACCACAGCAGGAAACATTATGTTCATATTTAGGAATTCATATGATTCAGACTTCCTGGACAGAGGTAATACAAACAGGAAAAATACTCTTTGAATTATGTGTCATAAAAAAATCTGAAGCAGATGGCAGATATGAAGCTGCCGTTCAGTAAGAAACTGAACAGATGAAAAAACTCAGTAAGCTTAATTATTAAATTTGTGCAGCTTCTTTATATATGAGCATCATAAAAGCTGCTTTAGTTCATCTATATTTACAGCTGGTAGATGTGCCAAGCTACTGGCTTAAACCAGCACCACACTTAACTGACACTTAAACTTCACACATGGTGCGGTAAATGTGAATTAAAGTTTATGTATTTGACTTGATCCTACAACATATGGCAGGGCTGGCAACCATGGCTAATCTCAAAAAAGGCTTGAACTCAATTATGATTAGGGGACTGGAGACTAAAACATATGAAGATCGGTGGGTATGTCTAGTTTAGTGAAAAGAAGGACTAGGGGAGACATGATAGCAGTGTTCCAATATTTCAGGGGTTGCCACAAAGAAGAGAGAGTCAAACTATTTTCCAAGGCATCTGAGGGCAGAACAAGAAGCAATGGGTGGCAACTAATCAAGGAGAGAAGCAACTTAGAACTGAGGAGAAATTTCCTGACAGTTAGAACAATTAATCAGTGGAACAATTTGCCTCCAGCTGTAGTGAATGCCCCAACACTGGAAGTCTTTAAGATGATGTTGGATAGCCATTTGTCTGGAACGATATAGGGTTTCCTGCCTAGGCCGGGGGTTGGATTAGAAGACCTCCAAGGTCCTTTCCAACTCTGCTATTGTATAAGTATCTTTATGAGAGGCTACCAGGAAATTGCAGTAATTTAGAATCCCGTATAGTTCCAAATGATCCTTATCGTCTTGAGTTACATTTCCACTCAACTAGAGATGCCCAAACTTTAAAACATGCCACAAGTTGATACAATTAAGAAAGTGCTTAGAGTGAGATTAACAACAATTGCAGTTCATGTGATGTTTGTCTCACTGCCATTACATTTCACAAAAAGTTATGAAGTCTGGGCACGACCACACCACCTGGAGACAAACTGGAACAATTTCAAAAAGGGGAAGTGAGGATAACCAGGAGACTACAAGCTATATCCTATTAAAAAAGCCTGGAAGAACTGAAAATGTTCAAAGTGAGGCAAAATACTGATGCTAGCATTTTTTCAAATGTCTGAAATGATATGAAATAACTCTTCCCATATTAGTATATCCATGAATTAAATATCAGCATAGAAATTAAAGTTTATGCTCTATACTTTTGTAGCACTAGAGACCGAATGAGGGATTCAGTAACACGGAGGTGAATTCTTATAGAACACTAGGAAAAAAATGGTAATGAACAGAGTTCTTTGACAATAGAAGAAATTCAATCAGAACAGAGCTGGAAAGGACCTTGGAGATCTTCATGTCCAATCCCTTGCTCAAATAGGAGACCCACACCATTACAGACAAGTGGCTCTCTTAATTGTCCTCACTGTCAGAAAGTTTCTCCTTAGTTCCAGGTTGCTTCTCTCCTTGATTAGTTTCTATCCATTGTCTCTTGTCTTGCCTTCTGATGCCTTGGAAAATAAGTTGACCCCCTCTTCCTTGTGGCAAATACTGGAATACTGCTATCATGTCACCCCTAGTCCTACTTTTCTCTAGACTAGACATACAAAATTCTTGCAACTGTTCTTCATATGTTTTAGTCTCCAGGACTTTAATCATCTTAGTTGCTCTTCTTTGCACTTTTGTTTTCAAAGTCTCAACATCTTTTTTGTAATGTGGTGACCAAAACTGGATGCAGTACTCCAGATGTGATTTTATTACTGAGAGAGGTGATGGGGTTTCCTTCATTGGGAAATTGAGGCTAGGTAGCCATATCCTGGGATTCCTGAACTGAGCAATTGATTCAAAGGTCCTTTCTAGTTTTGGAGTTCTATGAAGTCAATAAACTAAAGCACTACATCAATCATTTCAAATGAAGCCTTAAACACAACAATAACAATCATCAGGCTCTTTCAAAAATGAATGTAAGTTGCCTGCTTGTGAAATAATTTACTGTGTCTGTAATGTGAAAAGCCTTTCTAAATACACTCGCACTGAATATTTCATAAAGTTGTAAAATGCTCAGGCAAACAAACAAAAGAAGATTCTCTGAATTCTTTCGACTGCAGTGAAAATATATCCTGGGTATATTTTTTCTTTAAACATTTTAAATTGCTTTTCTAATTTAGCAGTGATTGCTAGGAGTTGTTTGGCAGCAGAGGGATATAAGTGTAATAAATAAATAAATAATGAAACCACATTTCCAAGTACAATTGGGTATAATAGAATATCAGTCCATGGAGTTAGTAAACTAAAATAAACCAACTAGCTAGAATCCTAAGAAACAGTATTAAGATGGGCATAAAGCATAAAGGGCTTTTTAATCTGGCAATAAAAGAATGTAATATTGATCAAGTTCTCTCAGACATTCTGAAGCTGAAAAGGTTCTCTTCTTTATGTCTCTCTTATGATGCTTCAATTCATGGTTACACTAATAAGGGAAGAGGCACTCCTTATACTGATGTCTCAAATTTGTAAGTGATTTAAACCCAACACCAGCTCCTTAAATTGGACTGAGAAGAGAGATATGTTCAGCTTTGAAGAGACACTTTATCTTAATGAAACCGAGACAAAAATTGGGATACAAAATCTCCCCTCCCCTTGGTGAGCAGCAGAATGGACCTATTTTGTTTGATCTCAACAGCAGAAATGGTTTCTGTACCATGAGAAATGCACAAGCAGAAACCACTTTCTTCAAAGGAAGGCTAATGGTCAAAGAGAATGCCTTCAGAAATAGACTATGCCTCCTTCACTACCTGAAGGATCACAATATGCACATTCCAAGTTCCGGAAGGAATGTAATATAAATTGATAGACAATGCCAGCCAGAAGTTCAGCTGGAGAACTTAGCATTATATCATACTTTGGATCGCCTTTAATGGCATACCATAGTATGACATATTATGTATGCTAATCCCATCTGCAAATCATCAGAGCTCAGCTTTTCTTGTAAGGGATAGGTTACAGTTTGCAAATCATCCATGGATGGTTGGATTCTCATAGTCATCAAGGAAACTTCCTTGGGAGTTACCTATCTATAACATTACTTCAGCTCATTAACTTCTATCTAGTCCATTGGTGAATATTTATTATTTTTAATTAAAAAGAGCTGCCAGACTAAGCATTGCTTTTAGAGTTTACTGCAGGAGTGGGTTCCTGCCAGTTCTATCCTCTTCTATAGAAGAGATTTCACAAATCTACAGTGCCATTTAGAACCGGTTCCAGCTCCCTTCCCCCCACGCATCCGCACATCATCAAGATGAAGAGCAAGAGGAGGAATTCTGGGAGTTGAAGTCCACAAGTCTTAAAGCTGTCAAGTTTGAACACCCCTGGTTTTTTTTTCTAAAGGGTTAGGGGTGCAAGGGTCTTGTAACTTGACAGCTTTAAGACTTGCCTGCTTCAAATGCCAGGGTTTCTGAGCCAACATTTTGGTTGCTAAGCAAGAGCGTTGTTAAGTGAGTTTCACCACATTTTACTAGTTGGCCATGCCCACCCAGTCACATGACTGCCAAGCCACTCCCACTCGGTCAAATGGCTGGCAAGCCACTCCCACCCGGTCACATGGCCAGCAAGTCACTCCCACAAAGCAGGCCACACCTACAGAAGAGATTCTAAAAATTTTGAAACCCACCACTGGTTTACTGATAACTATGATCAGTACAACTATATAAGTCACTGCAAGAAAAAAAGTAGCTATCTGTTACATTGAATTACAGGATTTGAAAATTTGAATTCTCACATTTATAAACTATAATTCCTATTATCAGTAGGAATGCAATGGAGAATGTGAGTTTCTTTTCAAGATTGCCCCTTGTAGAACATCAAACGTTTTGCTAAGTGAAATTTGAAAGTCAATTATTCTCAACTGAGATATTTTTATATCATGGTTTCTTTTTTTTTAAAGCATCTCTCTCATGTTCATGAAAAGAAAGCTTATTAAAATATTTCAAAGACTCCCTTTTCTGCACATTTAATTAATGTTCTGATTACAACTTCCTCTACTCTTGAAACAGTATTACCAACATTCCTGTTTTGTGCAAATGATATTCTTCTTTTTAAATAACTGATGAAGGTGTTCCATTTATTATAATTCTACTAGGTTATTTCTCAATTTCATTTTTTCTTTTAATATTTTAAACTTTGTCAAGTTCATTACTGGGGTGTTTTTCTTCTTCTGTTCAATTGTGTCTGATTCTAGGAGACTGCCTGGATAAGTCCTGCAGATCATTATTTTGTCAAGGTTTCTCAGTATTGGTTTGCCATTCCCTCCTTTCTAGGGCTGAGAAAAAATAACTGGCACAAGATCACCTAGCTGATTTTTGCCAAGGTGGGACTAGAAATCACTTTTCTCAGTTGCTAGCCCTGGTGCCTTAACTATGACCCCAAACTAGCTGTTGTATCAAATAAACATTGTTAAAAAGAACATAAAGCTGTGAAACTATTAATCAATAATAGTCGGAAAGCTATGTATCAGTGTTTCTTAACCTTGTCAACTTGAAGATGTCTGGACTTCAACTCCCAGAATGCCCCAGCCAGCATTCGTTGGCTGGGGAATTCTGGGAGTTGAAGTCTAGACATCTTCAAGTTGACAAGGTTAAGAAACACTGCTCTGTATAAAACAGCATCATAGGTACACAAAATGGAACATAACCATCATTCTTCACTTGGTTGCTTCAAGAAAAGCCACTGAATTACTTTTTTACTTAGTTTGCTGGAATCTAACCCAGTTGTATATGTTACAGCTGGGGTGGGATGGGACTGGAAGCTTTTACTGCATGAGAAAAGTTCACTCATATCACTTAAGATCCAAAGACTTTCTATGCAAATAATTTATAGTTCTACCTGGCCACAAATCTCTGATGCTGGTTGACTATATAGCATCACAATAATGTGAAACTGTCAAAGACTGATGTGGCATTTTTTTTTACAATTACCATATTTTTCAGAATATAAGACGCACATTTTTCCTCCAAAAAGAGGCTGAAAATCTGGGTGCATCTTATACACTGAATACAGCATTTCTGGCCTACTGAAACCTCGCTCCCTTTGCAAAAATGGCTGTGCATAGCCTTTAGGAGGCTTCCAGAGTGCTCCTAGGGGCTGGGGTGGGGAAACAGGAGCAAAAAACAGGCCCAGATTTTCAGCCTCTTTTTTGAAAGAAAAAGGTGTTTCTTACACTCCGAAAAATATGGTATCTATCCATCCAGTAATGGTTAATACAAAAGTTTCACTATCATTCACTATGTCATCCAAATCGATCAGAATACGGGACATGATACCGAATATCACATTGACAGTACCTCATATCACCTTTATGCAATTTTAACTGCTGAGTCAGCAAGACCTCTAAACAGTTTAAGGGCAATATGTCCATAATAGGATCTTTATTTAGAACTAAGGGAAAAATGCATTAAAGGATTCATACTTAACTGGAAGGTTTAGAAACTTTAGATAACATACATTTCGGTACACAATAAATTAGCTGCAGAGACGCAAGCTAAATGATGACTTAGTTATGGGTGTGCTTTCCCTTTCTCAGTCATATGCGAGCAATGGCTTTTTCCATTATATCAGGAAATACAATACCGTCTTGTCCTTACCAGGTCACATTATTCAAATAGGAAAGAGAAACACAATAAGGAAGTGGCATCCTCTTAACCTGCTCTTTAGCAGTGGGATGTGCTTCCTGTATTTAAGAAGACATGAACAAGTTCTTCACTTTCAAGTTCTACTGGTTTAAAGGGGCATTTTAACTAGATACCCCAATGTGCTACATGCAGTGTTTGCCACATTTCTCTAGGCAAACCATAGTAAGTGACGAATCTGATGGCTATTGAACTGCTCAATGATAATAATATTAATGATGGATGGATGCATGCATGCATGCGTTCTATAAAGTCACATTTACCAGACATGCTATCACAGTTATGAGTTATTATAAAAGCAACAAAATGACATTCTCACTAATCAGAATTTCATTTTTAAAAAATAACTATTGCAGGACATGTATAGAGTAATAATTCACCATGTTGACAGTACAAGAAGATTTTCATGAATGCAACAAAGATATGATGAACATTAAGTTATGGCTTCTTTTAAGCTCTGACTCTTAAACAAGGCAGAATGGCCTGGCTTGATAAAAAAAACTATTATGGCCAGAAGTCATAAACTGGGTTGACATAGGATACATTTTTCAGCAGAAGCAGACACAACCAGCTTTTAGTATCTCTTCAGCCAGTCACTTTTTCCCAGCCTAACCTCACAAGAATGTTGATGTGGGGAAAAGCAGGAAGAAGGCTATGTTCCCCTGCTTGAACTCCTGAATGAAAAGTGGGATATAAGTATAATAAATGTATATCTAATAATAAATATATAAGTATTTGGATTCAAACAACAAAAATCAAAGCGTCAAAGCTAAACAGTTTACATGATTTAGCGCCACATGTGACTTAAATCTAAAAGTGAACACATATTATTCATTTATAGAAACAGGTTCTCATTGGGAATATGTAAAACTGTTTATGATCCTACAAGCACAGTTAAACAAAGATCCATTGTAATAGCATTGGTGAAAAGGCATGTCCACAAACTGTGCACCTGTATACATTTACTGTTTTTAAAACTAGATGGCCAGTTTTGACAGGCATAATACTTAAGACTCTATAATAAAATCCAACTGAAATGTAATATATGAATCCAACTAAGATTCTTTCTTTTTTGGGCTGGCTTCTTTCTTGTATCACAAGCAGGAATCTGTACCAGAGTTTTATTACTAAAGGACGAAGTACTGGCCCTATTAACTGGGGGAAAAGATGAGAGCCCAGGATGACATGATAATGAGGAAAAAGAAAAGTTTGCAGTTGGATTACCACTTCACAAAAGATATGAGTACGTTGCCTCCCAAGTTCTCTATTTGTAATGCTGTTTGTTCAGAAAATGTTAGCTCTGTACAGAAGAAACCAAAAGGAGCAAAGGAGTAGAAGGAAAAGTGGAAATGCCTGAAGGCGATAAAGGTGGAAAAGGAAAAGAGAGGTCCTTGGTGCTCCTTGAGCTTGCTTGTTTTCTTGCAGAAGTTTCCTTACCCAAATGAGGTAACATCATCAATGCTAGTAAGGACTGCACTTTGCTGTCAGTTTATATTCTAGAAACTGTTAGTTTATATTCTAGATTACCTAGTTTGGGTACTAAAATGTCTGCAAGAAAACAACCAAACTCAGAGAGCACCAAGGAACCAGAGCTACAAATATTCTCCTTTATAAGAGAGAAAGACCCTGACTGTGATCACAGACCTCGCTCAACCAAGACAAGAGTTAGTGGCTGCATTTGTATCCCACCATATCTGCAATTCATGGGTAACAAAGCATCAACCCTGGTTATGGGTTCTTCTTTGTGGGACATTTTGTTAACGCGGCCTGTTTTGCTATTTTACGGTTCAATTTTACTACGTATTTTACTACGACTCCAGACTCGTAGTATTTCAGTAAGCGTGTTAAAAGCGGGTTGCGTGAAGGGAGACACTTTCTTTGCAAACCAAACAGCCGCAATGCAATCCCACAAGAAACGTGCCTCGGCCTCTGCCTTCTACATTTTCCTAGCCGGGCAACCTCTTTTTCCATTGGAAAGGGGTTCCGAGGTGGGGGCAGGGGAAGGAGAGAAGCCGCCACTTTCTCCCAGTGTTGCGGACTCACGCTTTCTGCGCGGCTTGGCAGGCCCGGGCTGGCCTAGGAAGGAGGTTCCCAACGCAAAGGCCAGGCCAGGCCCGCGCCGCCGCCGCCGCCTGCTTACCTGTGGTGGAGAGCACCGTGCTGGCGAAGAAAAGCGCCGAGGTGAAGTCCCAGTTCCAGCTGCCCGAAGCGTTGCTCAGCGCCGAGACGCCGTAGTTGCTGGCCTGCAGGACGCGCGCCAAGAAGCTCTCGAGCTGCTCCTCCGAGAGGCACTCGTGCTCCTCCACGAAGCGCTGCTTCAGTTTGCGCAGCTCCTGGCGCAGGAGGTCTTCGTAGGGCAGCTCGACCGACGAGAAGACCACGGCGCCGAAGACCAGGTAGAGCAGGTAACCCAGCACCAGCAAGCCGAAGCACCAGGCGGAGCGGTGCCTCTCCACACACGAGCTGCCCGCTAGCGACTGCAGCATCTTCCCCCGCCAGCGCCGCGCACTCCTTCCGAGCGCCAGCCCGCCACCGCTGCTGCCCTGCCCGGAGCCCGCGAAAGACCCGCGTCCCTGAGTGACCCGGGCGGCTCAGCGCAGAAGCCTGGGGCCTCGAAGCGCGCTGGAGGGAGATGCGGGGGTGGGAAAGCAGCCCACGGAGGGTGGCCCCGGAGGCTCTCGCGGCTTGCTGGCCCACGCGATCTCAGCCCCGGAGCAGAGGTCCCTCTCTCCTCGGTCTCGGACCAGGCTCTTTTTCTGGTTCCTTCTTTCGGTGACTTTCAATATCAAAATCCCCGATGATGTGGCGCTCACGTGGCCAGCTCAGGTAACCGGCAATGGGACGCGCGTCACCAGAAGCTGCTGAACTGGTTCCAGCTGGGAGCTCGCTAACCAAATGAGAAGGAGGAAAAAGGCGAAAAAAATAATAATCCACGAACGATCCTGGATCGGGAAAAAGTGGATAGATTCTTCCATTCATCGGTCTGCCTCTTGGATTGTTCCGTGGCTTTTCAATTCGGAATCTCGAGATTCGCCCCGAAATACCCACACGACTGTATCAGTTTCGGATTCCGATGCTGTTCAAGCTGCTGCAGCATTGAGGAGGGAGCCTGGGAAGCATCTCAGCGTTAATGGCCAAGAGCCAACCCGATGGTCATCATCCTTTATTGTCTCACTGCAAACTTACATAGCAGAAAGGAATCCAGTGGAAACTTATGTAGAATGTTTGCAGTGAATGAAAACGGCACGTTTGCTCCCATAAATGAGAGAAGTGCTTTTCAACTCTCAGCAACACTCCCAGAATTCCCCAGTCAGTATGAAAACCTCACCGCTGAAAGCTGCTGAGGTTGAGAAATTCTGAATTAGAGACTTCAGGTCGTGGATTCTGTTGAGCAGAGTTGCACACAAACACTGGAAAGCAGCAGTGACTCTTACAGGGTTAGCTGCTGTTGAAACAGGAGCAAGGAAAGGAGGGGAATCCGGCTATCCTGTTTTGCTGCCTAACTATGGTAACAGTTCTGTTCTGTTTATGAAGGCAGCTGAGTAGGTTAGAATGGTCATGATATGACTAAGCATTGTTGCCTCCTCCCTTCAGTCAGCACTACTTTTATTTATAGCTGCACTGTTGGTGTGAATGGATTGGAGAAACTTGATACAGTATAGTGCAATAAAGTACAGTTCAGGATTCTTCTGTATTATACATTGTTCTGTTTAGCACGGAAGAGTCATTAAGTCCATCCATTGCACCAGAGCCAAATCGGTCCCATTTCCCAGCTCTCCAGTGACTCGCGGTGAGGTTTATGGCTGGTGAGGCAGCAATTTTTTTAGACTTGTGGACTTCAACTCCCAGAATTCCACAGCCAGGCATGCTCAGTTCTGATTTAAAGTGACAGCATTTGTTTTTCTCCTTTGCTAAATAAGTTTCCTTATTTCTTTTTCTTCTCCCTTCCCCTCCTTCTTCCCTCTCTCCCTCCCTCCCCCCTCTCTCAAACACACACACACACACACACACACACAAAGTTGCACCAGGTTTCAGAAAATTTAGGTTTTCCTCCTCAGTCCATGTTAGCAATATGACTAGCAGCATTTTGGCTGGTAGGTGTAAGTAGAAGTGGAAATTCATTCTACTGAAAACATTGTTTTTGCTTATGATTGGATAATTAAAATTTCAGAAGACCCAAAGGCATAGTATTTGAGTGTTACATAGTGCATAAACTAAAGAACGTTTCAATATGCTCCCTCCCCCCTCTCTCAAACACACACACACACACACAAAGTTGCACCAGGAGGATGAAGTTTGAATTCCTCCCCCTCCCTCCGACCCACAAGTACCTTTTCCAGGTGTTTCAGAGAGGATTTCAACTCTTCTCTTGCCTGCCATCATGGAAAGAAAAAAAATGTAAAAGGAAAAAGGCAAGAGCTGAGGTCAGGCTGAGCTAGTTGCTGCCAGAGACACCTTTTGATGCCTTCCAGAGCCCACCCTGCTTGTCACTGGTAAAGGAACTATTGATTTCGGACAGCTTTACATTTCCACCTTAAAACAAGATGGAAGTAAATTAAAGTAAGTCTGTTTAGCTTGTGCTATGCTGACTATGTCTACTTTGCCTTAACTATCTCCAAAATACAAAAATGAAAGAATGAATGAACAAATGAATGAATGAAATGAAATTGGTCTCTCCTTCTCCAGAAGTACCAGGTACTGCAGCTCTCAAAAACTAAAAAAGAAAAAGCATGCTACTCAGCCATTAAAAGATTCCCTACTCCAGTTGTAAAAAAAATAGAAAACAGGAAGTAGGTGTTAGCTGCCCTACTGCTTTGCTAAGTGACCTTTAGGGAATAAAATAATAGAAAAAATTAACAGTCTTCATTCCTGTTATACACCACAGGGCCTTTCTGTTCTTAAATCAACAAAAAACATGACTGGCATGACATTTTCTATACTTACTTCTAATCCCTAAGCTGTCTGTGTTGCAACTGTTGTGAGCTAACCGGGGAGTTTGCCACTTGTTAAAGGCAATGTAACAGTTTTTTTTTTCCTCTCGCATTGCCACCATCCCAATATTATCATTCTGAGAGTGCATTTTTAAAATCCTGGTTGAGCTACAATGTTGTGTTTATTTGTTTGGTCACATCATGAATTCAGATACAAATGGGACAAAAAGAAGAGAAATGTTGGTTTTGTGCTTCACATCTGAGAGAATAAATATAACTATTTAAAAAGCTGTTTCTCCCTGGTTTTCATATCCATGCTGTAAAGTTATTTAGATTTAGAGTGTTGCACATTGCGGAAAGATGAGCAAATAAGAAATCAGATATAGAGAAAGACCAGAGAAAGAAGAGACCAAGGATTTTTGGAATGACTGAACTAAGGCAAGAGGGTGTGGGGGAGTGATGACAGATGAATGACAACATCATCGTGCAAATGCCGTGACATGTACTTGCACCAGACATTAGAAGGATGACATAGTTATGTGCATATATACATGTTATTACTTTGATATTCATTCATTCATTTCATTCATTTCCTTTATTTGTATGCCGCCCTTTTCCCTGGGGGGACTCAGGGCGGCTCACAGTTAAAAAAAGGGGGGGGAAGACAAACAATGTTCCAACATAAAGACAATACAACATATTAAAAAGAAACACAACAGTCACACGATTCGAGTGGGGTTAGAATCAACCCCAGGCCAGCCGGGACAGCCAGATCTTTAAAGCGGCGCGGAAGGATTGGAGGGTGGTGAGGGTCCAAATCTCCACCGGGAGTTCGTTCCAGAGATATCATTGTGGTTTGCTGCAGGTGCCACTGCAAGCAACAAAGACAAGGCAAGAGCGACTTTATTTCTATTTTGGTTCAAATTATTTTGAGGAAAAGGTATGGCAACTATGAAAAACATGAGGAAATTTCAGGTTTAAAGCTTGAGAATGATAAAACTTGGTCAGGGAATACCAACTTTTTCTGATATTCTAAATCTCTAGGATCATTTTAATTGCATCCTGGAGCATTGAAGAAACTTACTCATGGTCTGGCTGAAACTTTACTTATCGTTTATTATTTCTTCAGTCCTGAGTCATGTTGGTAAAAGTTATTCATGTGTATGTTTGTGTGTGTGTGAAAGAGAAGGGGGAGCAGGGAGGCAAAGATGTTAGACTGTTTATGTCAATCAAAGAAAATGTGCCAGAATAACATGTATTTTTGGGGGGTACCAAGAGACCAATTGACCATAAGACTCTGTAGACCCCACCTTCTTTCCCAAAATGACTCTACTTCCATTAAGAAGATTATTTTAAAGTCATACACTTTCAAAATCTCTTTATTTCTTTCTATGAACTTGGCATGCTTCGTCCCTTGTAAAAGTTCCAGCTTTTCTACATAGCTCATTGTGTTCTTGCTAACTTCAGCAACTCCTAAGACTATTGAAGTATTTCTTTGAAGTATTAAATCATCCTAGCTGTAAAGTCACTTGGACATGACCAATTATAGAATTCTGGGTAGCATGTTCTTTGCAATCCCAATTTTTCCTGTTTTATCAACAATATTTAGTTGAATTTATGGTTCTATGTTACAGCTCACTCATTTTATACTCAAACGCCAGAGAAAGATGGTGAAAGAAAAAAATCCGTCATTTTGGAAACTCCTTAACATCTTTATTTTCCCTGTCAAATATAGATGTTTAATCTGCAAAATAGATCTTTAAACTTCTAAGACTTCAATTTATACCAATATCATATACTTGATTTATATAAGGAAAAAACACAATAACAACACACATACACACTCACACGTGTGTGTGTGTGTTATATACATATACAAATACATGTCCGTCTGTTCGTCTGCGTGTGTGTAAGAAAGATTCTCTAAAAGATTTATTAGTTTCACTACCACTTTCTTGTATTTTTTCCTATGTATGCTTTGTATCTGATGCAATATAACTGGGTGGAATGTGGGTGAGGTATACAGCAGCCAACTCACTTTGCTAATGTTTAAACAAGGAATCAAATTAACTTTTGATAAATAATTCAAGATAGGTTATAAAAAGATTGAGTTAATATTGCTGGCTATCTGTAGGCTGTTGATCCTTGCCTTTCTCTTTACTAAACAAACATACCACTTGAGACAGATAAAGGTTTTCCTTGGGCTAGTTTAGGACTCTGAACTTCCCTTTAGGCTTGCCATGCCCATAGTACAGTTTCTTCTTTCCTCAGTTTCCCCTTTCACTCCAGAACAGAAAGTGGGAGGATTTTGTATGCATTGCTATTCTGTACTTGTATTGACCTAATCAAGCTGTCTTTGCATATGTATCTGAACCTAGTGTCCTTTCATGTGTGTATATGGGTACTGGGAAGCATAGTGTGGGCTACATGCTCTGGATCACATGACCAGGAAACAGTAGATCGAGGCTTAGAATGGAACAGTCAGAATTAGATAACTGGACGACTCAGAAGGAAGTGAATCGTGTTCTGTTCAGCTTTTAGTTTCATCTCTACTGCAGGCAGAGATATGGACAAAGTCCTAAACTCCTTTACATCATTTCTATCCAACATTCTAGTGCGCTGGAAAGAATAAAAATATTGATTAATATGTACAGGTACTCTTCGACTTGTCACACTTTATTTAGTGGCTGTTCAAAGTTACAATGACCAGGAGAAAGTAGAAAAATTGACTTATGACCAGGGGGTGGGTTCCTGCCGGCATTACTACGGGTTCGGTATGCAAAACATTTTGCGCATGTGCAGAACAGAAAATCAAGATGGCACCGCCGAGCATAGAACCGGTTCGGGCACGTGTCCGGCCGAGTTACTATCTACTCAGCCAAACCGGGCCGAACCAGTAGGAACCCACCTCTGCTTATGATCTCTTTTTAGCAACCCATGTGATCAAAATTCAAATGCTTGGCAATTGGTTCATATTTATGATGGTTGTTGTGTCCCAGGGGTCATGTGATCCCCTTTTGCGACTTTTTGACAAGCAAAGTCAATGGGGAAGCCAGATTCACTTAACAACTGAGTTACTAACTTAATATCTGCAGCGATTCACTTAATAAGATCATAAAGTGGGATAAAACTCACTTAACAAATGTCTCACAACCACAGAAATTTTGGGCTCAATTGTGGTCATAAATCGAGGACTACAATCTAATAGCACCATGTATATCCCCAGCTCTATTGAATATGGTGTTGCTGTGGATAATAAATTGTTGTAATATGGTTCCTTGTGCAGGTGTGTATCCTCCATGGCCTAGTTCATACTAGGGCCTGCAGAGTCACGCTGAATCACACAGGAGAAAACAAACTCCTAGAAAGCCATAACAACCTGATAGTGAATAACATAACATTCTGAGATGTGCCCTGCCATTGACGTCCAGGATTTGACCATATATAGAAAGAACTTTCCTGAAGCAGTAGATTAGAAATTGTACTTTTACAGGCTGTTTTTAAGCACATGCTATTGCTCCTCCTGCCTTTGTCCTATTTCAATAAAAGGGGCTCTCAGACCCCCAATCTGGGTCGCTCCATCTCGAGAAAGTTCGTGTCCTGTCTTTTCTCAACATTGGCCTCATGGACGACCCACGGGAACATCACATTTGGTAGCAGAGGATGGTTACTTCACAATAAATTATGCCTCCAAATGTTTCTCTTGTGTTTTAGGGCAAAATAGAATTGTATTTTACATATTTCTGTGTCAATTCAAAATATGGTAAATGTAATCTATGGCCAAGAACTGTATATGACTGTTATGGAATTCAACTTAATATATTCCTGGTTGTGTATAGTACTGGATATATAGTACTGGATGTACATTATTAATAAAATTATTTCCAAAACAGAATAATGAAATGGTTCAGAAAACATCTGCATTGAAGTAAATATTCAGAATTATTGACTAGTATATATTTTTTAATCTGTAGAATTATCCTTAACTGTACTATTAATAAATATTTATTATAGGTCTTATGGCAGACTTCCTCTTACCTGTGAAAAGCTAGTCAAACATGTAATTTTGGAAAGCTTAAGGACGATTGAATGACAAAACAAACTGCCCCATGAGAATATATGGTGGCAAAGTATGAATTAGCCTGTGAGTACAGTAATTAAAGACTCGCTTTGGCAAAGACATCTGGAATATAAAAAGCTGAAGAAGCAGAGATGAAAATAACTGATCTATGAAAAAAAAATCAGCTGATTTTTGAGGACAGTATTGTGGCTCTTGCTAGAGAGAAGTGGGAATACTCTCAAACCCTGATTTTGATTACGTGAACACCGGTACTGTATTATTATTTTTTTTAAAGTCTGCAGCCAATGTGAAAAAATTATACAGTAAATGCCAAAAATGACACAAAATGCTGGTGTCTGCAAGTAAAATGAGCAAAATGTTTCACTTCCACAATCACATTTTCTATTCCCCAGTGCATCAAAAGCAGGTTGGAAATGATCTGGGGCCACCTAGGCTTGAGCACAAGAAGACATGGAAATCACTGCCAAAACAGCAAACAGTTATCTGTTCTGCTGTAGTAAAATTCTGTCCCCCATTCCCTGCATAAAAGGAAAATAAAACAGAAACATAACCAGAGCTGGACATTTTGCATGAGGCTATGGAGAAAGTACAGGGATGCCGTGGCTTGGTGGCTAAGATGCTGAGCTTGTCAAACAATTCGGTGGTTTGAATCCCTAGCACCACATAATGGAGTGAGCTCCTATTACTTGTCCCAGCTTCTGCCAATCTAGCAGTTCGAAAGCATGTAAAAATGCAAGTAGAAAAATAGGAACCACCTCTGGTGAGAAGGTAACAGCATTCTGTGCGCCTTCGGCATTTAGTCATGCCAGACACATGGCCATGGAGATGTCTTTGGACAGCGCTGGCTCTTTGGCTTTGAAACAGAGATGAGCACTGCCCCCTAGAGTTGGGAATGACTAGCACATATATGCAAGGAGAACCTTTACCTATGAAGAAGGTAAATCTGAAAAATATCTTGTGAATTTGTTCACTTTGACTATTGAAGAAGAACAAAACCTGGCAGTCCTCTTACAGACCTTGGCGGATCCATTGAAGCTCAGGATCCAGGAGATGCCAAGCAAGAACTCTTTCCAATGGGGAAATGGCTCCATAAATCTCCCGTTCTACCAGATAACAATCTGCTTCAGAGTAGCTCAGGTAATGTGACAGTTAGCAGAACAAGCTCATTTGCAGTGCAGCGTATTAGGATCCAAGCTGAATTTGTGACATGGTAGAAAAGGTGACCTTGAGGGTTTTCATTTCTTCATAACAACATGGAACTTCAAGGTGGAGAGACGAGGAAGGGAAAGGAGAATGGAGTGGAGTAAAATGACTGACAGAAAGATGTATTTTCTAATCCAGATATTAAATCATCCAGCATTTCTCCCCGGGGGAAGAACTGACAGCACCTGTGCTGCAGAATGTCTCCATATGCTGCAGCCTTTGGGATGTTCCTGCCTCCTCCTCCAATTTCTCTCTCTTTTTAAGTTCCCCAGTCCTCCTCATTAACAGATGGATCTACAGTACAGCTTAATAAATCCTTCCAAATTATAAAGAGTTCCTTTATACAGAGACTTGCACTGATCCCTCTGAAATTCAGTGTGCTATATCTCCAGCACAGGGTCAACAATTTCACTTAATATTGTCCCAAACAAAGTGACCGATGCTTTTTAGAAAAGGAATTTAAATGAATCTCATCCCAAAGCACTTTTCTTTCTTTCTTTTTCTTGAATTTATTCATTTTATTTTAATTAGTTAGTTGGTCAAACATGTACGAGATAACAGATATAAGTCTAAACATGGACATGAGCACAGGAAATGGGTACAAATAAATGGGGACAGTAGGACAGGGATGGTAGGTTCACTGCTGCACTTATACATGCCTCCTTTACAGACCTTTTAGGGGTGAGATCCATGGTAGAAAGTTTAAGGTTAAAGTTATGGGGGTTTGGTGATGTAACAACAGAGTCAGGTAGAGCATTCCAGGCGTTGACCACTCTGTTGCTGAAGTCATATTTTCTGCAATTGAGTTTGGAGCGGTTTGCCTTGAGTTTGTATCTATTGTTCGCCCGAGTATTATTGTGGTTTAAGCTGAAGAAGTCAATGATAGGTAGGACGTTGTAGCAGACAATTTTGTGTACTAAGCTTAGGTCAGGCCATAGGTGGCGTAGTTCCAGGTTGTCCAAGCCCAAAATTTCAAGCCTGGGGTCATAAGGTATTCTATCGTGAGCAAAGTAGTGGAGTACTCTCTTCTTGTGAAATACCTCCGGACTCACTCAATTGTATTAATGTCCAATATACAGTGTGGATTCCAGGCAGACGAGCTGCACTCAAGAATAGTCTGGCAAAAGTTTCGTATGCAAAATTTGGGCACAATTCCTGCCCCCAGTTTTTAACCAGCATTGCCTGAAAGTAACAAGAGAGGCTGAGGAATCCTCTTTCCCTGCCAAACTCCTTTTATAATCTGGATGCTGAATGCAACAGTTATTAATAAAAAGAAAGAGGATTTATCCTTTATCATAATAAGCAGAGCAGCTTCAGGCAAAGGCTGAGGAAGTACTGGCGTAGGCCACCAAAGCTTGAGATCTCCAATGCTGCTCCTCCCTCTGAAACAGTCCAAAAATACAAATCTTCCCATCAGCCAGAAGTGTCATCATCAGTCATTGTGGGCTAGGGGTGCCATAAATGCTTGAGCTGGCACTGAGCACAAGGTGTCAATCACACAGGAGATAAAGACTGTGTGGACTAACTCATGGCAAAGAAGAATTAGGAGTTTAAATTTATAAAAACAGAATCTATAAAACAAGAAATGTGGTGGCCTGGAGCAGAAGTCAGAACATTACATATAAAGTGAACAAATTGTGAGAAGTTCAACAAGCCAATACTGTGAAACAAACGATTTGCTGTGGTTTTCCTTTTCTATCTTTAATGCAGCTCTAGGCTGTTTAATGTTTCTCGTAAACATTTCACATTTCTTTGTGTGGCATAGTAGGAGGCTGCTCGCTGTCAAGTAGTCTTTGGGAACAAGATGTGAAAGTAAAGCATTCTTTAAATTTGGGCTGGAAAGAACAATCAGAAATATATTGAAGAAAATGGGCTGTTGGCCAGGTGTAGAAACAGAGTGATTTGTTGGTTTGGCTTAGCATGTAATGTGAGCCCAGCTATTCTGCTTTATAAAAAATATTTCATCATTTAGCATTATGTGTAAACCAGGCTATTTTTACCCATTCAAAAAAAATAGTGTGTAGAAAGTTAGCACTCACCCCTCTTCTAGAAGAATGAAATATTTTAGGAAATATTAAAAAGGCAGAATATCATATTTCTCTGTATAAGAAATGGAGAAACATGTTTTTTAGAGGCAGGAAGCAGACTCACTCTTAATAGCCCACAGCAGATGTCAGGACTTAAGAGATAGAGAGATAGATAGTTCTATTCATAGGCAAATTCAGCAAGGTCTGAATGAAGGTATGGTTAGCCCTCAGCCACAATAGGAATTGCCCAACAAGCCTCTTCAATGCATCAGCCCAAACATCAACCAAACTTAGCTCAGACAAACTCTTAGGATTTGTACATGGTACCATGGGAGTCTGACAACAGCCAATAGAATACATGTTCTTGCACAGGAACAGGAAGCTCAAGTTCAAAGCCCAAGAAAAAGTATAAAACCCACTCACTCTCAACTCCACGTGGTCAGCAACCCAGAACCATGTGCTTGGTGGTTCTGTTCATCATTAAAACATCTTCCAAGCAGCCTCCATGTTTCCAGTGGAACTGAACCAGATGGATATTTCTTCCAACAATAGAAATAAACTACACTTTAGAATTTCAGGTATGAGTTCACCCATAAAAATAAACAATATTCTAAGAACCCCAATCTTCTCTCTTCACCCCCTGATAGACTCATGGTCATTCACAACTCATAGTTAAACCACCTAAATCATCCACATGTGTACTGGAATCAAATTAGTTTTGCTTCCTTAGGTCATCAGTACTCAATCCTAGCTTCAAGCTGTTAAAAATCTACATTTTGCCATCCATTGTTTTGGAGGTGAGGCAAAGTGACCTTTTGTGAGTATAACCAGATATGTGTTTTGTTGGAAGACAGGGATGTGCCTCTTCTCCTTTTATCACTAATTTCCAATGCTACCATTTCTTTCTCAACATTTGCCGTTCAATTAGTCCTAGCTTTTCCTGAATTCCTTTTACCTCCATTCCTTCTCACTCCCAATTTTTGAAATTAATTTAGCAAGGAAAGCAAAGTTCCACCATTTTTTTTTCGTGAGAGAGAGAGAGAGAGAGAAGAAAGGAATGCAGGTAGTCATCACTTAATAAATGATCATTAAGTGACCATTTGAAGTTATGACAGACTCCCAAAAGATACTTTCAACCCAACTTTGAAGTAGCAATGGGCCACAAACTCTCCCCCCCCCCAGATCACATGATTGCATTTTGGAAGCTTAGCAACTGGCTCACATTTACAGCCATTTGCAGCATGTGGTCATATGACTGTGGTCACATGACTGGGATTTGGTGGTCTTTGCTGGCCTTTCACATTTGCCTGCAAAAAGTGCCATTGTCTAAAACAGACTTGCTTTATGACTGTGGTGCTCACTTAACAACTGCTGCAAAAAAGGGTTGTAAAATTGGGTGCAATTACATAATGACCACAACAATTTACAACCATAAGTCTGGGCTCAGCTATAGCTGTACGTTGGGGACTACCTGTATATTTGTGCCACACTGTATTTCACAGCATCAAAATGGTGGCAGCGTAGATGAAGCATCCCCACTGAAGTTCTGTTTTGAAAATTTATCATTTCCTGTTTTGGTTTCAATTCCCATCCCCTCAAAAAACTAATGAGCCCAGCTTTTTAGGGCCTTAACAGTTACCCATGAGAGCAGTATCTGTGACTGATTAAACTGAATTAGAATCCAGTTGCGGTTCCTTAGTTAATTTAAAATATCGACACGCAATTATGACTGGAACAACTTTTTCTAACGGTTTCTTCATTTTCCATATATTTTTATCTTGCAAGATGTTCCGATAAGGAGTGAGAAGAGTGGTTAGCAAACTAGCCCACATGAATCAAATGGAGAGACAAAACGGCAGTGTGGTATAACAAGAACAAACTTTACCACATTTGCACTGCAGTGTCTCAACTGGTGTTGGTGAGCAGGTAAAACCGGATGTCTGCAAAGCTAGAGGAGAACATCCATCAGTGTCTATCTGTATATCGGGACAACACAGTATGGCAAGAAATCACAATGGATTAAATGCAGGAAAGGGTTTGGAGATGTAGACAGAGGCACCAAAGAAAGGGCAGAGAGAGAGAGCAGTTTAATTCAGTAAGTGGGGAACTGGCCATTACAGAGTGTCTTTTCATTAAATACAAGGAAGGCCTTAGGGTTGGTATGAACATTTTCCAGTTTTGCTTCATTATACAAGTTCAGTATTGTTCAAACTACCTGTTATTTCTTCCCGTGGTACAGTGAATAAGGCTTTAATTGCTGTTATTCAGAGCTCCTAGCTAGTGCTTTGTTGTAAATAAAACCATTTTCACTCCTGAGTCCATCTTATCCATAACCTTTTCTGCTAACCAGATTTTCTATGAGAGATAAGGTCATAGTATGATGTTACCTGTCTGTTTCTTTAGTATGAACTATCTCTTCTCTGAACCAGCTTGTACTGAGAATCAGTGAGCAGCTGGAACATTTATTTAGATGAAAAGGCATCAGAGTTGAGAGGAATTTAACTGTTGCTAGCTCATTTCTTATTAGTACCGAGAATGCAATTCTCTCTGGGTGTATCTCATCAAGGTGAAAATTAAACGGCTTATGACTTCAGATGCGATAGCACAATACATTTTATATTCTTCACTCTTCCAAATTCCAGAAATAAAAATTACATTATAAAAAATGGGACAATTGGGCTAACCCAGGCGAAAAGATTTTCATGCAATTGAAGACATGACAATTAATAGAATGTTTTTTCAACATTCCTGGCAAGGATTTTGCATTGTTTTATCTGCTCATTCTATGATAGATGCATAGTAAAATCATCAGAGAACATCCAGTGCAAAGCCAATCACAAAGGAACTTAAAGAATTTAAAAAATAAACCTTCGTGCAATGTGAAAATCCGACAAACATTTAATTGAACTATAAAGCCATCAAATAACATTCAAACAAGATTTAACTCTCACTGAAGCCAAGAAATGCTTCAGAAACATTTAAGTTCTAACAGCTGAAGAATTCTAAGCCCTGAATATTTAATCACCGGAGTTGCTAGATGCTCTGTATCTTTGAAAAAAAAATGTCAATCCATCTTCCTATCTTTCATTCTAATTATGTACTTTTTCATTTTAATACAGATTGCTGATTAGATGGAGAAAAACCTATGCATTTGACTGTATGTACTTCAGTTCTACTCACTCAATGAATCTTTAAGATCAGGAACACAGACAGTGGCCTTAATCATGATTTTCATATAACATACTGTATATACTCGAGTATAAGCCTAGTTTTTCAGCCCACTTTTTGGGCTGAAAAAAGCCGCCTCGGCTTATACTCGAGTCAGTGAAAAATTTGCCCGAAATGGAGGAGAAAAAGGGGCTGGGCCATGCCGCTGGGTGACACTCGTGAATGGCCCAGTGCCCCTGTGAGTTTCCCCTCCCTCTATGTCAGTTTGCCGCGCAGCGCGCACCGCACCATCCCCCCTCCTCACATTCTAATGTAATGCAGGGCTGTCTTACGATTCCCCTTCCTCCCCCTCCTGCCGCTCTGCAACGATGTCCCACCTCCTCCTTGTTATGGCAAGCAGCCACATAGCGATGTCCCACCTCCTCTGGTACAGTGATCCAATGATAGGAATCACTGTGCCGTGTGTCATAGGAGGCGGGACATCGCTCCCGCGGCTGCACGGGACATCATCATCACAGCGGGACATCAGCATCATGAGGTGAGTGAAGTATTTCATTGAATACACCGCTAGTTTACTGTTTTTCTTTGAAATAAATATTCAAAAACATTATTGGTATCTATTTTTATTTTTGAAATTTACCGGTAGCTGCTGCATTTCCCACCCTAGGCTTATACTCGAGTCAATAACTTTTCCAGTTTTTTGTGGTAAAATTAGGTGCCTCGGCTTATATTCGGGTCAGCCTATACTCGAGTATATACGGTATGTCGTAAGACTTCGAGTTTCATGTTTTTTTCTTCTCCATCAGATAACTATCATGTAACCATATGAGTCAAGCTTTCAAAATGTGTTGCTGTGGCAACCTAGGAATGGTTTATTCCTCACCCTTCCTTGAATAACTATAAAAAAAGCCTTTTGCCTTATTCTTGTTTAATCGAGAATAAGTCTTAATCACATATTCAGATTCTTCTGGCATACAGATATGGCTTTCAGACGTGAGTTGTGGAATGAATTCAGTACAGGGCTTGAAAATCCATGATAGATCTCCAAATAGAAAAGATGAAAGGGTGAGTTGGGCTTCAACTCACAAGTCTGTTATCAATATCAGAGCAAATAATATCATTAAGACTGATATTGTTCACCACATCATCTTTTATCTTGTACAGCAGGAATGGCAATCTATGGACCCCATATGACCTTCACAGCATCCTTTAATGGCCCTCAGAACATCCCCAGAGGAAGCAAAACTATGCTTGGTTTATTTTCTTTCAAACTTTGGGAGTGTTGGAAGAAACTTGGACAAAATGGATTTCTTGAACTTTTCAGAGGATTAAGGACCCTTTTCAGATCAGGAGATGACATTGGTTGCACTTATTAATGTCCTTTGATGGGACCAGGGTGGGGAAAGTATGGATATTCTGCTATTCCATCATCTTTCAACTGCTTCCAATATCACTGCTCATGGTATTGTTCTGGAATGGCTGTGGGACTAGGAGTAGGGGGGGGGGGGTGGAGTATAGTCCTGCAATGATATATAGTGGTATAGTGGTATAGTGCTGCAGCAGGTGGTCCCATTTGATGTTGCTTGGAGGAGAGAGGTCAAACCTGAGGTCACCAATCTGTGGGGTGGCTCTCCACTCCTATTTAATATCTGCATGAGATCACTAAAGGAAAGTCTTCTATTAGCTTGAATTCAAGTTATTATCAGTGGGTAAAGTTTGATTCCTAGCTGACCACGCAATACTCTCAAATCTTTTCTTAATACCTGGATTTGGTAAAAATGTGGATGCAGAGGAACAGGTCGCACTCAATCCTAGTAAGAACAAATGGCTGTAAGTTTTTGGTCTTTACAATGCCAGGAACTTTTCATCTTTGACTCTGAAAATGAAGGCACTGTGCTGTTTGTGAATATTGCATCATCTAGAGGTCTTCCTGCATTTTCAGTTCCTGCTGCAGGAAGAAGTGGCCACTGTAGCCAGAAAAATATTTGGACAGGTACATCATGTATGCCCTTGTATCTGTAGCAATAGCAATAACAATAGTGTTTCTCTTCATAGTGCTTTATAGCCCTCTCTAAGCACTTTTACAGAGTCAGCATATTGCCCCCAACAATCGGGGTCCTCATCTTACTGATTTCGGAAGAATGGAAGGTTGAGTCAAGGCTGATCCAATCAGAATCGAACTCCTGGCAGTGAGCAGTGAGTTAGCCTGAAATACTGCATTCTAACTACTACACACCATGATTATCTGGATTAGAGGTCCCTTTCACTTATGGTTTGTTTATCTTGTGGTTGGAAGATTGCAATGTGCTGTATCTGGGACTGGCCTTAAACAGCACTTAGAATCTATAGCTGGCCCAGAATGTGGTGGCACAAGCAATGGTGTGTGAGCCTCACTATGCCCATTTAATACCTCTGCTTCGTGAGCTGTATTGGTTACCAACTGACTTCTAAGTAGAATTCAAGTTGCTGGTTATTACTCACAAAGTCCTATATGACACAGACCCTCCCTGTCTGAAAACTAAAGTCTGTCTATCCTGTGCATTGTTACAGTTGAGGACATTACAATATTAGAAAGCTAGACAGTTGCTATATTGGATCTAAGGATTGGAGGAGGGTATTCTAGAAAACGTCCTCTATTTTAGCAGAAACAAGTGAGCAGAATAAAGTAATGCCCTAAAAAGGTCTTTATTGAAACAAGCAGAGTTCTTTTTAATTTTGTAAAAAGAAAAACAAGCATATAATATATACAGAGCAACTTTCTAAGGAAGGAGCAACTGTCTAAAGTTCACTAAAGAAACATGATGCTTTTCTATCCTTGTTGCTAGGAAACCCTTTGCACTTACTAATTTAACTCTTTGTTTCCAGGCTTGCAATAATCTTCTAGTAGTGCCATTCTAAAACTCAGTTGATCTGCAAAATCATAGGGCTGGAAGGGACCTCAGAGGTCTTCTAGTCCAACATCCTGCTCAAGACAGGAGCCTTATACCATTCTAGTCAAATGGTTGTCCAGTATATCCTTGACTCAACCTCTAATAATACAGACAGAATGTCACAATGTAGCTCTCACCTTTCTGTACATGCATCAATGTTGCATTGATACTTTAAAGGTGGGGGCTTGCAACCCAATTCCCTCTTGACCATCTTGAACTGCAGTACTGATGTGACTGCAGTGGATGACATTAAAATGAGAAAAGAAGTGAATTTTTGATCTGTTTCCTATAGATTCTACTTCTTGGTGTTTTGCATACCATAATGGAAATTCGCCCTCCACGGACTGCTTTTCCTTCTCACTGCAGCTCAGGGGTGGAATCCAGCAGGTTCTGGCAGGTTCTGGAGAACCAGTAGCGTAAATTTTGAGTAGTTCGGAGAACCAGTAGCAGAAATTTTGAGAAGAGAACCAGCATGGAGATTTTGCAGTATCCTTCCCCTGCCATGCCAACCAAGCCACACCCACCAAGCAACACCATGCCCACCAAGCAACACCCACAAAACCAGTAGTAACAAAAATGAACTTCACCACTGCTGCAGCTCATGTACTGACTGCCTTCTGGCATCAGGAATTAGATATTCAGAGGGCAAGAGAGAGAAGAGGATAAAAAACAAGTGACCACAAGAGCTCTTTGTCCTCTTTATTACTTCTGCCACTCAACCATCAGCTGTTCTAGCCTGAAGATCAATTCAGTCAGGATCAGTGAGGGACCCACTGCACTGATCACTGATAACTTTTAAGATAATATCCTGGGGACACCCCTGTACAGTCCTCCAAATCATTAGCAGCTTCATTTTGTCCAGAATATATATAATCTTTGTCAATCCTTTGCAGGCCAGTCAGAAAAGAAAATGCATCTATTTTATAATTGCAAAATTAGGAAAACAGCAGCCATAGGATACAGAATAGCAATAGCAGTTAGCAGTTAGACTTATATACCGCTTCATAGGGCTTTCAGCCCTCTCTAAGCGGTTTACAGAGTCAGCATATTGCCCCCAACAACAATCCGGGTCCTCATTTTACCTACCTCGGAAGGATGGAAGGCTGAGTCAACCCTGAGCCGGTGAGATTTGAACAGCCGAACTGCAGAACTGCAGTCAGCTGAAGTAACCTGCAGTGCTGCATTTAACCACTGCGCCACCTCGGCTCTAGAGAATAACAGAGCTGGAAGGGACCTTGGAGTTCTTCTAATCCAATCTTTTCCTCAAGCAGGAGATTTTATGCCTTTCCGGACAAATGGCTCTCCAGTTTCTTTTTAAAGAAGCACCCACAACTTCTGGAAGCAAAGCCATTCCACTGGTGAATTGTTCTCACTGTCAAAAAAATTCTCCTTAGTGCCAGGTTAGTGTAACCAATTTGAAAGTTTCCAATGTGCTACGTTAGCACTTAGCCCAGTCCTAAGTTTCCCAAACTTGGCAATTTTAAGTATGGCAGGGGAATTCTGAGAGTTGAAGTCATACATTTTAAAGTTACCACATTTGAGAAACACTGGACCACTCTCCATGCACGACAGGATGTTACCTACTGTTTGAGTTTGCCAGGGCTTTTTTTCTGCTTAGCTGGACACAATTCAAACAAACAATTGCCTGTATCTCTCTATCGCCTCCATAAAGATTTATGGGCACATTAAAAATTCAAATACTTTAATGGAAATGATACTGGAAGATGGTGGCTTGAAAATTGGAGCCAGGAATTTAGATAACCTGGTTACACATTTTAGTTCTATCATAGCATTAAATTCCCCAATGACTTCGATATTTACGCTCCATTCTGGAATAGCAGGATGTGGTTTTTTTAAATATGAATGTATACCTTCAGCTGGTAATGCATGCAATCTTAGGAAGACATTGGTGATATTCAAGAAAAACTGATTTGATATACAGCTGATAGAAACTTCTAATACAGAATGAGCCAATTAAATATTAATAGAAGCAGAAGCTTAAGCTACATTATTATTGGCATTCTATAACCTAAAAATAGAAATACAGTAAGCGAAAGCAGAAATAAAGTTAAAGATTTTTTAAATAGATGCTTTTATCATAAAAAAAATTCTAGCCAGAGATTACAATTCAGCAGCACTTTATTGCCAAGCTCAATAATGAAAGCAATTGTTTTCTATTTCAGTCTCTCCCTCTCCCTCTCTTTTGGCCTTGGAAAAGAGGAAAAAGCAATATACTGTGAATCTACCACTGTGAAAACAACTGAAAAGGTAAGATTGATAGGCTTAGTTTTTGAAATAAGTAAAGGCTCTCCAGATTCCAGATTAAAATGCACTTAAATAGACCACTTTACAAGGTATTTTATAATAGACTAATGACAAAAATAATAGGAACAATCATAGCATAGCATGAAATAAGAGCAAATCAGTAGTAAAATATAATTGGAACTTCTAGGACAAGTAGCCAGAGGTGGGCATCACATACTGTAACAACCAGTTTGCCCAGCACCACCAGTTCGCCCAGCATTGCACATGCATCAAAACACTTGGCAATTCACTCACATGCACCTTTCACGCATGCGTGCGGCATCAAAAACACAGTGATATGGGATGGGATTGCGCCCTCAGGTCTCAACTACTGTTTCACTTGAACTGATCCAAAATGGTGGCAGCAGCCCATGATTGCAAGTAGCAATAGAGAAGGGAAACTGATCCTAGGCATTCTTTTCCTAGACCAGGAATGGGCAGATTATGGCTTAATCATGGATCCTGATAGTGTGCTATGGAAATCAGGTAACAAGATTCTGTATTCAGTGGCAGAATTTTTCATCTTAAGAAACAAAACGTAGAAAGTGAAGTCAGTGAACAAAGCTGGCCTCTCGATTATATGGAACCCCCATGAGATCTTCTTGGTGATAACAAAGAAATGGTTTGCCATTGGCTTTTCTGGAATGGTGATTGTTGCAATCCAGTCTAACATACAGGTCTGGGATCTTGGTCGCCCTTCATCCAGATTATTAATCAGATTAGACTCTGCTTAGCTTTTCAGTATTGTCAGCCCCACTTGGCTAAACCAACATTCACCCATAGTATCACCTATATTATATTCTGCATTTGCTTCTTACCTGTTCTGTTGCTTGTTAAATAAGCCTTTGTGCATTTAACATGCGAAGGGAACTCCTTCTTCTTCTTCTTCTTCTTCTTCTTCTTCTTCTTCTTCTTCTTCTTCTTCTTCTTCTTCTTCTTCTCCTCCTTTTTCTTCTCCTTTTTCTTCACCTTCTCCTGTCATTTCAAAATAAAATTTGGATAGAATGGAGGTTTTTCTTTCTCTATTCATGTCTTTTTAAATAAGCCTTTTCTTCAAACACAACAAACATCTTCTAGCATTCAATAGTCAAACACATACTCTGCATCCAAGACAACTTCTATTAGGAACATTACTCATTCAGTATCCTTTCAAACACTCTGCTTATGTTCTCAAGGTCTCCTGATGGATTCAAGTCCCCAACCATATCATAAGGAGTTGACTCAAGATGACTCTTAATGAAATTGCATCCAGAGGCATCAACAGAATTTGATGATTTCATCAAAATGACATTGAAATACAAGCTTCATCCTGTGTTTATTTTGTGCAGTGCCTCAATGCAGATATTAAAGCTTCCGTGGGAGCCAATATGGGCTTCTTTAACGAATAAAAGATATGTTCTGTGCTCATGCTTGTGCAAGATCTGAGGCACTTTTTTCCAAATAATTTTCCAAATAATTTTCCAAATAATTTTCCAAATAATTTTCCAAATAATTTTCCAAATAATTTTCCAAATAATTTTCCAAATAATTTTCCAAAATTATTTTCCAAAATTATTTTTCCAAATAATTTCCCCCTCTTAATTAATGTATAGGCTTTGCTCTATAAATGGTATGCAAGAAAAAAATTGAATCAAAATAAGATCAAAATATTCTAAGACTAAGGCAACATGAACAAAAAGTCACAACAGCACACATTTTTGTACACATCTGGAGGAAAAAAGGTTGGGTTTTTTTTTAAACGGGAGAAATTTTTGTTTCCTGTAGGAGTTTTGCTTCCTGGATCATAAACAGTGTTTCCCAAATTATTGCAGAGAAATACCTCTTGTGATAATGACTGGCTCTTAGAATTGTAGCATAAGAAATCACCTTCTAATTTAAATTCCAGAGGGAGGGAGTCTGAAGAGAGAGATTTGGGAAGGGTAGATGAACGAGTCTGGAGTGCTACCCAAAGAAATCTTCCAACTGCCAGAGGGAAAGGCTTAGAAATATATAGCTACTTGTTGCCAGGAAAAGCACAGGTTACTAGCCTTAATTGTCAGCGCTTCAAGGTAAGGAGTAGGCTAGGACACCAAAGTTATGGACACCAAAGTTATGGTGTCCTACTTTATTGTAAGATAACAATAACAGAATTTGCAAATCTGAATATGTTGCCCCATCTCTCTCTATGAAAGTGCTTCTCAACCTGTGGGTCGGGACCTCTTTGGGGGTCGAACGACCCTTTCACAGGGGTTGCCTAAGACCATTGGAAAACACATATTTTTGAAAAAATATGGAAAATATAAAATAATGTTATGATTGGGGGTCACCGCAACATGAGGAACTGTATTAAAGTGTCTCGGCATTAGGAAGGTTGAGAGGCCTCCTGTTCCACAAGATTATTCCTACTTCCCATTACACCTAGGTAAAGGTTCCCCTCGCACATTTCTGCTAGTAATTCCTGACTCTAGGGGGCAGTGGTCATCTCCATTTCAAAGCCAAAGAGCCAGCGTTGTCTGGAGACGTCTCCGTGGTCATGTGACTGGCATGACTAGATGCCGAAGGCATACGGAATGCTGTTACCTTCCACTAAGGTGGTCCCTATTTTTCTACTTGCATTTTTACATGCTTTTGAACTGTTAGGTGGGCAGAAGCTGGGACAGTAACAGGAACTCACTCTGTTATGCAGCACTAGGGATTTGAACCGCCGAACTGCCAACCTTTCTGAACGACAAGCTCAGCATCTTAGCCACTGAGCCATGTCCCATTACACCTGTACTGTGTCAAATGTAGGTTACCAGAAGTAATCTTTTCATAAGAAGTAAGAAACTACTGCAAATAAGCTAACAAGTTCCATAATCTCCCCATCTTCCACTAAACCATTCTCCTGATATAGAGAGAAATAGATAAGAAAAATAAAAGAATTTCTAAATTAGAAATGAATCTAGGTAGAAAAACCAATGAATACCTTAGCAATTTTCCTAAATTCTGGAATTGCCCTTCAGTTCTGAAACCTTTAAGAAAATTAGCATGAGTCATTGAAAGCTCAATATTTCAATTTCAATTGATTTAGTATGGTAACTCTAACACCTCTATCATGTGCAGATACATGTTTAATTAATAAATAAAAACTCTGGATCCAAGTGTAAGGCATTTATTGTGGCATACGGTTTTAAATTGATAAATATAAGGCCAGTTCCTTGATCTTTGCCACAATTGCTGACTCCACTTTTTCAGGCTGCCTTCCCCCAGAAGCCCTTTAATTTTGTATTTATAAAAAAACTAATAACCTTTTATACTTTATTATCAGCATGTAGTGAAATAACATAAAATATACGGAGAAGATTAAATACACTTCAGCATGGAAAAATTGGCATGGAGGCCAGCTCTAATAAATATTAACACGACACCCACCATAATTTCAGTTTGGGGAGCATTTACTAAGTACCATTAGTGAGAAATGAATGATGGTCAGAGCAATATAGGTCACCAAACTGCATGAGTTTTGTAATGTCAAAAAAGTGTAAGCAACTGAACTGAAATTTAAGATTGTCAGGATTAAGCACAGGCATCCCTATAAAATATAAATTGCCTGGGTTCCCCCATGAGTTGGAAGGTTAATGGAAATCTAGGACCCCCAGTGCGGTGGCCATAGATATTTCTATGATTATAAACCCGTCTCTTGGTCATGGCCATGTACAGTAGCAACTTTACAACGGTCACAGAACTGCATGAAAAGGTGTATACAAAAAATCAATGCATATTTATGTACATTTGTGCATGCTGTATGTTCCCTCTCTTTCTTTGGTTCCATAGATCAGTGTTTTTCAACCTTTTTTGTGCAAAGGCACACTTTTTTCATGAAAAAAATCACGAGGCACACCACCATTAGAAAATGTTAAAAATATTTAACTCTGTGCCTATATTGACTATATCTTCTCAATTTACAATTATCTCAATTTGCAATTGTCTTTTGTGAAGTATAAATCAATTTATCAATTTAAAATCCACTCTCTTGAGATTATACTTCCTAGAATGCTAGAATCCATCCAAGGGTATGACGTAAGTATTACCTAGTTCCTCACTCATTATTCCAAAACTGAAAGCTAACAACAGCATCATTGAAGTATAGGAACAGTATTGGGAGAGGACCAATTGAGGGCATTCAAAATCTTGGAACTGTTTTGCATGAGTATAGCCTGTGCTTTAGCTTCGGAGCCATCCTACAGGAGCGAGTCCAGTGAATTTGACGGGGGGGGGAGCAAAGCTGCTCCCCGAGGCGCCGCAGGGAAGAGGCGGCAGAGGTGGGTGATCGCGGGAGAAACTGCGCTTGGGGCGGCGGGGCTTGGGCTCCCTTTCCGAGGCAGCGCAGGGAAGAGAGCAGCGTCTGCGCTGCTTTTGCTGGATGTGGGGGAGCGCATGGGAGTCCTGCGGTCTTCTGCCTTTCAGGGTTCAGGGCGAGGCTCGTGCGCAGAGTTGCCCCTTTGGGCTCGTGTTCATCGCGGAAGGTCTCCCGTTCCAGCTTCGTGATTTCCCCCTTCCCGAGTTTGCCTTGAACCTTGCCCCTTCCTCCCTTCCTCCCTTCCCGGGACGAGAAGAGCCCCGTCGGCTTGTCTGGGCCAAAATCTGCCTGCGGGAGGGTGATGGGAACGGGGAGGAGGAGGAGACATTGCTAGGAAAGCGGGGGTGCTGGCTTCGTTCCTCTTGCTTTGCGTTCAATCTCCTTGTCCTGATTTCTCTGCCGGGAAATAAGCCCGGAGGAGCCAGGTGCAAGTCAGCGGGCATTTGCGTGGTGCCGCGAACGCGATCCCGGAATCCCCGGCTGGGATTGTCAAGCAGACCAATCTGCAGCGCTCCCGAAACGGCGGGCTTATTGGGGGAAGCAGTGGGTTTTTTGGGAAGTGAATGGCCTCAAAACCTGCGGAATTCAACAAGTCTTGTTTTGAAGAGCTCCGCTGAAAACAGCCGGCGGGTGTTTTTCCCACGGCACACCTTACACTATGTCACGGCACACTAGTGTGCCACGGCACAGTGGTTGAAAAACACTGCCATAGATGATTATCAAAGAGACCTAAATAGATGCTGTGACTAGAAAAAAATTATTCTCATAAAAGACAACATCCACCAAATAAGCAGTGTTACTTCTTATTGAACACGCCTGAGTGGGCAACATCAATCTCAAATCAATTTCAAACTTCATATTGCATGGTGTAGTATACCAAAATCTTCACTTTATTAGGACAGGAGCATTCTAGAAAAAAATATCTTCCTTTCTATTGTCTTTTCCTCCTCCTTCAAAGAATCTGTTTTTGCCATTGAAAATACATAAATTCATGGGGTAAGTTATATTCAGAATTGGCTAGTTCCTTGTTTTATTTATGAACAACTAATTTGAAGCTGCAGTTATAGCACATTTCAGAAATCTGAAAACCAGAAACATTTTTTCTAATAAAAAAGACTAAGTAGTCTCTCTACATTTGAAGTATATTCTTTCCTTTGGATTGTGTAAATCTTATATTTTTTACTTTTATGTATAAAACAGATTAACAGAATTTAAAATAAAAGAGGGGAGGAGGAAGACTCTTCAAAGAAATATCTCTCCTTTAATATAATATATAGATAGGAAGATGATTTCTTACTTATTATACTGATATTTGAATCTTCTTTGAAAGCCACATAGAAATACATCAAAAGGGCTATCAAGCACAGCATAGAAAAAGAAAGAAGAAAATATTGGTGAAATACATAGATATTTATATTTATTTCATTATATACTGCCATCTCTCATTATTATTGGTAATTCACAATTATAAATGCAAACTGTATAGATAAAGAAATAAAATATATTAACATGTTATAGTTAAGATTAGCTAATTTAAATTACTTTTTTAAGATAAGAGCACAAATAATGAAGTGGTTCTTCAGCTGAACTCCAAAAGCACATTTTGAGATTCCAATAGATCCCAAGTTGCAGAATACACAATACAGCATAACAGAATTATAACTGCATAACTGCATTCAGTTTTGGTCGCCACAATGTAGAAAAGATGTGGAGACTCTAGAAAGAGTGCAGAGAAGAGCAACAAAGATGATTAGGGGACTGGAGACTAAAACATATGAAGAACGGTTGCAGGAACTGGGTATGTCTAGTTTAATGAAAAGAAGGACTAGGGGAGACATGATAGCAGTGTTCCAATATCTCAGGGGTTGCCACAAAGAAGAGGGAGTCAAGCTATTCTCCAAGGCACCTGAGGGTAGAACAAGAAACAATGGGTGGAAACTAATCAAGGAGAGGAGCAACTTAGAACTGAGGAGAAATTTCCTGACAGAACAATTAATCAGTGGAACAGCTTGCCTCCAGAAGTTGTGAATGTCCCAACCCTGGAAGTCTTTAAGAAGATGTTGGATAGACATTTGTCTGGAATGGTATAGGGTTTCCTGCCTAGGCAGGGGGTTGGACTAGAAGACCTCCAAGGTCCCTGTATTGTATTATAGAGTTGGAAGGGACCTTGGAGGTCTTCTAGTCCAACCCTCTGTTTAGGCAGGCAACCCTATACCATTTCAGACAAAGAGTTGTCCAATCTCTTCTTAAAAAATTCCAGTGTAGGAGCATTCACAACTTCTGGAAACAAGTTGTTCCACTAATTAATTGTTCTAACTGTCAGGAAATATCTCCTTAGTTCTAGGTTGCTTTTCTTCTTGATTAGTTTCCATCCATTGCTTTTTGTCCTGCCTTCTAGTGCTTTGGAAAATAATTTGCCCCCCTCGTCTTTGTGTCCCTCAAATATTGGAACACTGTTATCATGTCACCCCTAGTCCTTCTTTTCATTAAACTACACATACCTAGTTCCTGCAACTGTTCTTCATATATTTTACCCTCCAGTCTCCTAATCATATTGGTTGCTCTTCTCTGTACTCTTCTTAGAGTTTCAACATCTTTTTTACACTGTCACAATAAAAATTGGATACAGTATTCCAAGTATAGTCTTACTAAGGAATTATTAAATAAGAGTTAAATATTGGTAAGCTACAATGCTAAAAGTCTCCTCCTTAAAAATGGAAAAAGTATTGCATGGGGTAGGGTTATGTCAACCCCTGTAGAAGTTATACAAAGGTTACAGAGAGGCCATGAGCAGCAAACTGCCATGTGCCTTAGTAACTGATTACCTCAACTATCTATGAGCTCACCTAATTAGTAGAACCCGGCAGTACCAGGAACTATTGAGTAATGTGAGATTCTACCTTGGCTGGGATGGTCTTAGAGATTGACAAAGGAAATAAGAGGGAATAAGCCAATGATAATGTTGTTGCTATGTATCCCATTTGCTGCTTGTTAAAACTGTATAAAAGCCAAATAAATTCTGCAGAGGCAGACAGACATTTTGGACACTTGCTATGATGGATTTCTGAGTCCAACATCCCCCATATTAAATTATAACAGTAAAGGGATCAGTCTCACCTACTCCACAACTTGTCATTAAATCAAGATCCCATAACCATGGCAAAATCAGCAAAAGGGAACCCCAAATATCTAATATTGTGGAATAGCCTGTACGGACATAGATGGTCCTGGAAATAATCTGGGCTGAAGCCACAGCTATGGGAAAAGCAATTACTGACATATGCAAGTAGCCTCAGTTTACACCAAATATTTAGGCCAAACTTCAAAGAGATACAAACATTCTTCTCTGCAGGCCTCCAGTGCATGTATTTGTAAAGTAGGTTCCATACATATAAGTGTTTCCAAACAGAAATGGCCCGATACAATATCATTTTCATGCAATGACATAAGAGCCCAGTTTTAATTGAATCTAATGCACCTGTGAATAGAACTATTTATATTCAATGTGCCAATGATTATTCCTTTCTAAACACTACGGTGATTTTCTCTGCCTATGGCACTACAGCATAAATATCTCTGAATTACATGTTTGAAGCACAGCTTGTCTGCAAGGGCCTATTTCTCTTTCAAGCTTGTGAATGTAGTGTAGTAGCTGTTGGCACTGACTTACTACTTCTTTATAAGACAAAATTTTCTGTCTGAAGGCCACAAGGTTTGGACATGGTAGGAATGGATGTCCAAATGGCTATTAAACTTTAAGCTGAGGCAATACACAGGAGATGCTTTCCAAATAAAGGGTTATTTTTAGATAATTGAAATTAAAAGTGGTTTTTTTTCTATGTAGCACCACTGCCATTGTGCCTCTGAGTTATGAATCTTGATACAGCTTTCTAAACAAAGTGCTTTGTGCAAATGTCGAACAAGCAGAAAAAAGGCTGTTTATTCATACCTTCACTTGATTGTCTTCCGATTTTCATGTGAAGATGAAATATGCAATACAGAAAATGCAAGTCAATACTCAAGGCTGTAACTTAAGAGGTGAAAGATAACTTGCTCTATCACCATTCTTGCTTTTCTGAATTCCTTATTTTTTTAAATATGTCCATTGGACTTGTAATATATCAAAACTTTACAATTCAGAACAAATTGAAGTTACTGGTATATCTCATTTTTTTATCTGATTTATAAGCTGTCCAGCTTGCCTAGAGGCTTACAATCAGTAAAAAAAAACAATATAAAACATTAAAATAATTAATAATAACATTACATTTGGTTTAAAATTGAAAAAAATGGAAGGGAGCAAGATTTATTTATGTTTTATTTATCATATTTAGAAGCTGCCCCTCTTGCTTCCAGAGGGACTCTGGGTAGTATACAAGTAAAATATAAACACATTAAAAGTGTGAGGCAAAGATAGTTAAAATTCAGAGTTTTAGGCAAGAGAAAAACCTTGAAGCTGCTAACCGGCCCAATGGCTCTGAGCTCCTCTGTGACCAACAAACAATATGATAGACATTTCCAAACGGGCATGAACACAAATATGGAACAAAATCCACAGGTTTTTTTTTTTGCAGTTCCAGCACTATTCTTCCCTACACATTCCTTGAGTTAAACAAGATCATCCAAATCTCCAGAACAAAATTTGGGAGACATAGGACAGTATTTCCTGGAGAAAAATATATTTGTATAGTAGCTAATGGTCAACACTGACTAGTTAGCACATCAATAAATTGATCAATTAATCAGGACAATATGGAAAAGGCGCAATTGGACAGAACCTCTTCTGCCTAGCCCTTTATTCTGATTTCAGTTCGGTTACTAATTGAAAAGTTCTGATATAGTTAAAGCCTTTAGCCATGCTTAAATCTGCCTCATTAGTTTTAGAAGCAGATCAGATGCACCTCAAAAGAACAGGTGTAAACCAGTGGTGGGTTCCTACCAGTTCGTACTGGTTCGGTTGAACTGGTAATGGTTTGGCGGCCTGGTGTCAGCATTCCAAATATCATGCAGAATTAAATCAGAGTCCAAGGCAGAGCTATCCTTGAAGTTCCAATTTAATAAGACAGACATGTTGGCATCGTACTGTGGAATCCCAATTCTGGAAGTTACATTGGATTCCCACCTAGTTGAAAGCTCATGATCTTGTCCCCACACCCATAAATCCATCACATGGTCCAATCTTCTTCTTCCACGCTGGCATCTCCACCCAGCTCCACCCAGCTGCTTCCCGTCAGGTGCAGAGGTGCGGAGACAAAATATGACTTTGGCTACTAGAAAAGAATGACAACAACACATTCCATCATTCCTTTCTATTCCCCCCCTCCCAACTACTACACTAATGAAACAGCATAATGAAATAAGAGAGAGTGTGGCAGGCCAAAGATCCTAAAAGGAATATAACTGCAGGCCTGACACCTGGGTCACTGGAACTGGCAGTGACCCAGGTCTCCCACGCCCCTAAACTGGTTCCCTGGGCAGTGGCATAGGCGCCACCATCTTGTTTTTAATTGTACTGAGCATGTGCGCATAGCGCACATCAAGTATAAACTGATAGTAGTGCCTGCCGGAACCCACCCCTGGTATAAACATGTTTTATTTATTTATTTATTTATTTATTTATTTATTTATTTATTTATTTATTTATTTATTTATTATTAGACTTATATACCGCTTCATAGAGCTTTCAGCCTTCTCTAAGCGGTTTATAGATTTTTAGCAAATTGAGTCAGCAAATTGCCCCCACAGTCTGGGTCCTCATTTCACCCACATCGGAAGGATGGAAGGCTGAGTCAACCTTGAGCCAGTGAGATTTGAACCGCTGAACTGCAGATAACAGCTGAAGTGGCCTGCAGTACTGCGCCCTAACCACTGCGCCACCTCGGCTCCCAGAAACATCTCTTTGGATCTATTCCATTTTATGCTTCTCAGCAAGTAATTAAGGACATAAATAAGGCTAATATCAACCTGAGCCAAGTGTAGTCTTCATATTTACATCCGCGATACATTTTGCAAAGGCTCAACGGATGCATATTGATGTATTCTGATTGTGGAAATCGTTATCCTTCTATGAGAGGTTCTCTCTGATTGTGACTGTCAAAGATTGGAGAGATACAAAGTGATTGCCTTATAACAAGGGAAGTAAGGAAAGAGGAAAAAATATTTTTGGAACAACAGCACTTTCCTCAAGGTCAGCAGTAAATTATGCTTACTGAATTGAAATAAAATGCAGATACAGTGTTCTAAGAAAAACAAACCAATAAAAAGCAAATAAATCTCATATAAATAATAAGATTTGGGGTTTTTTTTTGCTTTGTTTCTATATTCACTCTCTCTTTTTGGAAGAATTGCTTAGCAGATGTTTGTTTCTGGCTTGCATGAATAAATTAATTACAAAGCTACCTGTTACAGTCCAGTATTTTAAAAAAATCTTTTGTAGGTGAAAAAAAATCCCAATTCTTTATTTTCTATTTGTGGAAACTGTTGGATAGGGAAGAGACAAGGCTTCAGTGACAACAACATTTCTTTATTCAGCAACTATGTACAGATCCAGTGCTGGCCTGTCCTTTTATAGGGAGCTGTCAGATGGCTCAGCCAATCAGCTTCCAGTATTTTTCCACTGGAATGGAGGACCTTGTTGGAGCCTATTACTCCAGTCTTAAAATCTAACAGAAACCAGTTTAGTTTTTCTAATCTGTGGCTTTCTCTCCAGTTCTTTCTTCTAGATATCCACATGGTCTCTTGAAGCTTCATTCTCATACTGTGGACAGTCCCATGCTCCACAACCAACACTCCAAGTTTTTTAGCAACCAGATTCTGTACTCAGTAAGGAGTCTATGGAAATTCTCAGTTATCCAGATCATGGTTGCTCCAAAGATGCTTTTTCAAGAGGCAACTGGACTTTTTGGTTTTTCTTTGAAGACGTTTGATTTCTCTGAAGAAATTTCTTGGATGAGAAGTGAAACGTCTTCAAAAAAAGCCAGAAAGTCCAGTTACCTCTTGAAAAATAATAAAAATAATTCCCTCAACACTGTCAAACTATTTACTAAGTCTGCACTACTATTAATTTTCTCATCAGTCCTATCACCCATCTCCTCCCACTTAAGTCAGTATGACTGTAACTTTGTTGCTTGTATCCTTACGATTTATATTGATTTGCTTTGTAATATGATTTGGTTGCTTATTTGTACCCTATGACTATCATGCACCTTATGATTCTTGACAAATGTAACTTTTCTTTTATATACACTGAGTGCATATGCACCAAGACAAATTCCCTTTGTGTCCAATCACACTTGACCAATAAAGAATTTTATTCTGTTCTGTTCTGTTCTATTCTATTCTATTCTATTCTATTCTATTTTAAAAAGCACCTTTAGATCAGTAAGGAGAGTACTTTCTCTAGAAAGTCCTCTACTCTACTCCTCTACTCTACTCTAAAAAGCACCTTTAGATCAGTAAGAAGAGACTCTCTGGAAAGAAGTTCTTCCAGAATTCTCAGTCAGCCTTTTCGGGGCACGCTAGGGAGTTCTGGGCATGCTAGGGAATTCTGGGAACTGCAATCCCAAATCATCCAGACCACATTAACTTGGGGAGACTTTCTTACACTGACCTATAGCTGGGGGGTGAAATTATACGCCCCTCAGACAGGGTTCGCAATTTGGGAGTCCTCCTGGACCCGCAGCTGACTTTAGAACATCATCTGTCGGCCGTGACCAGGGGGACATTTGCCCAGGTTTGCCTGGTGCACCAATTGCGTCCCTACCTGAACCGGGAGGCCCTTAGAACAGTCACTCACGCCTTTGTGACCTCAAGACTGGACTACTGTAACACGCTCTACATGGGGCTGCCCTTGAAGAGCATTCGGAGACTTCAGCTTGTCCAGAATGCAGCTGCGCGAGCGATTGTGGGTGCACCTCGGTACACCCACGTTACACCTATCCTCCGCGAGCTGCACTGGCTGCCTGTTGGGCTCCGGACGTGCTTCAAGATGCTAGTCGTTACTTTTAAAGCCCTACATGGTATTGGATCTGGGTACTTGAGGGACCGCCTCCTGCCAATTACCTCCCTATGACCAATTAGATCCCACAGATTAGGCCTCCTCCGAATACCATCTGCTAGCCAATGTCGACTGTTGACCCCTTGGGGGAGGGCCTTCTCTGTGGCTGCTCCGGCCCTCTGGAACGATCTCCCCATGGAGATCCGGACCCTCACCACCCTTCAGGCTTTCTGCAAAGCCACTAAGACCTGGCTGTTCCGGCAGGCCTGGGGCTGATGAGTTCCCAGCCCCACTTGAATTGTTGCGACTGTTGCTTTGTTTTTAACTTGCTTGTCTTTTTGTTTTGTTGTTTATATTCCCCTTCACCTTTGTTTGTTAGCCGCCCTGAGTCCCTCGGGAATAGGGCGGCATACAAATGGAATAAACATTTCCAAACATTTCCAGTTTACTACCGGTATCTTACCTTGAAAACTATTTGGAAGTTTCAACTAAACTGGAAGGCTATAGACATTTTTTCCATTGGAAGTAATTATTGGAAGCACAAAGCTCTATCACTAAGATCCTTAGCAGTTGCGGCAGGTTGAAGATCCAGTTCAAAATTAGGCCTTCCACATTTTCTCTCTGGTAATTTCTTCATGTTTTGAAGTTCTGGAAACATTTTAAAGAGATCATTTCAGAGGTGGGAAATTTTTTTTTAATAACATTTTTATTTTCTAACAAACACAAACACACAAAATATATAACATAAAAAACTCTTCAACTGCATACAGTATGTTGATTGGTTACAAAGTCTTTCTGCATCCTTGTATACATTATTATTATTATACTTTATTTGTTTATCACTATTTATTTGATTATCACTATTGATTCTCCATTTTAAACAAGGTATTATAAATATGTATCCATTTATATTATAATGATTCATTATATCATCTTCAATATATCCAACAATAAAGATTTTTTTATATCCTATTCTAAGTCATTCTATTATTTTAGCATTGATAACATTCTCTAATAATTTTCAACTCCATGCTTTTTCCATTATTAGTATCTCATATACATGTATGCAAATTATTATAATTGTTAAACATCCATAAAGCATAACTATTATTACATCCTTTTTATATGAGGCATATTAAATTTGAAGTAAATTTATATTATGGCTTTTCATTACATCATCCTGAAATCATCCAATGATATTACATCTTTATATTCTATTCTATATAGAATTATTTATCTTTTATAAAAAGGCTTTTCAACATCATCTCCATTATCCTCACTTACAGTTTATATAAAATTTCATATTATCAATCTAGTATATATAAATGCTTTATTATCATTATTGATCATTTATTTGATTATCGCTATTATTACTTTATCTTATACATAGTACTCAAAGTTTAACTACATTTAACTAAATTTTATTATGACATTTCATTTCATCATCCTGTATCCTTCCCAAAATAGTGCAGTCCAATATCTCTTGCCATTTGTAGAATCTGTATTCTAAGTGTTTTCTTGATAAGTCTTATGTGGACTTCTCTTGACAACTTGTTGTTCATTGCATATCTTATAAGGATTCGAAGCCCTCCATCTGTTCCTTTCATCAGTTTGACTTTTGTTATCACAAGTGCTTCTGCCAAAATTACTCTCATTGTTTCTGCCAAATTTTCTCCGCTTTCTTCATCTAAGTTTTGACATCTGAGATAGAGTTCCAGTTCATCGATCTCTCCTTTCCGTATTTCTCACTTATCATTTCCCTCCACTCTCGATTTGCTGTCAGTGTCACCAATTTTCTTATCACTTTCATATATCTCTGTGTTTTTTTGAACTCTGTCCTCAAATTTTATCATTGTTTTATAAGTATTCTCAACTCTTCCCTCCGTACTTTCTGTATTTTGATCTATAATTTCAAGTCTTTTTTCAATTCTCTCTGTGATTATTAAAACGTTTTGAATTTCTAGCATAATTCTTTGTTTTCTTTTTCTTCTTCATATTGCGCCATTTTCCAGGTTATAAACACTGCTACTAAAACATCCAAGGGTTTTGCTAGGTTTCAAACTAATTCAGTGAAGTTTTTCAGGTCAAAGCTTTCTCTTTCCTTCAAAGGAACACCTGTATAAACAAAACATTTTCCACTGACCCTTTCAGTAAACAAAGCCAATAGCTTTGTAATATCAGATGTTGCCAAGCCTCTAGCCTCTAGATGGCAGTGTTACATCTTTTCCCTCTGTTTTTGCTCTCTCTCTCTCTAAGCTCTGAACTCCAGAAGAGAAGGAAAAAAATGTTTAAAGATTACGATCTGGCCGAGCCTTGCGAGGAAAGAGACTTTTAATCCACAAATACAAAAAATGGAAAAATATAGAGGAAGAAGGGGAAAAAAGACCAGTCCAGTTTAAAAGTAAGAGGCATTTGTAAAAAGTCCATCCATAGAAAACAAACAAAATTAAAGTGGAAAAGATAACACAATAGTTTTAAACCAAGATTAATTCGCCACTTTCTTTCTTTTGTCTTCAATTTTATTTTAACTCTAAATCTTTTGTGTTTTCTCTTCTCTAATAATAAAGATTTTTCTCACCATTTCGACAAACTGTCTTTCCTGTTGTGCTTCCATTTCAGGGGTCTGTCCCAACCTTCTTCAGCCATGGCTGCTTCTCTTGTAGCCCAAAAAAAGAGCTTTTCCTGAATCAATCAGAGGTTTTGCGATGCTCCTGAGATCAGTAGGACGTGCCCTTCTCTATCACCATTCCTTCAGAATGGTTTAGATCCAAAAAGGACCATCCAGCAACAGAGATATCGACAGCAATCCTGGAGCCCCAAGATTGCATGTCATGTCGTAGCAACGCCAAGCCCCGCCTCTGAGGTGGGGAATGTTAAAGGTTTAGCAAAAGGTAACACTAAATTTTCCCCTGTTTTTCTTGTTTCAGGTTTGGCTATTTTTTCCTAATAACGGGATTAATTTACTACATGAGGAAGACATTATAGTAACAATCAAGTGTGAAATTAAGTTCCCAGTGCTTTTAATAGATGCTGCACAGAAATAAGTCCAGCATGTCTTTTTTATGAGCCTGATGGAATAACAATATTTATTTATATATATTTAGAATTATTTCAGATATATTATAAAAATAAATCTTCACTAGCTTGATTCTATTCACTTATTTTGGAGACTGTTTACCTATTGTACAAACTATACCTGATGAATATGTTAAATGTTGATGCTAAGACTCCAAGAGCTACAATGTTTATACTAGGTATTACCTGCAGGGATTTATCCTACATAATCTGATTTTATGAGGAAAATCAAGGTTTGGATAACATAAGACTTTTGGATTATATAGTAAACATGTATGTTGACAATACAGTTTGTCAATACAGACAATACAATGCAAAGTCACTGGAGAAGAGCCTAATACTGGGAACGATTGAGGGCAAAAGAAGAAGGGGACGACGGAGAATGAGGTAGCTGGATGGAGTCACCGAAGTAGTAGCTGTGAGCTTAAATAGACTCCAGAGCAAGGTAGAAGACAGGAAAGCCTGGAGGAACATTGTCCATGGAGTCACGATGGGTTGGACATGACTTCGCAACTAGCAACAACATGTTGACAAACATAAAAGAATGATACTAGGACAATTTATGTTCATCTATTATCTATCTAGCACCTACAAAGCAGCAAGCTCAGAAGACAAACCTCAGCCGAAGAAAGATTAAGCTGTATCATGAAGATGCACAATTGTTATTTTAAAGATTCCTTATACCTGCATACTGCATTAAAAAGTGCTGTTGAGGTTCCAAGTAATACATCCCCTTCAATAAGAACTCCGAGGAAGATATATTCCTCAAAGAACAATTTATTGGGACATATGAAATTGGCACAGATTTGGTGGAAAACTGGCTGTATGTTACAGCTGGTTTACACCCAATTAAAACTAAAACTTCGTCACTTCCCCCAGAGTCTCAAGTCACATGGTCCAATCGGCATGTAGTCAGTTGCTAGGTGACCTCATTATCTATCTTCTATCTATCTATCTATTTATCTATCTATCTATCTATCTATCTATCTATCTATCTATCATATCTATCATGTTATTATCCTACTTTTACTATTTTTTAAACTCAAGACAGTGAACATACCCAATATTCCAATCCTTTCTGATTTCCCCTGAAACAACAATCCTATGAGGTAACTTGGGCTGAGAGAAAGTGATGGTCTTAAAGTTGCCCAGCCAGCTTTAATATCTAAGGTCAAGATAGAACTCCATGTTTCCTGGTTTCTAGCCTGGTGCCTTAACCATTAATTCAAACTGGCTCTCTTTCTTCATTTCCACCATACTCATTACGCATTATAGACATTTCCAGAGTGTTAGTTCTTTGCATAATATGTCCTAAATATGGTAATTTGAGCTTGGCTATTACTATATTAAGTGTGAACTCTGGAGTAATTTATTTGATGAACCATTTTTTGTTCTGTTTTATCAGCTGGCTCTATTCTCAGGAGTCTTCTTCAACATCAAGGATCAAAAATGTCAATCTTCTTTTTATCTTGTTTCCTGAAAGTCAAGGGAAAACCACCATCTGTGTGATTCTGATCTTTGTAGAAACAGTCACATCCTGGTATTTGAATATCCTTTTGAAGGCCTACTTGTTTATGATACCAAAGTGGCATATTATTTGACTGCTTATTCCTTCACATAGTTGCTTCTAAAAGCAGAGGCTATCAACAATTTCCATATCTTCATGTCAGTTTTAAAACTGATTGGATTACCTGTTGTCATTATTTTGGTCTTCTTTGTATTCAGTCTTAGTCCCATTTTTTTTCACTGTGCTCCTTGACACTCCTTAATGAAGCTTGCAGATCATTTGCATTTTCAGCTATCAGGCATAGCAAGGTTATTGATTTTCTTCCTCTAATTTTATAACCTTGCCTATCTTCTTTCCCTTAATAAATATTTCATACATAGGTTGAATAAACAAGGAGGAAACACACAGGTTCAAGTCTGTTTCACTTTATTCTGTCATTCTGGGGCTGACTAGCATGTAGGCTTATCTTAAATTTAGAGCTTATATCTGTAAATTTGTGATAATCTATTCCATAATCTGCCTCTGGTCATGTCTTTGTTGTTATAACTGAGCTTCTTCACCTCACCTCCTTGTATCAATAATATAATCAACCTGATTTCTATGTAGATCACTTGATGGTGTCTATGTATAGAGGTATTTTGAAGATTGTGTTAACGGTGAAAAATTAAATGGCAGAAATTGGAAAGTCACTCTCCTGCTTCATTTTTGCTTCATAGGTCATTTCAATGGCAAATAATTTTGATTTGGTGGGTCTCTGAAAAGCTCTTGGGGGATCCCCAGATGTCCTAGGACCACATATAAGAAACCTTAGAATAAAGTATAGTACTTGCTTATTGATGGTTAATATAATGTTGTTGTAAAACACAGTGGCATGTGGCTGTACTGACTTACAACGACAGCTTCAGTGATTCCAGTTGCTGTTGTTAGGTACTTCCATGCAGTTGTAGCCTCCCACAGTCACACTATTGCCATTTGTGACTTCTTGCCGGTTTCCAAACTGACTTGGCTTATTGGAAGCCTGCAGTGATTGTAAATGGTAGTCACATCAATGTGGGGATGTGCTGACAACTGGAATTATGAGGACCAAACATAGGTCTCTGCCATTTAGTGCTGTTGTATCTCTGAACCAATTAACAAGCAGTTGCTTGAGGACTCAATGTATAAGAAGAAAGATCATTGAGTGTAATAAGGTAAAAGTAAAGGTTCCCCTGCACATACGTGCTAGTCATTCCCTAGACACTAGGGAGCGGTGTTCATCTCCATTTCAAAGCCGAAGAGCCAGCGCTGTCCAAAGACGTCTCCATGGTCATGTGACCAGCATTACTAAATGCAGAAGGGGGACGGAACGCTGTTACCTTCCCACTTGCATTTTTAAATGCTTTCAAACTGCTTGGTTGGCAGAAACTGGGACAAGTAATGGGAGCTCACTCCATTATGCAGCGCTAGGGATTCATACTGCTGAACTGCTGACCTTTCTGATTGACGAGCTCAGCATCTTAGTCACTTAGCCACCTTTGATTATAATACATGGATATAATAAATGCTAAATTAGACAGGATTATGGAGTTCTTTTAAATAAAGTTTAACAGGTGTTTGAGAATACAGAGCAACTCTGCATCAAAAAGTAGAAGCATTTGGAATTTTTTAAAAAATACAGTAAATTAGAGAATCTATAAACTGAGCAGCAAAAATTTATGACACAACCAGATTTCTAAGAATGACAATAAGCAAGGCTGGATGTATAGTATTTGATAAATAGGGAAATATACAAAACCTCAATAAATGTGAAAAATTATTAATGCATTTCATTTCATGCTTTCAAAGGAAAACACATCCCTGAGAATTTTCAATAAATGTATTTCAAGAAATTTTTCAAGCAGTAGAAATTATTGTGGGGAAAAAATGGCTATAGTTATTTCAGGAAGAATCCTGACCTGCTGTTTAGAAATAATGGTGATATTTAATTATATAAAATTACAAATTAGAGTTTCAATTCCACTTTCTTAAGGCTTGCATGTTAAAAAAAATTGAATTTATTTATTTAAATATTTTATATGGCCTTCTATTTCATACCAGTGATTCTGATTTACAAATTTTAAAAATATAATCATACTTGTTGAAAGGAAATTAAACTCTTATCTAATTCACAGAAAATACATGAATTACATTTATATTCTGCAAGAATGTTTAAAATGGGATTGAAAAATAACCAGAAAATAACCATTCTGTATTGGTTAAAAGTGCCTTTAACTAGTCGTTAAGTCTAATTTAGAGTTTGTGATAAATGACCCATGGTAGTACAGTAGTTAGAATGTAGTATTGCAGGCTAATTCTGCCAACTGCCAATAGTTTGGTTCTCATTGGCTCATGATTGACTCAAACTTCCATCGTTCTGAGGTTGATAAAATGAGAAACCCAGATTGTTGTAGGCAATATGATGATTCTGTAAACCACTTAGAGAGGGCTGTAAAGCACTATAGGGCGCTATATAAGTGCTATTGCTATTAACTATACAGTATCAAGAGTATATTCAGCTATTACCCCTCTAGTGTTTGTGTAATTTGCTGGGTTTAGGACTACAGTTTCCATTACTGGGTTTAGGACTACAGTTTCCATTATGCTAGGATTCATAGCATCTAAGAAAATTAGACAATAGGAATGGGACATGTGCTGTCCCAACAGTATATAGCCAATATAGGAATTAAGAGCTGTCTCCTTTAAGAAACTACCTCATGGGAAATGTTACTACCTTATGGGAAATGTAGTCCTATAACATGTGACCACATCTGTGCTCCCTGATTGGACAGTGGGGTACTCTGCCCGGGAAATTGATTTATTACTGGGCACTCACTGAATCCACTGTTCCCTCTAAGGTGCGCGGCTGCGCGGCCGCGCACATGGCAAGAAACCCCCGCGCAGAGGTTTCTAACTGCCGCGCAGAGGTTTCTTTCAAAGCAAACATGGGGAAGTCCTTTGCAGGCGGCTAGAACTGGCCGCCTGCAAAGGACCTCCCCAAACTTGTTTCAGCGGCAGCTCTCAGCCTGGGCGGCAGCGTCACGCAGGCTGTGGAAGGAGGGGGAGGAGGAGGGAACCAAAGAGAGGCTTTTGCCGAGTCTGCGCCCCACAGCCAGGACCGTCCTTGCGCCTCAAGCCACGTTTCTTCCTGCAAAGCCCTTCTGGCGTCAAGCGGAACTCTCGGGTTGCCCGAAGGGCTTTGCAGGAAGAAACATGGCTTGAGGCGCAAGGACGGTCCTGGCTGTGGGGCGCAGACCCGGTAAAAGCCTCTCTTTGGTTCCCTTCTCCTCCTCCTCCTCCTCCTTCCACAGCCTGCGTGACGCTGCCACCATAGGCTGAGAGCTGCCGCTGCCGCTGCTGCACAACTGAGGGAGGGAGAGCGAAAGCAGAGGTAGCCTCAAATTTAATTTGAATTCTTTAAAAGAATTTTTGGATTTCTCCTCACCAAACCTTTAAGACTGAAAGTTTTTCCTAACATGAACTTGAGCTAATATACTTAATATGAGAAAGGTGCAGCAATTAACACTGCTTTTTAAAAAGAACAATATTTCTCAATTGTTTATCTGTATGAAGTCTGCCTATCTTAAGTTCCTACTATACAAAAGGTATTGCCTTCTAAGGCAACCTGTATACAATACATTAGTGGCCAATGTTACATTGCTCCTAATGACAAAATTAGAGCTGTGTTAAGCCTATGAAAAAAATCCCAAATGAATAAAATCATTATTAAGACCCAATGAAAAAATTACAAAAATTATGCATAAAGTTTCATGTTCCCCAAATTTCCAATCCAAAACTTAACCCAGATTCTTCAGACATAGATTTGTAATTCAGAGTCAGACTCGATTATTAGAATGAATGCATTAATCAGGGGTGAATAATGTTGGTGAAATCTCATCTAACCTTCCATAATAATAACATACATACACAAATAGCTGACAGCCACATCTCTGAAACACTATTAAATCTGAACTAGATGTTTATCTAGAACTCAAATAAATAGCTGCTTTTTGGTTTTATTTTTTTAAATATTTATCAGTCTCTCTTTTATTCCATACTTCTGGTTGAAAGACTATTCTATGTCATGCTAAACAAATGCATATTCTAGTGGCGGTGGGGGCTCGTTGGCATCTTCAGCAGCAGCCCTGCCTCCTGTGAAAAAAACCGAAGATGGAGCAGATCCACGCAGATGACGTTGCTGCAACATGACTGGAGGAGGAATTCTGGGAGTCAGCAAGGCTTAAAGCTGTCAGGTTTGAAGACCCCTGGGTTTTTTTTTCTTAAAGGGTTAGGGGTGCAAGGGTCTTGTAACTTGACAGCTTTAAGACTTGCGTGCTTCAATGCCAGAATTTCTGAGCCAACATTTTGGTTGCTAAGCAGGACCGTTGTTAAGTGATACTGATATTATATAACACTTTTAATTAAGCGGGCACCTTGAATAAACATAACTTTGAGTTTCAAATAACACTGATTTCGTTGTTGTCTTAGGTGACATCTGTGAAAAAAATTCAGGTGCTCAGGCATGAAAATGTGCCGCTCAAACACTATACTTTTCCGCTCACACTGAAAAAAAATTAGAGGGAACATTGACTGAATCGCCATCGGCACTACCAGAAGCAGCTTTGCACCAGCGGCATGGGTTAGAGGAATTAATGTCTTTTTACACTACGTGATGGGACAGATCATGGAAAGTTAGAAGAATCTTAACACTGAACTGTAAGTTTTGCTATTAAGGATGCCTGATAATAAACGTGATCTGAAAGATATTCCTAAGCGTGGAGTTAACTGGCTGCCCGAGCAGAAGCTCAATGCCCGGGGCAGAACAGGACAGGTTTGTTTCAAAAGCTCTGCTTTTTACCAACTCTACAAAACAGCAGTTTATTAGTCCATGAGATAATGACTGACAATGACATAACCAGAGCAAGAAATTTGGTGAATTAATCTTCTATAACAGAACATTTAGAAAAGGAGCTCATATATCAAGACTGATTCTGAAATAAGTGTGTATGAAAGAAGAATAGATCAACATATGCTATTTATATTGCTCCAAACAATTCCATCCAACATCTATTGATTTGCAAGTACCATCTAACATATATTGATTTTTCTCTGTATGTCAAATTCAATGCTTTTTACTCTCTACTCATTTAAGAGTTGTCAGAGCAATCTTACTTTCCCAGATTTAGTGATCTGAAGATGACATTTCCGACATTCACCAAACTCTCCCAGTGACATATTTGCAAAGCAGAAATAAGGAAGGAAAGACATATATTTTCTGCCTCTCCTGATTATATATCTATTATTAACTTTGAAATTTGAAAGCATCTTAAAATATATCTTTGTTGGCACCATAATCTGCATCTGACACACTACAGCCCCAGTTCATGGATGCTATTGTGCAGAACCAACGATGACATTATGGGCACTTTTATGTATATGTCCTCACCAACATTTCATCCTCATCAATCTTTCTTAAATGATTTGTGGGGTCATCACATTTTTCCTCATTGAAGTTCTTGCAAGCCTGTGAACTGCTTATGAACTCTTATCTGTCCTCATTTTCAGAAAGGCAGTGAAGGAATGTTCTGGTCTTGCAGTGCTTAACCTACAACAATCTGGTAGAAGTTTGAGAAGGTCAGAGATGGGATGAGACCATTGTTCCTACAAAGGGGAATCTGTCTAAGTGGCCACACTGCACCTGCACGGTTTTCTCCTTTTGATGGCTGAGTCAAAATGATTTGGCTCTGTTGCTCAATTGTGATGGTAGAATGGGATAAAGCCAATTCTGGAGTGATACAGACATCTGTTTAGAAGAGTCCTTTATACCAATACTTCCTGATCTGACAGGTTTAAATACTGGATGACACATGAGCACTAAAACAGCCCTAGTTCAACAGCTAAATACTTACAACATCTAAACTGAGCTAAAAATCCAAGAACTTTTCTTTCAAATGAATTTCACTATCTGGGAATTTGGAGGCAATCTTATCTACATACATTTTCTAAATGGGCTATTTTCCATCTCTTTTCGCTGTATTCTTATTTGGATGCTATTTTTATTACATTTCTTTCTTTCTTTAATATTAGAATTGACGCAATATAATCATGTTACAGGTCCTGTAATTAAGCAGAACTTCTGATCTTTTTATTGTTATTGATCTATTCTAATACAAACATTAATCATATCATTTCACTGAAGGGGGAAAATATAGCATTCTATCTGTAAACAATATGCTCATTTTGTTGTTGTTGATATGCTAATCAAAGGAAGTCATTCTAATTATTTAAGATACACAAGGGGAAATGTGGTTTGCAAAGATCACTTGGGAACGTTGCTCTGGAATGGCTTTTAATTAATTACACTGAATATGTAAGTGAAAAATCGACCTTTTCCTCTAAAGCACTGACCCATCCTTTTTCTGAATTCATTATAACACTTTACATTCTTCAGTTTCCCCTAATAAATAACTGCAGTGAAAAAAGGTTGCTAATATTATAATAAAAGGGACACGGTGGCTCAGTGGTTAAGATGCTGAGCTTGTCAATCGGCAGTTTGGCAGTTCGAATACCTAGCACCACATAATGGAGTGAGCTCCCGTTACTTGTCCCATCTTCTGCCAACCTAGCAGTTTTAAAGTGTGTAAAAATGCAAGTAGAAAAATAGGAACCACCTTTGGCGGGAAGGTAACAGCACTCCATGCGCCTTCGGCATTTAGTCATGCTGGCCACATGACCATGGAGACGTCTTTGTACAGCACTGGCTCTTCGGCTTTGAAACGGAGGTAAGCACTGCCCCCTAGAGTCGGGAACAATTAGCACATATGTGCAAGGGGAACCTTTACTTTTACCTAATATTATAATAGGAAAAATTGCAGGGTAGTGGTAAATATTTGAGTTGGTTTTTTAAAAAATCCCATCCCAATAGCCTTAAAAAATAAAAAATTAAACTGGGCTTCTTTGCAAAAACAATCTGGAAAGAATATGACACAGAATTAGGCCATCAATGTGAACTTTTTCTAACTCCTATCAATTAAAATACTTATATAAAGTATTAGTTTGATGTTCTCTTTAAAAAATGTTGATGTGTTAACTTATACAGATGCTATTTCTACAGTCAATGGCTAAAACACAGGGTAAAGGGTTTAAATGGGAAAAATGCATAGTAAAATTTGACAAGATAATTAATAGCAATAGCTCTCTTTTTAAATTTCTCTATACAATAGAACCTCTGGTCACGAATGCTCCTGACTACAACAAAATTGGGTTCTGGCTAAAAAATTCACATTTCTCCTCTCCCTCTGTGTGGCCAATTTCCCCTTCTGTGCCATTTTTTTTTGTAAGCACCAAATTTCCAAAATTAGGTTTGGGTCACAACCAAATCGGTTTGCGACCATAGTTATAGAACAAATTATTATTGTGACCAGAAGTTCTACCTCTAGTTTTCAAGCTTTGAAAAGAAAGTGAATTGCAGTTATGCTCTTAAATCCAGACACCAAATTTGCAAGTGTCCTGACATGATCATAAATGGCATCATTTATTTGTAAACTGCCTGGTGTATTAAAAGCCAGGCACTATAGGTATATTATACTTACAAGTAAACCAACAAAGGCTAGAATTGCAAATCAACACAGACTTATTCAGAAGTAATCCCTAATGGGTTCACTAAAACTTACTCTTACATATATAAGGTTTGTTTATCAAATTGGTTTCATGTAGATGTTAAACAGAGGGGGAGAGAGAGTATTGAGTCCTGCAGGAGAGTATTGAGCCCTGGGAGTCTATGAGTAAGTTCTCCTCCCACCTTCCAATACCAATTGAAACTCACCACAGAGAAAGGAGGATAACTGTCATAAAACAGTGCCTCCTATTCCCAACTTCCAAAGCTGGTCCAAAAGAATACCATTATTGATGGCATTCTGTGCATGCACAGAAGCATCTGGCCGGGTGGGTGGGGCCTCCCACTGCTGCTACTACTGGTTTGTCTGATCCGGGCTGAACCGGGAGCAACCCACCTCTGGACACGAGAATATGGACCATGTAGCTGGCCTTTTCTGCTATGATCCTGTACTCTTTGTTCCTGCAGCCTCTGCCTCTTGGCAACCATAAAACCAACAATATTCTACCACCCTTTTCATTAGAACTGAACATTTATAGTGGCTTTGGGGGAGGAGAGGAGATTATCTTGTTTCTTTATTCTGTGGCAAGTTACTTCAAACTGTGTTCTACAGAATCTGGAGATTTGTGGGAACTTGATAAGGTTCCATCAAGTGAGAGATTAAGGGCAAAGGGGGAAAATTCAGCTGAATCCCACCACTTTTATGTCTTTGGATTAATGTCTTCTTGATCAGAGGTTCTGAGAATTTTTTTTTTAAATAAAAGGTAACAGGTTTTGTGTCCTGAAAAATTCAGAAACTAGTGTCACTGAATTGGGTCAGGATACAAAACTATAAAACAAATACAGATCGTCCTGCTTTCAATTCCCCTCTCATTTTAGATATGAATATAATAATGTGGCCCTTAGACAGCAGATTCAATCGCCTTGGGGATTCAGTCACCAGCAACAAACCTTACATTCCTTTTTCATTTGTATTCAGGCCTAACAGGCCTTTATGTACAAATCCATAAAAGTTCCCGCCGAAGGGATTATGCAGAATTATTTGTGACAAGTTGTAAATTTCCTAGTTAATCAGTGTAACAAGAAGAACAAATAAAAGGCTTGGCATTAAATGGGCTGAAATGGTTCAATGTAGCTTTCAAAGCATGTGTTTAAAAATAGGTTACATATTTACAGAATATTGGCCTTCAGAGATGGCTTGTAGACAGATTAAGAAATGTCATGGTGGTATTTTACAATTGCATGGTAGTTAGCTACAATTCTCATGTATTTTACCCTCAAGGTGGAAAACCAAATTGCTGTGTATAGATTCTGAGTGGAAAAAATCACAGTAGGAAAAAGGTTTGAAAGTTCATGAAACTGCCATTGTTTAAACGATCAACCTCTTCTTTAAAATTATACTTTTATTTTTTTTAAATTATCCCTAGTTCAAATGCTAAATTTGTGTCCAGCAACAGTTGGGATATTTCTCATCAGCATCTAGGAAAAATGCAAGGCTGCCCTTAAGAAGATACTTACATTCCTTCCCCAATCTAGTGGCATTGAACTGAACAGACTTTCTCGCAGAAAACTTTGAAGGATGATCAAGCTCTGGTACTGTATAAGAATAAGTTGCATTCTGCAATTAGGTTCAACCAATGACAATAGTGGCGTTTGTCAGCCACTCCCACCAGTGCTGAGCTCAGGCGAAATAACCAGGCAAATTGTTGGCTTTGTGAGAATGGTCCTGGATTGGCAGTGGGAAGGCCCAGATTCTGATCTGCCTTCAGCTGCCAAAACTCCTGGATGATGGTAGCTCTCTCAACTCAACCTACCTTATAGGACAGGGATGGCTAAACTTTTTGTCATGTGCCAAAAAATGCGCATGCATGTGACAGTATGTGTGCCCACCCATGATGCAATGCACACATGACACCTCCCTGTGTCCATCCATGTGCACATGACCCCCATTCAGGCCTCCCTGAAGCCTTCTGGAACCATAAAAGGGGGCATCAGGGCGGCCTCAGGGGACCCCTGTGCATGTATAAACATCTCCCGCATGCCCCCGCCCCCGCGCATACATGGCAGAGATTCAAAAAATCAGCTGGCAGCAGGAGGCACGCATGCATGTGCAGTGTAGCTGAGCTGTGGCGATGGCTCGTGTGCCATAGGTTTCCCATCACAGTTATAGGACTTATGGGGTGGGAAAAATGAGGAGTCCATGTGAAATGATGATGCTATCCATTCAGTCATGTCTGACATTTGCTGATTCTATGGGCAGGTCTCCACAACTTCCAGTCCCCTATTTCTTTGAGTTGTTCTTTGCTCCTGCAGGTGTCAGTGTTGATGGTGTCCAGTCGCCAGGTTCTTTAATGGCCTGGTTTACTTTTACTGCTAACTCTTCCAAACCTAATTGCTTTCTCCAATGAATTCCCCTGTATGACATGGCCAAAGTAAGTGAGACACAGCTTTGTGATTTTGCCTTCCAGTGACAGGTGTGGTGTTATGCACTCTAGTACTTGCTTGTTAGTCACCTTTGCTGTCCAAGGAATATGCAGTGCCTTCTTCAGCACCACAGCTCAAACTAGTTGATTTCCATCCTGTCTTGCTTTTTTTTCAGGTCCCATTTTCACAATCATAGGTAGATCTGGGCAGTGGTCGGCTGCAAATTTTTTAACAACCGGTTCTCTGCCCTAATAGCTAGCTGGATGGGCATGGCTGGATGGGCGTAGCCAGGGGTTTGACAGCACTCAGTCTCCTGCAGCACTCTGCCAGTCAAAAGTGCTGCAGGGGGTAAGGGGGTTAATTACAAAATGTGGGCTTTGCTTTGTGATTCACTGGGGGAGGGGAGGAAGCCAATGGTGGGATTTGTTAGTTCGCTGAACTAAGCAGAATCTTAGTATCCAGTTTGCCTGAATCAGATGCAGCCCACCACTTGCTACGGGAAACATAATAGAGAGGATAACCTACCTTTGGTTGCCAGACTGATGTCCTTGCTTTTCTAAATTTGGCTCATGTGCATCATTGCTGGGTGACCCAGTGCAATCTGACATTTTATTTCTCAGCTTCATTTTATTCCAATATTTAATTTCTGGATCTGGTGATCTACTCTGCAAAAAACTTGCCATGAAAATTCTACATAATTTCTGCTCATTTAGCTTCCTTCAAGCTGGTGATCTTCAGATAGTTTTGGAGATTTGGGCAGAGGTGGTATTCTGCCGGTTCGCACCGGTTTGGTTGAACCGGCAGTGGCGGCAGTGCTGATGTCATCACCGGGTCGGCCAAACCGATAGTGGCGGCCAAGCTGATATCATCACGCATGCATGGAAGTTCCTGCGAATGCCCAGAAGTGCCCACTCCCACTACCAAACCGTTAGCAAACAAAATAGGATTTCATGCCTGAATTTGGGGAAATTGTAACTATAGGATAGATGACCTTGGGGGAAGGAGTATTGGGATGCAGAAAATGTCCATGCCAATCCTGTTTCTTGATCCACAAAATGCCATTTCCTCTCAATTTAAGAAACATTTTCCTTCCCAACAATTACACAAGAGTGAAGTCATTTGCCAACAGATAAAAATGCATAGTGCAATTTTTCTTGTAAGTGCTCCTCTTCCAGCTGTTGAAATATTTTAAGATATCTTAGATTGCATTATTTTAAATGTCAGTCTTTAAAACACACACTTGGTGAAGAGAGGGGCAAGGGACAGATCTTTCGTGCACCATCTGCTCTGCTCATTGGTTTTGAGCTGATGCAGCATGCAAGCTACTAAACCAATTATGTAGGTAAAATTTTGCTTTCCTAAATGCATGTAAGAAACAATCTGGTTAAACCTGGCCTGGTTGTTTAAAAAATATCTAAATCTATGTCACATGCTAAGCAAAAAGCAATCAAATTGACATGAACTTTATGAGCTAGGATGCAGACGTTGGCAAGAAGGTTTCAAGATCTTCCTGGTTTTAGGCCGTCTCTCTCTAACTAAGACTGGGTTTTGGTTGAGATCAATGCAACAAAACTGGCACGCTTCATACAGAATTGATCCCGGTTTTTGATGCCTATCTCCATGAATTATATCATGTTTTCCCAAAAATAAGACAGGGTATTATTTTCTTTTGACCCCCGAAATAAGCACTTGGCCTTGTTTTTGGGAAGGTCTTATTATTTTTGAGGCACAGGAGGCAGCGAGCATGGTCACCTCATGGCTGCTGCTGTGTTGCAATATTTTCAGAGAGGGCTTATTTTTGGGAAAGGGCTTATTTTAGCACATGTGCTCAAAAGCCCAATTAGGCTTATTTTCCAGGGAAATCTTATTTTTAGGGAAACACAGTAATAGAGCCAGAAGGCTTTGTTTATATCAGATTAATACGAGGAATTGGAAAAGCAAAATGAGTTGAACTCAGGAGCCTCATCTGACTTAAATGATCAGCTATCTCCTTGCTGTGAAAATGCCTAATCAATGCCTTTTCCATCTGTTTCGCTGGAAGGCATATTCAATAATACAGCCATTTGTTGTTGATCTGGATGCACCGATGCCCTAAACACAATTAAAAACTTTCCTAAAGCTTAAGAGGTACCCAAATCTTGGGGGTGGGAGAGATATTTCAAAGAGCAACCACCACAAGAGAAAAGTCTAGAAAATGCCCATCCTTAAGACCATATGGGACAAGGGGAAATAAATAAATAACTCCGCAAATCACTTAGTCCTTTATCGTGTAGAACTTTGTCGGTAAGAACTGACACCATGAGTTCAACCTCAGAGGCTTACTGGAAGCCAGTCCAGTTTGTGAAGTTGTGGTGTTAAAGGGGCCTAGCCTGGTGCACCCATAATTACATGTGGTGCTTCATTCTGGACCAATTGCCTCTGGCATTCTTCAAGGGCAGACTCAGCTAGAGAGCATTACAGCAATTCAAACAGGAAATGACTAAGGAGTGAGTAACCGTAATCAGAAACTTCCAATCTAGGTACAAGTGTAAATGGCACACTAGATTGAGTTGTGCAAAGGCCTCTCTAGGCAACCTCTTATCTATTCTTTGAGCAAGAGCTTTGAGCCCAAGGAAAATGCCCCAAAGGTTCTGAATGAGAGAATGCAACTGCCTACAGAATCTATAATGGAAAATTTTCATCTCCCAGTACAGAGGGGTCCAAAATCCATAATCACATGTCCCGGTTGGATTTAGTTTTAGCCTATTGTTACCCCTCCAGGCTCCCAGAGGCTTCAGAAACTGTGAAACGACCTTGACAATATTATTAGCTTGGTGTGTGGGTAGAAATACACAATAGAGGGTCATCAGCATATTGGTGATACTTCATCCTGGACTGTTGAATTATCTCATCCAGCAGCTTGCTATGTTGAACAAAGAGGAGAGGGAGAAGAATGGCAATATTCAACAGATGTCATCTCAGAAGGAAGAGAGAAATGCAGAGGATTTGAAGTAGACGAACAGATCTGAGAGAGGCTGGAAATTGGGCTGAGATAAGTTAGTACAGGCAAGATACAAACAATCTATAGAAATAGCTGAACCTGCTTTAAAACCCATTTTTAAGCTAAAGTATTTGGTAAAAGTTACATTTGTGACTACTATCTAAGGAGACTACTTCCTGAAGAGGGAAAAGAATCTGTTGTGCTCACCTAACGATATTAATTCATCTGAAATTGTTGAACAATTAATTGTTATTCATTATTACATTTATCTGAAGTTCCTAGGGTTTTCATTCTAATATAAGGAACATTTTTGTTTCTACAGCAACAAGTGACCTATCATGAATTTAAAATAGTAACCAACAGTATCATCAGGATGTTTTCCACTCCTGAAACCTCCCATGCAGCCTCCCAGAACAAAAATATCTATCAGTTAAGGCAGAAGTGTCAAATTCACATCATCATGGCATCTGTTGTGGCCCGCCTGCAGCCTGCGGGGCTGGTGGCAGACTCAGACATTGAGGAGGTTGGGGAGAATCATGGGCCAGTCCTGGAGTCTGGGGAAGGCTCTGATGAGTGCTCTACATTGGAAGCAGAGATGGGGTCAAGGCCATCTGACAGTTATCAGCTGCCTTTAGAGTCAGACATCAGTGAGGCAGACAAACAGCTGGAGCCTGTTGCTGATGTGTGCATGTGCAGAGCTGCTTGGAGAAGGGAACAGCTAAGGAACAAGGGCTGACTCGGTTTTAAAGGTACAGGTGGACGGTGAATGGCCCCTCCCATAGGAAATAAAGGGGAGCGAAAGGGCAGGGAATTTGCAGGAGACAATTAGCTCAATTCATTTGGGTGAAGATCTGTTCCTGACTTCTTGCCAAGTAATTGCTGCTACAGTGTGGCGTTTGGGAGATATTGGCCTAGCAACTCTCCATGCCTGATAAAGGTCTGTAGTTGTGAAATCTCATGAAAGACTATTGCCGGGACTTTGCTAGAGAGGAATTCACTTTAACCTAAATAAAAGAGGTTTTATCAGGACAAGGAATGTGCTTCATGCTCTTGGGAAGTCTGGGTCAGAACAGCATCGTCATATGATGTATTGCCATTTTTTTTCTGTTCGCTAACCTGGGTATGGGCATGGCCAGTGTGTGACACATTCAATCCACAGGCCCCGAGTTTGACAGCCCTGATGCTGTTAAAAACATACCTATATTCAAACATTATGGTTGAGCTTTTCAACAGCATCAGACAAATCAGCTCTTGCTTTCAGACTAACTTAATGTCTGTTCTGCAAGATTCTCCAGATGCTGGTAAAATAATAACAAACCAGTGTAACTGTCCCTGATTCACAGGAACAATAGCTGTAATAACCTAACAAGCGTTTAATGAGTGTTTTCGTGTTTTCATTCCAACTTCCACAGGAAGGAAGTTTCATTTCATTCTAATCCCCATAGGTCTCCTATTTAGAGTAAATTTGTGGGAACTGATCTGTTAGTTTTAAGAGATGATATTTTACTGGGCTGCCATTGCTGGAATTGCTCATGAATATGGAGTTCCTTTTAATCGACCTCTTTTTGGTAAATGCAGTTTGATCATCAATGCTGCAAATCTAGATACTGAAATCCTACCTCCATTTCTACCTACCTAGGCAACAGTGTTAGCAAACCACAACTTCAGGTACTCATGTGTCAGGATGATCGAATCAATGTCCTTTTAAATTCACAGTGACCTTGTTCAGAGGCAGGAATTCAAAGCTTCCCTATGCTCTGCAGCCAGGGAAGTAGATGAATTATCAAGCAACGTAAGAAATTCTGAGATGTAATTACAATTTGAATGACTACAATACAGAATTTCTTGCTGTAATACAGCTCTGATCTTTCCAGATGAAAGCTTTAGAATCCATGAAAATAAGGCATATTAAATGATGTAGTACGGGCTGCATTCCAAGTGGAGAACCATGTGTTTGGAAAAAACTGGGCTTTTTCCAACACTTAACTTGCAGCCAAAGCAAAAACAAGAAATAAACTTTAGGTCATTAAGCCTGAGAACATTGGGGGGGGGGGGAAATAAGCACTATATTCAAATTAAGTTTTTATTTGACTTTTATGACATTTATATCCCATTAATGTTATTAAATGAAGTCACCAGGATACCAGTAGAGGCTCACAAGCATTGAAATTACTCTGAATATATTCACAGAGACACTAATAACATTCTGAAGCTGCAGTGTGATTGCAAAAACATTCTCAATGTGTAGAAAAGAATATTTGTAGCCCAGGGTTAAACTGTGGGCTCCTTAGTGCTCTCTTAGTCTGGTTGTTTTTCCCCAGAAGTCTGCAAGAAAACAACCAAGCACAGAGAGTACCAAGGACCCCACAAAAACATTTTCTTTAGTTCCACATGAATTATAGGAGAAGGTAGATCTAGAGCAGGGGTGTCAAACTGGCATCCCATCGGCCAGAGCCCACCCCAGCTCCGCAAAAGGGAAAAAAACATTGTGATACATCACGTGAAAGCAATGGGACACAGTGAGTTTGACACCTGTGATCTAGAGCAGGGGTTTCAAACTCAATTTCATGGAGGGCCACATAAGGGTTGTTTGACTTCTGGGGACCGGGGTGGGCATGGCCAGGGTGGGCATGGCCAGCTCAACACCACTCGTGTTGGGGGCACCTGCAGTGGTCCAAGTGCTCTGCCAGCAAAAGCAGGCTTCTGATCTCCGTTTTCATTGGCAGAGCATTGCAGGAGGCCATGGCAGCCGAAAACGGACCCCAGGCGCCCATTTTAACTGGCAGAAGCACCACAGGCCAGTCCTTTGCTATTTCCAGGGTAGCCCCCTGGGCCAGATCTAAGTACCCAGCAGGTTGGATCTGGCCCCTGAGCCTTGAGTTTAACACCCCTGATTTAGAGGAACAAACAGCAGGAGGATTTCTGGAATAAAAGTTCCTATAAAATGTTTATTGAAAAGAAACCTGACGATTTTCTGGAATCAAGTGCCAAACTGAAATTCCAAATAATGGTCCTGAAACTCTCATTGATCATCGGAAAATGGGCTGAGAATATTAAAGGATAAGAAAATGAGTACGCTTATGGTATGGATAGGATGTCCCAAGGCTAACAAAGATCTCTGGAATTTGGAAAGCAAATTGTGCATTCTCACAAAACACCAACTTACTAGGAGGCTAATAGGTTGGTTGCCGTGCCTGTCATTTTCTTCCCGCCCTTTGATAATGTATTGGATTTGACTACCTATTGGGTAAACCAGTGTATCTCACCTTGATGATTTTAAGATGTGTGGAATTCTGGCAGCTGAAGTCTGTACATTTTTAAGTTGTCATTGTTAAGAAACACTTCTTTCTTAGGCCTTATGAGGAGAGGAAGTGGGCACACTTCTACACAACACACTAGGCTATCATTACTCTATACTTTCCAAGCATGTCTGACGTCTTATTAGAGTCCAAAAATTGTTTTAAAAACAAAGCTGCTGCTAGTAGCAGGAATGCAAATTTTGCAACATGCAACTTTTCATTTAATTTTTTAAAAAAACATAATTGGACAGAGTAAGGGGAATGTTAAGGTTTTTTTAAAAAAATATCTCCCAGTTGAGTACAAGTTACTTTTGTAAAAATATTGACACTTTTATCCCAAGCTGTTGGGTTTTTGTTTTTACAAAAATTACAATTTCATTGGTGGGTCAGTGCCTATTAGTCTGAGGCTTTATGGGATCATTAATGACTTTTAAAATTTCAACTTATTTTAACTAAATAAAATGGGATGTCAAACTTTGCCAAGCCACCATTTTCTAAAGCAATCAATGAATTTGAACAACTTCCCTAATGAACAAAATTAATGATTTCATATTGGATTAGGGTTAGGCAAGAAATAAGTAATAGTTCTTATCACCTATCTCCTTCCTGCATGACTGTAACTTGTTGCTTGTATCCTTATGATTTATATTGATATTGATTGTTTCCTGATTGCTTATTTGTACCCTATGACTATCATTAGTGCTGTACCTTATGATTCTTGACAAAAGTATCTTGTCTTTTTATGTACACTAAGAGCTTATGCACCAAAGACAAATTCCTTGTGTGTTCAATCACACTTGGCCAATAAAGAATTCTATTCTATTCTATTCTATTCTATTCTATTCTATTCTATTCTATTCCAATAACTCTATTTTAAAATGATACAATCCTACAACTTCAGTAATTAGTTGTTTTTTTAAAAACCCAAACCTCCAAAAAAACAAAAACCCCAACATTTGAACCACTTTTTCAATGGGAAAGATCACTTTGCTTACTCTTGTGTTTCATTTTTGAGATATAACCACTCTCGTTCCACTTCTATTATAGAACAACATTCCCTCTGTGCAACAGCAACTACAGAAAACCATTATTTGCACAGAAAAATATATTGCAAACAGAACTGGTATGTTCACAGCTTCCTCGCTTAATTCTTTATTTGCAGACTGATTCAGAACGTGGGATGAGACATTGTTGGGAATATTATTATTATTATTATTTTTAACAGAACTTTTTTATTTTTCTTTAAAAAAAACACAAATATGTCATCATTTGTCAATCATTAAGACATTGAAGTACAATTTTTTTTTGATGTGTGTACCCCTCCCTCCCTCCACCCCCCCACCCCCCCCTCCTCCTTCCCCCCCCCGACTTCCCAGAACCCGTACACAGTATGGATTTTTAACTAACACAGTCTAAAATCTATTGAGAAAAAAGAAATAAAGAAATTAATGACATTCTAGATTGACCTTAGCTTCTTCTTACTGAACTGACTTTTAACAGTTTAAATCATTTCTGATCTTAAGCATAGGCTAACTGGAATTTCTTAGTCCCGTATTTATTTTGTATATAGTCAATCCATTTTTTCCAGTCTCGTTTATATCTCTCATTTGAATGATCTTTGAGATATGCCGATATTTTAGCCATTTCAGCTAAGTTTGTTACTTTCAATGTCCATTCTTGAATTGTAGGCAAGTCTTCCTTCTTCCAATATTGCGCCACCAACAGTCTTGCTGCAGTTATCAGGTGCAGAATCAAATTGGTCTCTACCACTGTAAAGTCAGTACATATACCTAGTAAAAATAACTGAGGACTAAACTTTATCCTTCTTTTAAAAACATTTTGCATGACCCACCATATTTTTATCCAAAATGCCTTAACCTTTTGGCAGGTCCACCATATATGATAATATGTAGCATCGAGAGAACCACACCTCCAACATTTAGGCTGTACATTCGGATACATAGAAGCCAACTTTTTAGGATCTAAATGCCATCTATAGAACATCTTGTAAAAATTTTCTCTCAGATTTTGAGCTTGTGTAAATTTCACATTTCTTACCCAGATTCTTTCCCATGTATCCAACATTATTGGTTCCTCAATATTTTGAGCCCATTTTATCATACAATCTTTAACTAATTCTGTTTCCGAATCCATCTGTATTAATACATTATATATCCTCTTTATATGCATTAAGCTTTGATCTCTTATTTGTTTAAGCAGATTATCCTCAACTTGAATAAAACCAATTTTTTGATCTATTTTCCACCTAGCCTGTAATTGCCCATACTGGAACCATGTTTGAACTACCTTCTCCTCTTTTAATACCTCTAAAGATTTTAATTGTAATATCCCCCTTTCCGAGGTAAGAAGCTGTCTGTAGGTAATTCTGTCCTGTTTTTGTGCTGTATTCATATTTTCAATTGCGTGTCTAGGAATTGCCCACATGGGTATCTTGTCATTTAATTTATATTGGTATTTCTTCCAGACCCGCAATAAAGCATTTCTTAAAATATGACTTTTAAAGTTCTTATCCAATTTTTTGTTGAATAACAGGTAAGCATGCCAACCAAATACCAGATCGTGTCCCTCAATGTTCAATATTCTATCATTGGTTAAGTGAATCCAATCACTAATTACAGATAATACCACTGCATCATAATATAGTTTTAAATTAGGTAGTTTCAATCCTCCTCTCTCACGTACATCTTGCATTATTTTCATCTTTACCCTCGGCTTCTTTCCTGCCCACACAAATTTGTTGATACCCTTCTGCCATTCTAAAAGGTTCGCATCTTTTTTAAGTATAGGTAACATTTGGAAGAGAAATAAAAATTTTGGTAAAATGTTCATTTTCACTGCCGCTATCCTACCCAGCAAAGATAAGTGCAATTTCTCCCATTTTTTCATCTCTGTCTGTATGCTATGCCAAAGTGGTTCATAATTATGCTTGTATAATTTCCCGTTCAAGGTTTAAATATTAACCCCAAGATATTTGACTTTTTTAACTACCTCACATCCTAGCATCACTCCTAATTCTTCCTTTTGTTTAATATTCATATTTATAGCTAATATTTTGGTTTTTCCTAAGTTTATTTTAAAGCCCGACACTTGACCATATTGATTAATCATATTCATTAAAACCATACTAGATTCCTGCGGTTGTTCCAATATTATGACCAAATCATCCGCAAAAGCGCGGACTCTATATTCTTGCTGCCTAATCTTGATCCCTTTTAAACCATCCAAGCCCCGTATTTTATTCAACAATACTTCCAAAGTTATAATAAACAATAATGGGGACAAAGGACAGCCCTGTCTTGTACCTTTTCCAATTTGAAAAGAGTCTGTTAGACTTCCATTGACTATGATTTGTGCTGTTTGCTGTTGGTATATTGCTTTAATTGACTGTAAAAAATTATCTCCTATCTGCATTTTTTGCAGTATCTTCAACAGAAATTGCCAGTTAACTCGATCAAAGGCCTTCTCAGCATCCAAAAATATAAACGCAGCAGGGATCTGATTGTTCTTTCCCAAATATTCTAATGCATTAATAATTAATCTAACATTACTTTTCATCTGCCTCCCTTGTATAAAACCTGTTTGGTCCGTATGTATCAATTGTTGAGTGACCAACATTAACCTATTTGCTAATATTTTAGTAAAAATTTTATAATCTACATTCAGTAATGAAATAGGTCTATAATTTTTGGGTTGAGTAGTATCTTGATCTTCTTTGGGTATCAAAGATATAAACGCTGTCTTCCAAGATGGAGGGACTTTACCTTCCGTTTGAATCATATTAAATAATTCTCTAAGAGGTTCTACCATTTCTAACTGTAAGTTTTTATAGTAAACTGCTGTCAAGCCATCTGTACCTGGTGCTTTCCCTGACTTTAATTGCTTAATTACCTGCAGGATTTCCCCCGAGGTTATTGGTTGATTCAATTTTTGCCTGTGTTCTTCTCTAACTGAAGGTATTTTCTCTTTGTCTAAATATTTGTCTATGTCTAAACCATTAATTTTATCCCCTTTATACAGTTCTGTAAAAAATTCCCAGAAAGCCTTTTGAATCTCTTCCTGTTGAAATACCTCCTTCCCTCTGTAAATCAGTTTAGATATATTTCGAGTTTTCCTTTTTTTCCTAATCTGATAAGCTAACCATCTGCCAGGTTTGTTTGCATTACAAAAAGTATTGTGTTTTGCATATAATAGATTAGTAGCCACCTGGTCAGAGATCAACATGTCAAATTGAGATTTTAATATGTTAATAGCTTCCTTAACCTTTGTATCGTCTGGGTTCATTGTTAACTCCAGCTCTTTTCTCTTAATTTCCTCTTCCAGTTCTGTTCGTTTTAACCCTTGCTTATTTCTATGTGTTTTATTTATATTCATCAAAACTCCTCTCATATACGCTTTGCTTGCGTCCCATACAAATTCCATAGATGTACCCTTATTCATATTCAAAACAAAATATTCAGATAGTAATTTTTTACAATCATTAATATACTTTTCATATCTAAATAAGTTTTCGTTCAATCTCCAAGACCTTCTTGCCTGCACTACCCTTCCCAACTCCATCCAAACTGGGTTATGGTCCGAAAGGACCCTAGCTGCAATCTTTGTTTTCTTGACCCTAGAAAGCAAATCATTAGTGGTTAGAATAAAATCAATCCTTGAGAGGGATTGATGCCTGTCCGAGAAGAAAATGAAGTCACATTCCTCTGCATTTCTTTCTCGCCAAATATCTCTCAATTCAAAATCATCCATAATGTCAAAGAAAGATTTGGGTAACTTTGCTCGCATCTTGGTATTTAGGCGGGAAATCTTCTTATCTCTCTTAGTGTCTATCACTCCATTCCAGTCACCCAATAGTATACAGGAACTATAGTCCCACTGTACTAATTTAGCATGAAGATTTCTATAGAATCTATCTTGCTGTTGATTGGGAGCATAAATTCCCAAAAGTAATGTCTTTTTCCCTTCTAAGATTAAGTCTAAAGCAATATATCTTCCGAAGGGATCTGCTTCTATTAATTCAGCTTTCATATCTTTTCTTAAGTATACAACTATACCATTCTTCTTTTCCATAGCAGAAGCTGCAAAATGTTGACCAAGTTTTGAGTTGATCAAATATTTTTGATCAGTTGACTTGATATGAGTTTCTTGCAAACAAATTACATCGTTCTTAAACTGTTTGAGATAATGAAATATTTTCTTCCTCTTCTGTGGAGAGTTCAGTCCGTTGACATTCCATGTTAAAATCTTAGTTGTCATCTTTGGTTGGTTGAAGCATTTTTAGAGCTTCCTGCACAGCCTGTTTAACCTTAGGTCTAGCTCCTCCCATTGCTTCCAGATTTGTTGTTGTAGATCCTTGATCGATGGCCGATGATTGTTGATGCTGTTGCTTTTTAGCTTGTTTCTCCATACGTCTAGTAGTCATGCGGCTAGGTCTTGGTTCCATAGCACCTTGCACTTCTAGAGAAGAAAGATGCTCCATCTTGTCTGGTGGTTGTGTAGTTTGCTGTCTATCCTGTCCTTCTTGTGGTCTTTCTCTAGGTCCAGATGGTGCAGGGTGTCCGGCCTTCAATATATTATAATAAAAATCTCGGGCTTTCCATACAGAGTTGAGGCGGTACCTTTGCTTATCAAATGTAAATATGATGCCAAATGGTGCATCCCATCTATACTGTATCTGACGATTTCTGAGTTCTTCGACCAAAAAAGCGTAGTCTCTCCTGGCTCTTAACATTTGAGGTGGTATCTCTTTCAAAACAACCAGGTCTTGACCGCCAATTTGAAGCTTAGTGTTATAAGATGCTTGCAGTACCATATTTCTAAACTCTCTTGTAGTAAAATATATAACGATGTCTCGAGGAAGCTGCTTCTGCTTTGCCAGCCAGGAGTTAACGCGGTAAGCTTTGTCAATTTGCCAGTCTTGATTGGTCCCTGGTCTTCCCATCAGGCAGTCAAAAGCTTCCGATAGGATCTGTTTCAGGTTCTCCTGTTTCTCCTCACGCAGCCCCCTTACTCTTAATGCGAACTCCATTTGTCGGTACTGTATCATAATAATTTTTTTTTCAGCATTTTCCACTTTTTGTTCCACCACCTCTGTTTTCAATGTCAAGTTAGCATTGGCATCATTAAGAACCTCTAGAGTATCTTCCACTCCAGAAATATGTTCTGTTAATACAGTTACAAGACTCAGCATGTCATCTCTAATTTTATCAACCTTAGCATCAAATTTCTCATACAGCTCTTGTTTAAGTCCTTTTATTTCACTTTTAATTTCTTCTTTCATTTCTTTTATTTCCTCTTTTCTCTCCTGCTTTACCACCTCTCTATTATCTCTAAACTTATCTTCCATTTTAATTGTCTGTGCATTAAGAGCCTCGCTTAGATTACTCAGGAAAAATTCTTTCGTTAACACATCCCCAGCAGGGGGTGTAGGAAGCGGAGGCTGCAGCTTTGTGCCAGGCACTGAGGATGTGCCCCTGGAAGTAGAGGGTGACGACTTCAAGTTAATATTTGGTTTTGAGGCCATTTCAAAATTTATCTGCCTGCAGTTAATAAAACTCTTTTGCCTGAATATGCAGCTTTAAGTAAAGAGGCTTTTATTTTGAAGTTTAAGGCTTGGCAAAACTTTCAGTGAGTAAACATTGTAACAAGACCATTCAGCAGATTCATCACCATTTAACTTCCAAATAAGCAAGGTTAATGAAGGAGTAAAATTCTTCTATTGTGAAACCAAAACAAATGATAAGCAATCTCTTTTGTTTTGAATTCTTGTGAGGATTAGCAAAAAGTGCTGGGAACTTCAAACTGCCTTGTGCAGGACAAAGTAGGTCTCTCCCACTCTGCTCAAAGTTTTGTTTGATTTATTCTTATCACGAGCTGGATCCGTTTACTGTGGACAATAATTGCTTATCAACATTTTAGCTTCTTTTCTTTTTCTCCTCCGAAAAATTATTTACTCAGAGGCTTCTAAAATGGCGCCGAGCAGGCTGGTTTCTCCGGTAATAACGAACACTTGTTGGGAATATTATTTTCATGGTGGTGTCAAAAGAGATAGCAATGGATTACTGTTCCTCAGTAGCTCTGAGTATAAAAGCTATCAGCTTAACATTTGCTAAAATGACAAACAAAAGCACTGAACTTTACCAACACATTGCATTTCAACAGAAGCTCCAAAGATTACAAATATCTACAACATGCTATGGCAAGGAAGGTCTCTGAGATGCACAAACGTTTGCAAAGAGAAGCTGAAAATATCAGTACTCAGGGGATCTGCCAGCATCCAAGAATTATGTGCCAAATGTTCAATAAGGGCCTGTTGTGTTTCTCTGCAAAAAATGAGTTGTATCCCTTTCACGCGTGTTAAAAATCCAATGTGTGAACTAGAAATCAAAAAGTAAATTCCTTCACATATTCTTTTCCATGCTTGCATCTTCTAGATGCATTCCCAATCAAAAGTTATCATTTTAGAAATTGCTTAGTAGCTTCCTTTGAATCTTGCTTCCTTTCTTATTTAGGGGTGGAACAGCAAATCAAACCAACTGGAAATAACGTCACATAAATACATTCCGAGGCTATTTGAACCTGGAGCAAATTGCACTACTGCTTAATTTCAGATTACGTCTTAAAATGGATAGAAGAAACTGTGAAAACCAGGAGAATTGCATTTAAAGGTAGTTGGGACATATTGGAAATAGCTTCCTTAAACTCCTTACGACCATAAACATGACTTGGAAAGATAAATTGTAATATCAATTAGGAAAGCAGCAGGGAGTCGGATACCATATTTTCCTCTGCAGTCATTACTTAATAATCAGTCAGAAGATGTTACCCAGCAAGCCCTTCCATTATTGGCAAATTCTTCCTGACTAATTGGCAAGTCGTTTACATTTTCTTCTTCCTTAGAGGCTTCTTGTCTTGCATTCCAGAATCCCATGGGAAGATCCTGCTGTGCATCACATGGGACACACTCTCAAAATAGAGCATATAGATATAAAATTGCTTAGAGTGGCAGTCACCAACCAGCGGTCTGCAAGAAAATTTTGTGGTCCTCAGAAAAATTATTTGCATTTTTTATGTTGTGCTAAATATTATTTATCTTTAAAAAAACATATTAGTCATCCAGGGAATTTTAAATTATGAGTTTAGTGATCTCTGAGATCCAAAAGGTTGGTGACCCCTGGCTTAGAGCACAGGAGCTCAAGTGGTCGGGACATTGAGTTGGTGAATGGTAAGCCCACAACACAGACCCAAGTGCTTCTTCATGACAGGGTGAACTTCTGTAACTTGCTCTAGCTACTATCAACCTAGCAGTTGAAAAGCATGTAATTGCAAGTAGATAGATAGGTACCACTTCAATGGGCAACTTTATGGGGACATGAGCGGAACCTCTAACTGGGCATCTCCCAGGCAATAGTGATGTCATCAGCTAATCCTTTCAACCTAGAAGTGCTTTCTAATGCGTTTCCGCCTTGAAAGTGGTACTACTAGTTGTAGTATACAAAATTGCTCTGTTTTTATCATAAGAATAGCTAAAAATAGAGCAGATTGCTAGGAATGGATGGAAAATTTAAAGAGGAGAACCAACTACCTGGTCCCCAATAATATTGGAATCCCCCTCCCAAAACATGCTGTTGCTCTTCATACTAGCAATAAAACTGCAAAGCCAAGGGACTGATTACATGCATGACTGCATCGCTCATGCTAAAGGGAAGTTTTGCCGCAAATGAAACACAAACCTAACAGATTTTATTCACCATGCTCCACAATTCATAGCCAGTTGACTCAATAGTTTTAAACAGAGTCAAATTTATTTTGAAGCTTTTCAGTTTCCCAGGAAAAAAATACTTGGTGATCAATAATATATTCAGCCTTGTAAAATAATTTTACAAATTGCTTACAACTGAATGGTAGCTAAGCTCTACTTAGCAAGCAGAGGAGGGATCTAGTTAGTCTTTCCTAGTTAGCAACTAGGTTGTAGTGAGTACTACTTCCTACAACACCCTTCCTTTGGGGACTATAATCTAGCATTGGCCAGGCTACATGGCTATTCTGACCCCCCCCCCCCCTCTGACCTGCAAATCACCCAGACACAGGCTTGGCTGTTTGCCACTCTTTAATCACAGATTTATCGACTCCTTTGGTTGAAGGCCTCGACTCACATGCAAGAATAATTGGCAGCAACCCCAAATCCAACAGGCACAGATACAAGACAGAGTATTCCAATACTGTTTCAAACGGTTGTGTCCTGCAAATGACCCCTCCCAACTTCTTCACTTATATACACTCTTGGGAGGGGCCAAGCCACAACCACCTGGGCTTAATTATCGACTCTGAGTCTGCCTCCGCAGCTGCTGCTTCCATTTCTCCGTCTTGCATCAGGAAGAAACTGCCTTGAATCCACCCCACTGGTCCATGCCTCAAGCACCTCCTGGTGGCCAACTAACCTCTCTGGTCCCTGCTCTGAGTCTGAACCCTGCCCAGGGTCCTCCACATCTTCCCTGGCAGACTCATATGGTTCCTCGCTATCCGAGTCCATCAGCAGCTCAACCGGATCCTGCTGGGCCACAACACATGGCCATTATCTTTCCAATACATTTGAAGGTTCTAGTGTTCCAAAAGTTACCATAGAGAGAAGTGGTGCAAATGAAATCTCCATTGGGTGTACAAAAAAAAACCACAATATGACAAGTCTTGTCCTTTTATACATATTTCAGAGTTGCATGCAGGTTCAGAGAGAGTTGGGCTTGCTGTCTTGAATCACCTTGTAGGGAAGACAAGTGGCATAGAAATTTAATAATAAATAAATGAATAAAAATCTGCCCCACATTGTGACTAGCTACAGATCTTGGCATGAAATAAACCAAACCTAACTTCAGCAAATAAGCAATGTTACATTTGCTTCAAAGTCATTTTTTTTTAAAAAAAATCCTGAAATAATCACCTATATTATAATATCTGCCTTGCAGATCTAATTACATTTAATAAGTAGATTTATGCCAACATTCTATCTGTGGTTTGGCGAAAAGGAAGTAACAGATTTTTAAAAAAAACTATCACTCATACATTTCTTTAATATAGAGGGTAACCTACAGGCTTTCAAATTCTGGCAAATTATCATTTCCTGTAGCCTCAGCCAGCATAATTAAAGGCAGAACCTGCTGGGAACTGTAGCACAACTGGAAAATCACAGTTGAGAGAGATGTATGGATGAATAATGCTGACTGCTTCCACTCAATTTCATGAATGTGAACACCTGTCTATGGAATAGGAGTATCTTCAGGGACAAAGCTCTCACTAATGCATGTCTGCATATGAAAACTCAGAAACTCTGTAGTCCTTGACTTACAACAATTCATTTAGTGACCATTCAAAGTTACAACAGCACTGAAAAAAGTGATGTATGCTTCCCTTTCACACTTACAACCATTTCCACATCCTTATCAGAGGCTGGTTCCTACCGGTTCGGATTGGTTTGCTCGAGTAGGTAGTAACTCGGCCTGCCACGCCCCCAAACCGCTTCTATTGGCAGTGCCATAGGCACCACCATCTTGTTTTTTTGCTTCTGTACATGCACAGAAACATTTTTATAGTACTTCACACGTGCACGTAACGCATGTCCCTGAGTGAACCGTAAGTAGCAACAGCCGGAACTCACCCCTGATCCTCATGGCCAAGTGATCCAAATTCAAATGCTTGACTGATATTAATGATGTTTGCAGTGTCCCTGGGTCACACAATCACTTCTTGTAACTTTCTCCGACAAGCAATGGGGAAGCCAGGTTCACTTAATAACCATGTTACTAATTTAACAACTGCAGAGATTCAATTGACAAATGTGTCAACAAAGGTGGAATAGTGAGGCCAAATTCACTTAACAACTATCTCAGCAACTGAAATGTTGGGCTCAGTTACGGATCATAAGTTGAGCACTACCTGTAAATGCAATTTGTGAAGATATCCTGTCAGGGTTCCAAGTAACACCCCCAACGAAAGAAAACTCCGAGGCTTGAGTTTCCTCAAAGTTCCATTTTATTAGAGGTGTCATATTGGCACATCTGGGAAAACACGAATCGGAAAGTTTCCAGGTTTTCCCACACCCAAACAAAAGTTCAACTCCCTGCCCAGCACCCACATGTCCATCACATGGTCCAATCAAACACCATCCCAACTGGAGATGCCTCCCAGTCACACCACTCCAGGTGCAGGGAAGGGTGACCTTGACTCTCTGAGAAAGGAATGTTACTTTGACTATATTTATGTCATACAATCCCCCCTCCCAGTTTCCCACAGCAATAATTGTGGCAGGCCTGAAGGCCCAATGCAAAAGATGGCTTCCAGGCCTGACATATCCATTCACTGAGTAAGCCAACGAGATCTTTTTACACTGTGGTCTAATGCAGAGGTAGCAACATGGCACCTTCTAGCATCAAGGTGTATCCAAATAGCTTTCTAGTGATGAGAGTATGCAGAAAACTGTTGCCATGTGGCTAGGGTGGCTGGTGCAAAGTGCAGAGGATGTGTGAGGGTGTTGAGGAACTGGCAGTGTGTGGTGCTACACAAGTGCCATGAGGCTAGATGTGGCTACAGCTGGGCATGAGAGATTTACCTGAATGACTTGTGACTTTCCCTACAGGAAGGTGACAAATGATGATCACATAATTATAGGACACATCAACCGCCTATGTTTTAAGTGCAAACGGTTGCTGGCATGTGACCACGGGAGACAGCCAGAACTTTGAGAGATGATTTTAACTTAGCATCACTCTTTCAGAACCACCATAACTTCAAATAGTTGCTGCATGAGCTGTCATTAATCAAGAACTATCTGTAATTGTGTATAATTTTTCAATTTTTGTAACCATGCCAAAGCATTTGGCTTAAGTGTTTATAGAATTTTGGAGCAGTTTTTAATTTGAAGAATCATTATTGAGATTCTGTTAATTATTTCTTCACTCAAGATAGCTTAATCCCCCTGCCTCAAAGTGTTGTCAGAAAATCTTACAATTAAAGCATATTTGCATATTAATAAATTCACTGGTTATTCAACTAAAAGATCTAAAGTCTCATTTTACCCATTAAAGCACGCAATCTTAGTTAATAACTTTGGGAGGCCTTTTAACTTTCTCTTAGGGAAGAGAAAACTCCTGGAAACCAGGTGTGGATAACAGGTCTTTGTCGTTTTTGAAATTCAAATTTATTTTAATGAGACATCTGCTGTCAGCTGGAGTGATATTGAGAGGCAGACTGGGAGATAAGGACCTTCCAACAGGGGAATTCAAGCAGATTTAGTTGTTTACATCTAGATTAGTTTTGCTTCTGTAATTTTTCTCTCTTTTCCAAAATGGAAACATTGCACAGTTCTCAAGACAACAATTAACTGTCAGTCGTTGTGATTACCCAGGATAGGAGATGATCAGGCTGAGCCTAAGGGAGAGATCAAACATGTTGTCAATCATGAGTCCCTGCATGCCCATAAGAGATCTAAATCCAGCTCACCTTGAATTCCATTGACTCTTATCTACTGTCATTTGCTTGGATCTTTAGTAGTTCAGATTCTTGTAGAGAGCTTAAGCTTGCAATAAATCTTTATGCCCACTTGACCTGCCTGGAGCTTCTGATTCCCTTGGCATATGGCACCCAGCTTTTCAGCACACTCCTTAAACTTCAAAAGTTAACTCACATGCACAAATTTCCTCATATAAATATATAAAGGAAGTCTTTCCTTAGCAGTCTGTTGGAAGAAACATTGGTGGTGGCGCAGTGGTTAGAATGCAGTACTGCAGGCTAACTCACTGTTTACTCCAGGAGTTCAATTCTGAACGGCTCAAGGTTGGCTCAGTCTTCCATCCTCCCAAGGTCAATAAAATGAGGACCCAGATTGTTGGGGGAAATATGCTGACTCTGTAAACCATTTAGAGAGAGCTGCAAAGCACTGTGATTTACAATAATTCTAGGTGCTATTGCTATTTTTCAAATCACCAGACAGATGTATGCAAGAACATTTAAACCATTCCAAATCTACTTGTATGTAAACACTAGACAATTCTTTCCTTTCCTCTTGGGGAGAAAGACTATACATTTTCACAGGGGGTTTGGAAATCTGAGTGCATACACTTAGCAATTGGTTAGTTTAAAATAGAATGTGTCAACTCTGATTGACAGGTATTCTCTGAACTCCAAGTATTGGTTTGTTCCAACTAGTTGAAGATCCTAGTTGGGTAAAGGTGCTTTCTGCAAGCTCCAGACTAGATATATATTGACAACAGAAGATTGAAAATGTTTTAGAACTGCAGAAGGAGAGGGAAATTTGGAGAAACTAGTTTTACCCAAAAAAGGGTATTGGGGTTTGATAGGCAAATGGAAGGCTGGTAATGTGGCAGAATTGATACCGCATTGCCCTAGAATTGGCATGCTATGATTGTTCTGAACCATGAGTGCAATTCTTCTACCCTCACTAGCAAAAGGTTTGAGAGAGTTACTGGTATTTACAGTTGTAAAATTATAAATACAGACAATAGTATCTATTGCAGGCAATAGATACAAACTCAAGGTAAACCGCTCCAAACTAGATTGCAGAAAATACAACTTCAGAACAGAGTGGTCAACGCCTGGAATGCTCTACCTGACTCCATTGTTACATCCTCAAACCCTCACAGCTTCAACCTTAAATTGTCTACCGTGGACCTCACACCATTCCTAAGAGATCCGTAAAAGGGGCGTGCATAAGCACACCAGCGTGCCTTCTGTCCCTGTCCTACTGTCCCCATCTATTTGTACTCATTTCCCTTGTTCATGTCCATGTTTATACTTATACCTGTTATCTTGTACATGTTTGACAAACTAAATAAAATAAAATAAAAAACAGAAAACATTTTATCGCAGTCCCAGTCTAACCTCCCGGGAGTGTTTCAAACTTTTCTTTTCATAATGAAAATAATCTTTTGTAAAGAGTCATGTGAGCCAGAAAGTATGGTAGGCACCAAGAACAGTGCCTGAGGACAGATGGGTTTCTGACTCCCCTTGTCTATAGGCAGCTGAGGTGGTATTTCCTTCAAACCCTGGTAGTGCTTTTAGCAGTGGTAACCAATGCTCAGAGAGGGAAAAATGAACTGATGGAACTCTCACACACACGTAGATGCGTTAACAATTTGTGCTCATTTCTCACCATGCAAAAGGTATTTCTTGAAAAAGTGAGAAAAATACCATAAGAGATGGAGTTTGGAAGGATTTTTTTTCCACCTCAGAAATCACAACCAGATGTTCTCCTTTAATGCTTCTTGGCTCTTTGAAGATTAGACAAAAGGGCAATGTGTATTATACACATTTTGGTTGGATAGATCTGGATAGTATGAGTCTGTGACTCAGCTCTAACAGCAAGTGAATAGAACTAAAACCTTACCTGGAAGCGTGTCCCTCCTGAATTCAAGGTGGCTTTGTTTGTAATGTATTAAGAACATTCAATAAGCTCAGTAAATTTCACAAAGTAAGGGAAACAGGGATTCTTTTTCCCGAAGGACAATTCTCCACTATTGAATTAAAGTTCTATCAATCTATCCTTGAGTTATTAGACAAAATTGGCTGTCCTTGCCATTCTCTCGCCTGCCTGTATTACATCAGTTCACAGCAATTGCTAGATTCCCAAGCGTGCTTCTTGTTCTAGTCAAGATGCCTGGAATTGGAGGGGAGAGGGCTCCTGCTCTTGAGCAATTTTCTCTCAGCACATGAATTATTATGGGGGAGAATGAATAGGGTGCAGCTGATCTCAGGCCTCTGCCTATCTTTTCAGGGCTGGTTAGTCTGTTCCTCTCCCCTCCCTCTCCTTTCTCTCCCCTTTTCCCTCTCGCTCTCCCTCCCCTCCATTTCACTTTCTACCCTTCTCTCCTCCCTCCTCCCTCCTCCCTACACTTTCTACCCTTCCCTCCTCCTTTCTACCCTTCTCTCCTCCCTTCTCTCCTCCTACCCCCAAATTAGTAACATCAACCAAACACATTTAGGAAGATGCCCTAGAGCAGTGGTGGCGAACCTGTGGCACGCGTGCCAGAGGTGGCACTCAGAAACCTCTCTGTGGGCACATCTGCTGTTGCCCAGCCCAGCTCCATCGCTGTCAAGCCGGCCTCCCTCAGCAACCAAGAAAGAAACCGCTTGACTCCATTTTGCAGAATTAAGAGTACTTTTACTGGTTATGAAAAGATAGCAGCTAAGCAAAGCAAGATCTGAGGCAAAAGCGCACAAAATCATACATATCAATATGTGACCCAACCCCCTCCCCCTGGTAACCCTCATCCCATAGTCCAATCTGCAAATCCCTCAGGTGTCATGTGAGTTTCATCTTCAAGGAGCATCATCAGGTTGGTATGCAGGACGGTTGGCCTTGACCAACACCAAGCCCCAGTCTCCAGCATCTGCAGTAGACAATGAGAACAAAACTCCCTTTTTACAATCTCTCCTGTACTAAATCTTCCCCTCCCAAATACCAAGGCCCCCTCCCCGTTTCAATGGCAGCCGAAAGCAAATAGCGAAGCAGAGGCTGACAATAGCATTTCTCCCACAGGTGGGAGAGAAAGAGAGAGAGAAGGAGGGAGAGGGAGGGAGGGAGAGGGAGGGGAAGAGAGAGAGAGAAAGAAGGGGGAGGGAGGGAAAGAGAGAGGGGGAGGGAAAGAGAGGGAAGGAAAGAGAGAAATGATATTACAAAAGTTTTTCTTTTTTATTGTTGCTAAACATAATATTTCAAAAGCAGAAAAAATGAAGGGGCATAAAAGTGCACTTATCACATTTTTCTTAGAACAATTAGCTGAACTCTGCCTTGTTTATCATTATTTTAGGTAGTAAAACCTCAGAATTCAGGTTAAATTGCCGTGTTGGCACTTTGCGATAAAAAAGTGGTTTTTGGGTTGCAGTTTGGGCTCTAGGTCTCTAAAAGATTCGCCATCACTGCCCTAGAGCGCAAGAGATCAGAGCCTGCCCAGATTCTGCAGCTAGCTACATCCTATGGAGCTGGACACTTTAAAATGAAAATGACTGAAAAGAAATAATACTGGAAAACTGGCAATCAAGCAAAAAAAGACAAGTTTGGATGCCCTTATTATATTCGGGATCTTGCCGTGAGGAAAATTGAGGGTGCTACATCTATCCTGATACCCTTTTGAAGTTGCATAAATACATGGCATTTTATTTATAGTGAAGCTCTGATTTTTTTATACTGTATCTAGTTGGATGTCTTGGAAAAGTTCATTACGAAAACTAAGGAGGGAAGAGTGGGGAATTTGTAGTGGTCGTTACTGGCTGCAAAATGTTGGGCCTACCCAGGTGATTAAAGCCTTGTGTGGGTGCAATGCGTGAACCCACATTAAAAAGGGGTGGAACGTTGATCATCCACTCCTGCCCACCATTATGAAACCAATGACCGTCTCTGCAGATGCTCCTGGGGGGAACTTTTAGATATGAAAGGAAATCAGGAAAATAGTTGCAAAGGGACAATGTTGTGAAACAATGACATTTAAGAAGGAGGTCATATAAATGCAGTTTAAAATCTATCATTGGAACAAGAAATATATTTATTATTTTATTTACTAAAGATATATAAAAGGAATAGCATCAGCCCACTCACCATTAAAGCCCATGTGAATAAAATTGTTTTCACTGTAATAGAGATCAGGTTCATTTCATGACAGTGTAAGTTCCAAAGTATTGGAGCTATGATGGAAAAGCACCGTCTTCTCAGCCATCATTATGTCAACTTAAGGAGGTAACATTTTAAGGTGCTTGTCTCTAAATGACCTAAATTATTAAGAATTATTTGGGAAAAGACATTCCTAATATAGCAGGTTAAAGGACTTCATAGGTAATGGAGAAAAGATCCAATATTTTTGGAACAAGCTAACATGACATAATCAAGGAAAGTGAGTGAGTGAAATCCTCAGACCACGAAGAAGACGTATGAAGACTTTCAGCATCAAGAAAGGAAACCTACGTATTTTATTCAAGAATATCAAGAAAAGAAAAATAACAAGAAAGGGAAATTTTTCATAAGGAAATCAAAAAGATGCTGGGAAAATTTGGAGCTGAGGTAGGACTACTAAAGGATAACCATAGAAGAAATTAGAAGCCAATGAAGTTAAGGAAAGATGGAAGGCCTTTACAAACGGCATTGTAGAATGCAGAAATATTTGCAAATAGAAAGTGTTGTCAAGGAAATATTTTACTAAACACCCATGAGATGCAATGAATCAGCTATCAAATAGAAAAGAGAAGTGCATATGAAATATTTATCGAACCATTAGATAGAGCATTTAAAGTGCTGATACTGCTACATGAACAAATATTGTATAGAACAAGGCTGGCCTAAGGATTGGAAAAGATCTCTCTCTCTCTCTCCCTCCCTCCCTCCCTCCCTCCCTCCCTCCCTCCCTCCCTCCCTCCCTCTCTCCCTCTCTCTCTCTGTCCAAAACCATTGCATTATAGGTAGTCCTTAACTTATAATGATGTCTTTAGTGACTGTTCAAAATTATGACAATGCTGAAAAAATGACTTATAACAGGTCTTCATGGCATCTCCATTTCGGGGTGGGGTATCATGTGATATGATTCCAGTTTCTGGCAATGTACAATTTATGACCACAATTGAGCCGAAATTTATGTTGCTAAGTGAAAAATGTGATGTGAGTTTTGCCCATTTTACGACTTTTCTTGCCCCATTTGTTAAGTGAATCACCGCAGTTGTTAAATCCGTAGCATGGTTCTTAAGTGAATCTGGCTTCCCCATTGATTTTACTTGTCAAAAAGTTGCAAAAGGGGATCCCATGACCTTGGGACACAGCAACGGTCATAAGTATGAACCAGTTGCCAAGCATCTGAATTTTGACCACATGATCATGGCAATGCTACAAAGGTTGTAAATGTGAAAAATGGTCATAAGTCCCTTTTTTCAGTGCCATTGTAACTTTGAACAGTCACTAAATGAACTGTTGCAAGTCGAGAACTATCTGTACAATGAACAAGGTGCTAGTATAAAAACCTGAATTTGGAGAAGCCGAACAGGGAAGGAGACTGGAGCTGAAATACTCACATACATATTCAGACAACATTATTTTGTTAGTTAAAAGTGAAGAAGGCTTCAATGAGTGTTAAACATAGTATTAAATATTAAGAACACAAATTTTTTGTCAATAAGGATGCTTTGTGAATTCACACTGACTGTGAAGAAGTAAAGTTGGTAGATAGTGTTGGTTTTGGAGGTCAAAGAGTAAAGATACACTGAGGTCAGTGGTGGGATCCTACCGGTTTAACAACCGGTTTGGTAATTGGGCGCTGCGCGCGCATGCACAGTTTTGAGAAAACTTACCTTCCACATTACTGATGGGGAGGGAAACAACTGAGGGGTAGCAATCTGCTCTGCCACGGGACTCAGCTGTCAGGATATAGGTCAGTAATATGCAAGGGCAAATAGGCAGGCCCAGCTGATTGTCGGAGCTACCAGTTCACCCGAACTAGTCCGAACTGGTAGAATCCCACCCCTGACCGAGATGTGATGGAGAAATAAACAGATTAATGCAAGGGAGGATTAATGCAATGCCAAACTTAGATAAGATCCTGAAGGATATTTCCATGGCAACAACAATCAAAATAGTTAATGCAGTGGTTTCCCCTCCCCCCCTCCCGAATGAAAGCTAGACACTGAGGAAAAGTGAGAGAAAGTAGATTTTGTCTTCAAATGATGGATCTGGTAATTGAGAGTATCACAGTCTGCAAGACCAACCAATCAATTGGTCCTGGAAGAAATAAAGATTGACTGTTTCCTTCAGGTGATGATTAGTAAGCAGCTGCTTCTATTTTGGGACATGTAATGTGAGTAAATGATGGATTGGGGAAAAAATAACAGTCAAGGTGGAGGGAAAGACAACAGATAAGGTAGATGGGTGGAATCAGGGCTATCATTCAACATCCAGGCAAGTCTCTGAATTATTGCTGGGGTCAAGTTGAAAGTAGAGCATTTTGTCATACAGGAACTAGAAACCTGACTTGATGGCAACCAGCTAAGACTGTTTCACTTGAGAGTTGGGAATGAGATAAGACCAATGTTTTGCAATCAAAAGTGTTATAGGCATGACAACATTTGTTGTTGTTAGTTGCAAAGTCATGTCTGACCCATTGCAACCCCATGGACAACGTACTTCCAGGCCTTCCTCTCCTCTACCATCCTCTGTAGTCCATTTAAGCTCACACCGACTGCTTCGGTGACTCCATTAAGTCACCTCATTCTTTGTTGTCCCCTTCTTCTTTTGCCCCAAATCTTTCCCAGCATTGAGTTCTTCTCCAGTGAGTCCTTCCTTCTCATTTGGTGGCCAAAGTATTTGAGTTTCATCTTCAGGATCTGGCCTTCTAAAGAGCAGTTAGGGTTGATCTCCTCTAGGACTGACCAGTTTGATCGCCTTGCAGCCCAAGGGACTCGCAGGAGTCTTCTCCAGCACCATAGTTCAAAGGCCTCAATTCTTTGGCACTCAGCCTTTCTTATGGTCCAACCTTCACAGCCATACATTGCAACAACATAGAAGGCTGTAAAAGAGAGCCAAAGTCTAAATCCAAATATCTAGTGATTCGGCCAATAAAAATTGCCTCCTAACTTCCAGAGTAATTTGGGGGATTGAAATACTTTTAAATATTCAAGTGAGATATCTGAAATTTAGATTGGTAATCAGTAATAATAATTTCTCCAAGTAAGTAGATTAATAGGTACCACTTTGGTGGGAAGGTGAAAGCATTCTATGAGCCTCAGTGTACAGTCCTGCTGACCGAATGACCATGGGTCTTCAGACATCACTGGCTCCCTTGGCTAAGAAACAGAGATGAGCAATGGCCCCTAGAACAGGACACAACTAGACAGGGCAAACCTTTACCTTTACCTTTAATAATTTCTCACAAATTCCACAGATCAGAAACAAGCCCAATGAAAAATAAGATGGTCCAGCAGTGCCCTCTGGTGGCCAAAAGAAATGATTTACACATGCTCTGCTTTTTATGAGCCTTGTGACTAACTCCTCATGCGCACAGCAAAAAGAAAGAAAAGGGGGGAAAAGAAAGGGAAAAAAGGAAAGGAAAGGTTTTCAACTTTTCCAATGGGATTATATTGTGTAAATAAAAAAAACATGGGTTATAAAATCTTAACTAATTCCCAGGATTCTTCAGCACAGAGCAGGTTATAGTAAATTGAAATGGCCACATTAATAATTGAAAATAAATAAATAATAAATAAATGGTCTTAAAGACCAAGCTTGATGCAATGTTAGCAGGTTTCTGCTCAATAGCAATAGCAATAGCAGTTAGACTTATATACCGCTTCATAGGGCTTTCAGCCCTCTCTAGGCGGTTTACAGAGTCAGCATATTGCCCCCAACAACAATCCGGGTCCTCATTTTACCCACCTCGGAAGGATGGAAGGCTGAGTCAATCCTGAGCCGGTGAGATTTGAACAGCCGAACTGCAGAACTGCAGTCAGATGAAGTAGCCTGCAGTGCTGCATTTAACCACTGCGCCACCTCAAATCTTCCTAGTTTTTGCCCCTTACGGCTGAAAATAGTTGTGAGGAGGGGATTATTCAAATCATTACCATTACAAAAAGGACTTTTAATTCCCTTTTCCCTCAGAAATGATGATTGCATTTGTCCAACATCATTTAGAAGAGTTATACAAGGTAAATTTAGGTAAAGAAAAAAATATCTAATTTCACCTGTTTGGGGTGGATTCGTATGTTAAAGTTTACAGATTACCAAATGTATTACTGATATTTACAACTGTACCTCAAGCTAAGCTTTTAGATATTTTTGTCAGTTTGAAGCCACAGAGCTTTAACAGTCACATCCTTTTCCCTGGTACTTTATTTCTGTCAAACCCCCCCCCCCCTCCTTTTCTATGGCACCATGGTGGTATCAAATTCTGCTGAGCCTATGCAGTTGTTAATATCCTCAAATTCAGAAATATCCAGTATAAGTTCTCTGTAATTGGTCTCTTGAGCATTATCTAATTCTGGTTCTGCATTTTAGTGTACCGATGTTCCTAGTTTCTATTCTCTCACATAAAGGGTGGGATTGAAAATTTTTAGCAACCGGTTATCTGCCTGGTTGCTGGATGGGAGTGGCTATGGGGGTGTGGCCCAGTCGGCTTCCTGCACCACGGTAGCAGGAGGTGTTTCACCCTCCCCAGGCTCCGGAGGCTTTTTTTGAGCCTCCGGGAGGGTGAAAACATTCTCCCCCAGGCTCTGGAAACGCACCCATTTCTGGACTTCCGGTACTTCCGATAGGCCTGTTTTTTGCCCTCTGCAGGCTCCACAGGCTTTTCTTGAACCTCCAGGAGGGCAAAAACAGCCTCCCCTGCCCTTCAGAGGCCCCCAGGAGACTGGAAACGGGCCCATTTCCAAACTTCTGGTACTTCCGGAAGGCCCGTTTTTTGCTCTCCCAGAGCCTCCGCATGGGCCCTGCACTTACCTGGCATGATGAACAGCTGCGAGGAGACTCCTGGGAGGGGAGGAATGGGGTAGGCAGGACAGCCAATCCTTTTAACTACCGGTTCGGCAAACCAGATTAAAATTAACATTGGTTTATCCGAACTGGCTGAATCCCACCCCTGTCTCACATCAGTTCTCAACAAAAAAGAATGTGCATGGTTTCAGACCTTAGCTGAGCAAGCAACTTCCTTCCTTGATCTTTTGCATTTCTGTAAAAATTCTTTGTGTCCAGTTTTGGTTACTTATGATTACAAAAAAGATAGTAAGATTCTAGAGAGAGGTAAAGAAGAGCAACAAAGATGATTAGGGGACTGGAGGCTGAAACATATGAAGAACGGTTGCAGGAATTGGGTATGTCTAATTTAACAAAAAGAAGGACTAGGGTGACCCAAAAGTGCTTTTTTTCAAAAGGCATCTAGACTTTTTTTGTTTTTTCTTGAAGACATTTCACTTCCCATTGAAGAAGCTTCCTCAGTTCTGACTGAATGGTGGAGAATGGAAGGATTTATATTAGGGACTAGATGTAACGTGATAGCAATCTTCCAATATTTGAGGGGTTGTCACGGTGAAAGAGAAGAGTCAACCTATTCTCCAAAGCAACTGAAGGGAGAACAAGAAGTAATGCATCTCAATGCCCAATGCATCTCCATGAGGCCATATTGCCTCTTCATCTTAATAAGGCACCATGCCATGTTCCAATGGCCTATTATTACATTACAGCCATATCACCTCTAGATTGGTCTGCAAATGTGCTAAATTCATAGGTTGTATCTACAAGGCTGTGCAATAGATGTTTTGCAGATATGAATCGTGACTGCCTATTGCAATTGATTTTCTCTCTCCCACCCCTCTCTCTCTCACACAAAAAAAACACACACATCCCCTCTATGTTTTTAGGAATATGAAAGTAGGATATTTGGTTAGGAAAGGCTACATTCTGCAAAACAACAGCAGCTAGGATTCCCCTCTGGATCCACCACACAGCCCAATGAAATTCACTGGCAACTCTCATTGGCTTCACTCAACACTTGCTCGTATCTGTTCTTATTCAGGACTTGAAATCAATGTATTGGGAGGGAGGACACTGATTTTGAAGGAAGGCTGCCAAGGGGGATACATACTGAAAGACAGATGATGCCCCAGAAGTCTGAATTTGATCCAGGCTACAGATGGCAGCATTTGGATAATGTAGTCTATACTTGGCAATTCAACAAGGCTGACCCTGATTGGTCCTTGATTGGAAGAACACAGGAAATTCCAGGGCTGTCGGCTAGACTGGGAAGAAGAATGAGGCAGCAAGCTACTTCCAAACTGGAAAACAATATGGATACATTGACAAGTCAAGTTCTATCAGAGGTCAAGCTTTACTGAAGGACATCCTTACTTTTACCAACTTAGTAGGTTAATTTCCATTTCTCCCATCCACTGAAGAGGTTTACAATATGGAATGATTGAAATCTCAAAGTGATACTTTGTGAGACAATTTGCATGACAATTACATTAAACTATTCAGACTAGTTAGAATGACCATGCACGCTACCGCCTGAATCTCTTCCAGTGCAGGTAATTGTCAGTGGCTCTTCTCTGGGTAAGCATGACAGAAAAGACTATTATGCTAAGCAGAACTTAAAGTATTATTATTAGTAGGCTTCAATTTCTGATTAGTGCTACCTAGAAATGATGGTTTCTCTGCATTTGCACATCATACTTACATACTTACACATCACTTTTGGTTAAGAGCTACTTCACACAAAGAAAAAAAAGGCAAGATAGGTATTCATTTTAATCAGCCAGAGTAAGTATAAATATGTATATGTATATATTTGCCTATATAAAAATGACAGCTAATTATAGGTGGGAGGCAGGTGGATGGGTCTATCATACATGCATGGGCCAAATTGATCAATGATGTATAAAGGCAAAAATCTCTTCAATGGTAGTTTTTACACTCTGACAATGTTACAAAAGCTAACAAAAGTTACATGGATAATATATTTTAAGTTCCCGCAATGCCTTTGTGTGTGTGTGTGTGTGTGTGTGTGTGTGTGTGTGTGTGTGTACGTACGTACGTACGTAATACATACATACATACATACATACATACATACATACATACATATATATATAACCAATATAACCCTAACCCTAAGAAACTGAAGACTTATGTTTAGCTCCTGATTGCGCAATTCATCAACCATTTTCTTAATCAAACATGTCTATAATGTAAACAGAATAAAGATACCATGAAATGCAGCTTGGAGAAGAACAGACAAATGTGTTTTATGTTCTTTTTAAAAAAATTCTCAGGCTGATTTGTCCTGAAATGACAAGGCTACTGCGCCATCTAGTGAAAACTGTTGAATGGACTCAATAATCCCCAAAGCTTCATAACTTCCTTCCCAATCACTGCACTTGTCAGACTATGTAAATCTGCCAAAGAGGCCAGAAACTAATTTTCACTTAGAAACTAATGATGCAGAAAAAGAGCAACCACGAAATCCTCTCATCCATACATTCGTTTATCTTAAACATTATGATTTTAACATTGATTTTAAAACCCACAGTTGTGGTTGTATTATTCATTCTCAAAGTTTAGGAGGAGGATGTAGGTTGGCAGCATCTGGTCAGCAACTTCTGTAAGTGTCAGAAGTATATTGCCCATTGCCTTAACTGGAAGAGCATATTAAAAGTCAGCATAAGCACATTGCCACAGTGAGGTCCAAGGCAGCCTCTTCTAGTTGCACCTAAGTCTTAGTGACTTCACAGATGTGTCTAGGCCTAATCCAGTTCAGTCCTACTCTGCTTTTTGAGCTTAAGTACGTTTTGCCTATTATCTGGGTTTTGTACCCTTACTAATTTCTCCCCTCCCTTTTTAAAAAAAATAGCATCAGGCAATTAACCTGGTACCCATTCACTCACTATGAGACTTCAGTTTGCCGTAATCATGCAAGATCAGTCCCATTAGTGAATACTTGGTTTGAACCATGGATATATTCCTGACTGGTTAGCTTTGTGACTGTATGACTGAATGGTGATTACTGAGATCAACTCCTAATACTGCTGATAGAACCAATCTGGAAGTGTGACATGTGAGAACAAAGTTAAATCTTGTAACTGGTCACATTCAAGAACCTGATAAAGTGAATGAAGCCCAAAGTAATGTTAGTCATGCTCCTCAGTGGATAGCTGCTCATGACAGAAAACCCATTATGCTATTCAACTCCTCCATATAGGAAACTGAAATATATTTCATTATATATTCTCTCTAAGAATTCCAAGATCAGCAGAAAACCTTTCAGGTCTTTTAGAGTCACGGAATATTAGTCATCACTTTGATGAAGGACTCTGCTTCAGTGTACGAACATCCTTTGATGATGAGAGTTGACAAAAGTATCACTAAATTGAGCTGTCCATCAGAAAACTCTGCGCAACCTAGCAAAGAATGAATCCTAACCTGTCAATGAATTCTGTCTCTACAAAGCATTGCTCAAATATTGTCCAGAAAACCAAGGAATGATGTAGTTTTAGAATTGATATCAAATGGAGGCCTCATTTGATGTTTGCAAATAGGAAATGACATCTTAGTAAGTAAGATCTTTATTACTGTCAAAGACCAGCAATATACATTTGTCTTTACACTATATTAAAAAATACTAACATTAAAATATAATTAAAAGTATTTACATTAAAAGTGGATAATAACATTATGGTCCAACGATTGTTAAAGGTATGTCCAGATAATTGGTACAAGATGGTACTATATTGTAGCCAATTTTTTTCTTATGGACATTGCAGCAGCACAGAACTTTGCCACTGCATACGTGGTAACCGGGTTAGTGTCCTGGAGGAGAAAGCCTAGATAAAAATTGTCTGCCCTCCCTGGCAATCTCTCTAATAAGGGGAGAATATATGCAGACCTACAAGCTCTGTATAGCTCACAGTGTAATAGTACATGTGAATTATCTTCCACTTCTCCTTTACAACATATACAAACGCGTTCGGCTATAGGTGTTCTCTTATACCTGCCCTGGAGGAGTGCTAAAGGAAGAATGTTAAATCTGGCTCTGAAGAAAGCTATTCTTTGTTTTGGAGAGATCAGGTCATTTAGATATCTTGCCGATTCCCACACACCCTGTTTGATTCTGTCCCTACTGTGGAAAGGCAACCCATTTAGTTCTTCTTGGAACTCCATGTCCCTCATTCTATTGATTACTACTTGCTTTGCTTGCTCAAAGCCTAGGGACATTAAGAATAGTGACATCTTAGAATTTCCCTGGGTTTGAGATCCAAAGAAATGCAACAATTGTTAATTGAAAAAGTGTTGTGTCCTGCCAGCAGAGCTGGCAAAAGATTTGGACAGTGAGGAGGTTGGGGACGAACATGAGCCAGTCCTGGAGTTTGGGAAAAGCTCTGTTGAGTGCTTTGTGTTGAAGGCAGAGATGGAGCCAGGGCCATCTGACAGTTATCATCTGCCTTCGGAGTCAGACATCAGTGAGGCAGACGAACAGCTGGAGCCTGTTCCCAGTGTGTGCATGCACAAAGTTGCCAGACGAAGGGAACAGCTAAGGAACAAGGGTTGGCTTGGTAGTAAGGCAGCAGGTGGACAGTGAATGGCCCCTCCCATAGGGAATAAAAGAGGAGCGAAAGGAGAGGGGTTTGCAGGAGACAATTAGTTCATTCCTGCATTTTTGCCAAGTATTGCAACCTGAAAGATATCGGCCTGGCCACTCTCCAAGCCTGATAAAGGTCAGAAATTGTGAACTATTTTGAAAGACTGTGGGAGAGGAAAGCCTATGCTGGAGAGGAATTCACTGTAAATTAAATAAAAGGGGTTTATAGGGACGAGGACTCATGCTGCTGGGGAAGCCTAGGTCAGAACAAAAAGAGAGAGAGATAGCAAACCTGGATTAATATCAGAAATATATCTGGTGTCAAGTATTCGAAACATATATCCCTTGCACTTCATACTGTCCTTGTGTTTAAGGTGAACAATATATCAAATATGGGGAAGTGACCATAGTTAACTGTGGTGTGCATTGAAACATTGTTTTTTATCTGCAAAATCCCCAAAAGCAGCAACTCTACCCAAAACCTATAGAATTTGTATAGCTCTTTGAAACACTTAACCCTGATTCAGTTATCTGCTCTTAAGTGGCTCCTCACTTTGTTTCATAAACGTGCTTTAATTCCGTCACTCCGATTCATCTGAAGCCTCGTCAGACTCAACACTCCTTTGAGCTTTGCGCAACACGATTATGAAACTTCTGAGGGCTGAGCTGAACTGTAGGATGTACAGATGGTCCTTTGTATAATTCAAAATTATAATAGCACTGTCAAAAGCAACTTATGACTAGTCCTCTCATTTATGACCATCACAGTCTCCATGTGGTCATGGGATCAAAATTCAGGTGCTGGGCAATACAGCATGTACTGTATTTACCGCAATTGCAAGATCTAGGTATCGTGTGATTGCCATTTGCGACTTTCCTAGCTAATTTCTGACAATGGGTAACCCAGATTCGCTTCAGAGCTGCACAATTCACTTAATAACTGCAGTCATCTGCTTAACAACTGTGGGAAGAAAAGCCTTAAGATGGGGGAAAATTCTCTTAACAACTGTCTTGCTTAGCAATGAAATTTGGGAGCTCATTTGTGGTCGTAAGTCAAGGACCCCCTCTAATATGACAAGCTAAGTTTCTAGCTGCTAATTTCTAAGTTGAGATGGATTTCTGCCAAAGCTGTCTGTTCCTCAGGCAAGCTGCCTCTCTTTGCTTGACTGCCAACTACTCAATTTTAAACTGGCTTGACCGGTTTTGTTTTTTTTTCTTCTGGCAATGGATAACTCTAGCTTTCCTTCCAAGAAATGACTAGATATATGCAAAATAGGCAATGGACATTTTCCCCCAATCATATATGGAAAATTTATATCATGCTATTTTTGTACAGGCTTAACATGGGAGGAAAAAGTATAATTGTTGGCACTGCGTTACCCGCCAGACAAAGAATATTTTGTTTGGTAAGGTCGTTTTTTTTACTTCTCATATGCATTACAACAAACCTGAAACTCAAATAATGCCTATGTTTTTATCTTTCTTTGCTTACTTTTCTTCCAAGCTATTAAATAAGACTGATGTGTGAATATCTTGTTCTCCATCTATAAGGCCACGTCTTCAACATCATAATTCTTGGACTTTTGATCCCAACTTATTTAGAAGACCTTAGTTTGATTTAATACATGGAGATAACCCTCAAATACCAAGTATCATAAATCAACAAAAGACACATTAAAAAAAACTTCTTAAGAAATTAATAATGAAAAATCACAATCAAGTCCATTTCCTGTAAGCATCAGGAAAGAGGCCAAATCAGAGGTGGTATTCAGCTGGTTCTCTATGGTTTGGGTGCATCGGTAGCGGTGGCTGTGGGAGGCTCCGCCCACCCACCCCGACATAATGTGTGAGTACTGCGCATGCGAAGAATTTGCGAACCTGTAGGGAAGGTGTGAATACCACCAATGGCCAAATCAAATAAAACAAAGATTCCATTTTAGGCTAAGGCTGGTAATGAATTGTGTAAGATTGAGGTTTATTACTCTAAACATCCATAGGATTGTTTCCATTACTGGTCTTGCTCCAAGAGCCGAATTTGGGAATGTGTAACCTATCCCTTCATCCCTTTTTGTTCCCTTTATAGCTCCTTTGGCTGGGATTGCTGAAAAACCAAGGTATACATTTGTTATTTCATAGTGGAAAAATAGTTGAAAACTGCAGGACAAGCAGGGCAAATATAGGCAAAATTACAGTTAAAAAAAGCCAATAAATAATATTTATAGTTCAGGGTAGAAATGAGGGGCCCTTGTTTCTCTCTGAGTTTGCTTGTTTTCTTGCAGACATTTCATTACCCAACTAGGTAACATCATCAGTTCTAGAATATAAAATGACAGCAAATAGCACTCCTTACTAACACTGATAAACGTTACCTAGTTTGGGTAATGAAACATCTGCAAGAAAACAAGCTAGCTCAGAAAGCACCAAGGATCTCTTAGTTAAAAGAAGCACATGCATTCATGACTCACAGTTTCACAGAAATGTTAAGGGTAGCTTTAGTCAAAAAATAATAACATATAATAATATAAAATATAATATAAAATATAAAATAAAAATAAAACAATAATATAATAAAATAAATCCACTCCTGTCCCAGAGCATAGGTGCTGAATATTAAGGGTAGCATTAGTCAATCAATCAATCAATTTTCCCACTCCTATCCCAGAGCATATGTGCTGAATTTCTTTGGGTAAGAGCAACAAGACACCATCTTTGGCTAAGCCAATCACCTGATTTGACCCAACTTATTTTTGCATCCAGAGTGTTTTAAGGGTAGGCTTCATTCAGCTCTCTAGTCTAACTTTTCTAAGAAATAACATGACTGCTGAATGGAAGCGGGAAAACAGAAGACCTACTCACCATAGGCACCTCAGTCTCTGGAATATCAAGAAGTATTCTCAATTTTAGGGAAAACTATGCCCCATCAAGAACAACCCAGTAAGTGGCAGCACTTACTCAATCTTAACTGCCCCTTTTTCACATGATGGGTGTCTGAATGCAACCGCTGAATCCAATGGTAGATCCACAAGGAAACGAAACAGATAACTTTAGCATATGGAGAATTAAAACCAATGTTTTCCCCAGGAAAAAAAAACAGCACCCATCATTCTCAAGAACTCTGTGACCATTTTAAGAATCAACTAATCAGCTGCCTGCCAGAGTTATCCAGACTTCTGAAACACTTGTATCCTATCAAAACAATTTGATTTTTAGGATAAAATTGTAGTATTTAAAAGGGTGATATTTGAAAGAACGGCTCAATGTGTGAGGTTTTCAAAGTTAATGCTTAGCAGGAAATGATAATGATAATTTGTTCCTATACAACCCAATGTAGCCAGAATATGAGACTAGAAGAGTTTGCAACAAAATCAGTGTGCTGAATATATAAGCCCATGATGGGAAACCTATGGCACACATGCCACAGGTGGCACACAGAGTCATTGGTTAGGGCATGCGAGGTGTTGCCCTGTCAGCTCCAGATTTTGGGCTTCATTTTCGGCTGTTTTTCAGAAGCCTCCTGAAGCCTCCAGAGGGCCTCTGGGGGGTGTTTTTGCCCTCCCCAGGCTCCTAGAAAGCCTCTGGAGCCTGGGGAGGGAGAAAAAGAGGTCTATCACGGGCAAAAAGCAGGGGGAGGGCAGGGGTTGCACGCACATGCATGGGGGGGTCACCTGTGCATGCACTGGGAGGGTTGCATGCATAGAATTATAGGTGTGGGCACACCCACGCATGACCCCCCTGCACTCCCCTCGCTTTTGGCGGGCGATGGCAAAAAGGTTACCCATCACTGATATAGGCCATAGGCCACTTTATCACCATTGGGAAATTTATGCCAGTAATGGGTTGGAAGTAATTACTACTGGTAGTCCTCGACTTACAACAGTTGATTTAGTGACCTTTGGAAGTTACAATGGCACTGAAAAAGTGACATGACCATTATTTATGACTATTGCAGCATTGCCCATGGTCACATGCTCGAAATTCGGACACTTGGCAACTGGCATGTATTTATAATGGCTGCTGGGTCCTGGGTCATGTCATCACCTTTTGTGACCTTCTGACAAGCAAAGTCAATGAGGAAGCCAGATTCACTTAACAACCATGTTACTAGCTTAACAACGTGAATATGAAGTGGGATTTTTTTGTTTGCTTGCTGTAGCTCTAGAATAAGGAAATCCTTTAAGCTATTACTCAAATAATTCCATAATCCAGGTTCATCTAAGTTGAAGGAACTAAACTCAACAACAGTTGTTTCTTGCTCTTCTACCACTTTTCTTTGAATGGTTACATCCATTTCAGATCATTATATGGATGATGCAATAGTTATCACTCCGGCTAACTGGAAGATCAGGTATCATTTCAGTCTCCCTGCAACTAAAAGGCTCATTGTAAAAGACAGTGTCTATATACTCCAAGAAAAGTCCTTCATGCTCTCCCCAAAGGTGCTATCAGGGTTCCAAATAGCATCCAAAATTAAATCAGAGTCCAAGGCAAAGTATTGCTCAAAGTTCCAATTTATTAAGAGAGCCATGTTGGCACATCTGGAAAAACCCAAATCTGAAGGCTTCCTGGTTTTCCCCACCCAGTTGAAAGTTCAAGATCTTGCCCCCCACACCCACAAGTCCATCACATCCACTGCCATGCTGGCAGTTCCACCCATCCAGTTCCGGTCAGGTGCAGAGGTACCAAGACAAAGGATGACCTTGGCAATCTAAAAGGAGTTTTGTTTTGATTACATCACATCCTACTCCTTACTATCCCCCTTCCATTTCCCCACTATGAAACAGCATAGTAGATAGAAGTGTGGCAGGCCAAAGATCCAAAAGGAACCTGGCTGCAGGCCTGACAGATGCATTTTCTCATTGCATTCTTGACTATTGCTCTGTGCCATAATAGTGGTCCTTGTTGCAATACTTAGCTTAGGGGTGTCAAACTCACGTCGTCATGGCAGCATCATGTGACATATCAGGACGTTTTTGCTCTTCGCTAAACCAGGGGTGGGCATGGCCAGCGCGTGATGCATCCAGTCCGCGGGCCAGGAGTTTGACAGCCCTGACTTAGCTGAAAAGAACATAAAGGTGAGGTGAGGTGGACTGTGTAAGGGAAGATACCAGCATCTAAAGACTTGAACTGACTAGCATCTCCCTATCTCTGAGCTGTTGGCTGTCTCTTGTCTTCAAATGGGTTTGTAGACGCATCAGAAAAAGAAAGTGGAATTCAGTCTCACCTCCCACTTACTTCACCTCCTACTCATATTCCCTTATCATCTCTGCTCTTAGACTTATAATAACTTTATTGTCACCTATTATGCTTCTTGTGGCTTTCCTTCAGGACAGCACTATACCAGCTCTGGGCATCTAGAGCAAACAATTCATATATGCCAGCAGCAGGCATGATTTTCTAAACTCTGGAATCATCCCCCTCAATCTGCCACCTGAAGCAGCTGCTTCACCTCTCTCATCTCATTTCCTGATCTTCTCTCTCTCTCCCTCCCCACCTTGTGCAATGCTCAGATGCTTTTGGGGGAAAAAAAACTTCACAAAGGAGAAAAGGTCTCAAACAGGAAGAAAGTGATTGATGCCTACTACACAGGATGTTATTTGTGACTCTTGTGGTGTGCAGCTGCCCCGTATGTGCATTTATGATTGTTGTTACTGGTGGTTTTTTTTAACTGAGTTTTTATTCTATGTTAGATGCTCATTTTACATTAGATGTTAAAATTTCATGCTAAATAATTTCTGCAACGTAGTCAGATCCATCAGAATGGCATAAAAGAGCAATATGTCATTCAAAAGATATATTTGAATAATGCTTCCTATCTTAAAATGCATTCCAGAACTCATTTAAAATGCATACAGTAGCAATTGATCAAAGTAAAATTTAAGTCAAAATGCCCATGTAATCACTTCTATCAATAAATAAATTAAAAAATTATTATAATTAATAGTTCTATTTTGACACAGGGCAAAAAGCCAGTTTGATCAGACTTTTTAAAGCCTTCCTAAATAGGAAAAGTCAGCTATAGAAAACAGGCTTTCCATAGAAGCCTTTTTAATAACTAAAATCCTTTAAACTTTTTAAGCTTTTTGTTATATTAAATCAGTCATCTCAGCTTGGTGTCCTCCAAGTGAGTTTGGTCACACTGCCTGGAAATTGTGAGAGTTGAAATTTGACATGTCTGGAGAACTCAGCTTAGTGAAATTGACATAAAATTTTTCATCTCCATCTTTTCCATTTACCCCATAACTATTGTCAGAAATACTTCATAGATTCAGTTTATATGCTATTCACTATAGAAATATGCAAACCAGACAAACTGACACAAGCAAACTGAATAATTCTTCAGTCATAGATAATAGAAATTTACATGAAAAATCTTAAGTATTTTTAATGAAACTACTGTCTTGGAAAGTTGCCTAGCCAAAATATATTTCAGTTATAAAAGTTACTACTTTGTCAAAATTAGCATAACATTCATTTTGATTTTGACAAACCATCCTAAAGTTGAACTGTGCCGTTTCCAACGAATATTGGCCAAATGTGATTGGCAACTCTTGTAGTATTAAAGGTAATACAATTTTACAAGGGTGTCTCAAGAAAACCACAGTTCAGAATGGAATTCTCTCTGTAGAAAAACATCTTTTCAGTGCAATGGGATTTTAATGTATTGCAGTTCAAATGGTTGGTGAGAAAATTAATTAAATAAGGTAGCTGGACATTTGGCAAAAAAGAATGAAAAATCAAAATTATGAAAAACTTTATTGACATCCACATATGTGTATTCATTCAGGATAGCGATGGTAGAATCAATAAAACTACCTACGGGATTACAGTGATCATTGCCTGTAATATTTCATCCATCTAGCATGATATCAAACTCTACTGATCACAACATTTAGAAAAGAGCAGCATAAAAGTTTATTCTTAAAACAGGCTAAAAATTCCAAGGCACTTAAGACAAGAATTCTCTCTCCAGTTCATATATTGATGGCCGACCTGCTTTACTCTTCATCCTACACAAAGGTACCGTACAGTCACTATTCTGACCTTCCACGTCCATATCCAATAAAGACGTCATGTGGAATTTAGTTCTCTCCTTGGTATCAGTCAGTGACTCAGCCTTTGAATCTCTGTTGGCCTCTAAATTACCCGTTTCAAAAGGGTTTGGATTTATATTTTGAGAAATAGCCAGCCAGGGATCCAATCTGCTTCTTAAAGAAGAAGGTCGAGGTCTTGGAATAATATTGACAATTTCTTGCTTCCCTGGTGAAAGGTCATTTTGAAAGTTTGTTTGTGGCGTAGCAGATGCGTGGAGATTCCCAAGAGTTTCATTAGAAATTCCATTAGCTGAGTGGAAGAGAAAGACATCGAAGAGAAATATAAAGCAGAGTTACAGTGCTGCTACATAGAAAATAACATATACATTAATTCCACAAGAAGATACTGAACCATTCTAAGAGCTCGGCCCCTCTGCCTCACACTGTGTTTTTCCCCCTAGCTTGTCTTCTCTGAGAGAAAATACGCATTGGAATTTAGAGACTGGAGTCTTTCTAATCAACTGCTATATTAATAGCAACACCAATAGCACTTAAACTTATATACTGCTTCACAGTGCTTTAAAGCCCTTTAAAGTGGTTTACAGAATCAGCATGTTGCCCCCAAAAATCTGAGTCCTCATTTTACCAACCTTGGAAGGATGGAAGTCAACCCTGAGCTGATGAGAATCAAACTGCCGAAGTGCTGGCAGCCGGCAGTCAGCAGAATTAACCTGCAATACTGCATCCTAACCACTGTGCCACCACGGCTCTTAAGTTTCTACCGTGAAATATTGAAGTTGAAACATGATTACGTCAGCTATTTTTCAATCCTAATAATTCCCACTGTTTCTTTTCTGCCTGACGCTTATGAGCTACAATATTGTTTTTGTTATTCATCAGACTGAACCCTCTCTCTCACCCACCAAAAATATCACTTTACTCACTTATGGAATGACACGCATTTCCATCTGACCTGGTCCGCCTATGACCCCACACTTTGACTTTTGAAGAAATGGCACCGGCTGCACATTGAGGTTCTTGCTTCAAAGGAAGACTGGGGGATGGCAAATCAGGACAGACAGTCCGATCAACTTTGTCTAGTTGTTCTTGTTTGCCTGTCTGACTTCCAGGCAAAAAAGGTTCAATGGGAACGTCTTCACTGCCAGGCGCTGTGCTCATAGTTGCATCCTCAAGGTCAGGCTGAAGGAGGCATTTAGTAGAAATGGAAGATATGGACAGGAGGTTCACCGTACTTGCACCTGGAGCTGATGAAGGGACACACGCCTCCTCTCTCTTAGGCTGCAATCTCACAGGGCTTGCACTTCTCCGAAACTTCGACGCTCGCTGAAACAGGCTGTCACGTTTCTTCTTTTCCTCCTTAGGCAACATTTCATCCCCACTTTGCAATCTGTTTGGCTCCCTAATATCTAAGCCTATAGCTATAGAGGCTAGAAGGACAGCACAACCGTACAATACAGTGTCCGTTTTCTTTTTCTGTAACGTTCTGCTGATACTATTTGTTGGGGTCATTTGTGGAGTGCTATTTGCAGAATTTGCAGAATTTCCTTCAAAGCTGTCCTGTTCTGCAGACTGCAGTTCTTGGTCATCCTTCCAAAGGGGTAGATCAATATAAGCCTGATTTGGCAATTTTAACTGCTTTGGTCGCTTAGGATCAAGGCCTTCAGGGGAAAGTTTCTGTTCTGTACAAATGCAAAATGTATTGATGTGTTTATATATTATATTCAGAAGTTAAAAGTATTTTAAATGACCAATATGAAATTATAGATAGCATGGCAATGGTACAATCAGGATATACTTCTTAAATAAAAAGAACAGTTTATTATATCACACAGTAATACAAAATTCCTGACTAGTGAAAAGCAAGCAAGATAATAACTTAAAAACCACACGGTAGATTTTTCAGAATTTTTTTCTTTGCTGTGAAACAACACTGTTTCTCCTTTATCCACAATCCACCTCCATTTTTATGAATGTCAATTGAATAAAACATTTAAACAATTATCTCACTTGATTTTTGTGTCCAAAATAATTAGTATGTATAGGTTTATTTTCAACTGTTCCATTAGAAGGACCTCAGATTCAGGATAGGACTACCTGGATCTGAATTTACTGCTGAGAGCATATGACAAGATAAAATATTGTCTACAATCACTCTTATAAGCACCAAATATATTTTAGGGGAGAGAAGGCATATTTAATAAATATGGAATAGATCTAAATTCTACCTTGAGCTAACAGAATTGTCTTGATACAACTAGAACTTCCTAATATTTCTCTGATGCCTTCTAAATCTGATCTAAAGAAATCTCCCAATCCTCCAGCACAGCATTGGGGCACCATGGAAGTGGGTAGGAATTTGATCCACCAATGTCAGTTACACTAACAGAAGGATACCATTGGATGTAACCAGGTTTAAATGCTACCGGTTTGGACCAGTTCACCTGAACCGGTAGTAAAAAATGCTACATGTTCAGGCAAACCGGTATTTCTGAAAATCAGCTGGGTGACGATCAGCTGTGACAGCGGTTTATATTAGCTAGAATCATCGGATTTCCTGCTTTCTAGCTAATCTAAATCATGTGCCACAGCAGATTCTCCCCCCTCACTGTTCTACTTACCTTTTCGGACTTGGAAGGCTTCAAAATGTTCCTTTTTTAGTGTTGTGCATGTGTTCCTCGGATGTGCATGCGCACAAAGCACACGCTCAGTAGCAGGCTCACCAAACCGGTAGCAGACTTCAGAGGATTACACCGCTGGATATAACCCTCATGCATCAGCATAAGAGGACCTTAGATTGTCTTCCCTTGTAAAATGTGGAATTGCTCAGAATGGCAATGCAGTTAGTACTGGGGAATTCAAGTTGATACATCTCCTGCCCTGCTAAATGTTTTCAGTATATGAGAAACCTTGATGTCCTGTTTCAAAACAGTCAAGTCTAACATAGGGCTTCCCCAGACTGAAAACTGCATTTCAGTATTATGTGCCACAATGAACTCTGTATCCAAGCAGACATCAAGTCCATAAAAAGTAGGCAGGATCAAATGGAGAAATGAGTAGGATCAAATTTTAAACAGGACATACTGTATATCTTTAATACATTAATGTTATATATAAATAAACAAAATATTTAAACAAAAGATTTACATATATTTGCTGCCAAATTTTAGTAGTGGGCAGGGATGTTGGTAGCTCACTAAAAAAAATCATGCCAATGCTATTTAGAAGTTATGATTTACAGCTTATGGCCCCTTAAGCATTTAAGCGCTCTTCTCTTCTGGGCCCTGAAAATAACTATTTTTCAACACCTACCTTGGTCCATGAACAAAGAAGCTAATGGGACACCTTTATGATTCTTCATCAGAAGTGCTGACCAAGGACTACCACCGTCTGAGAGAGGTCTTATTCTGAAATCAGAGGAACTCTTAATTATAAGAAGCATTACTCTTTTTATACAAATATGATTCTAATGGCATGCTAAATAAAATGAAGAATGCAAATGTGTTTTTTCCTGCACAACAGAATATATTGAGCCTTTGCTACCTACTTTATAGGACTAATTATCTAAGCCACAGGCTGATTGTAAGCCTGCCATATTTAAACAAACATCACAATTTTTCAATATGTGTTAATTTAGGAAAAGTTTTTTTTCCCCAGATGCAAAGTTGTTCTATCAGTTGTATTATCTGGAGTTTGAATGTATTTTTTTCCTAACTTGTAAGAAAATATAATAAGGATAAGCTTATTTCTTTTTCAGAATCATAGTTAAGCTGCAGGACTTTAATGTAATTGATAGTTCTCAATTTCTTCTAACAATAACTTTACCCAGAAAAAGCAAACTGCCGTGGGACAGCCTTAGATAATTGACTCTTTTCATCCTGTAATTTTGTGCTAGTATAATTCATGTTTGCATTTAGTAAGAAGTAGGGGTGTTTTTAAAAAACACCCAGGTTTCTATTCCTACCTCCAATTTTGACGACATAAATTACAATAACACAATCATTGCTTTTTTACTCCCATGGAAGGAAGCACAGAGGTGCCCACTAGTTTGCTTTGTTATTGAATATGGTGTGCAAAATAACATGCTCCCAGAACACTTCTATGAATGAGGAACTCTGCACATTCCTCCCTCCTACTAACAATATTTCAACTCTGCTGCCCATGCCCTGGAACTGCACGTAAAGAGAGATTTCCCCTAGCAATGGGAACTGGATAGTCTGTGAACAAGCAGAGGCTTGTGCAAGCTCATAATAGACTCGGAACGTTGAAATCTAAGTTGTCATACTTTCTCTAGCCAAGATTCTCTCTTCCAAACTAAAGAGATAGACTTTGATATACTCCTTCCCTAAATCTCTGCTACATCTGTTTTGCTCCATTTTGTAGGGGATGATCTTAAATATTTGGGATACAAAGCTGAGAAAGAGATTAGGTTTAAATCTCAGTCCTCAAATTTTCAACTCAATACGTTGCCTTATTGAATCTGCATATTTTGACACAAAGAATTCATGAATATTCAGTCCAGCATACACAATTGTACTTTTTGACTTGTCCATTCATGCAGCTCTACAGTATTTATTTCAGTGTCTTCACAGTTGTGTGATTTTTCATTGTCTCCCATCCAATCTACATACTGTTAAACTTCCTAAGAAGCAAAATATCTAGTAATTCTTCATATTCACACTGTATTGTCTATTCTCACGGTGCCCATCAACCATACCTCTCTTTGCAGTCTGCACGCTCTTTTGTTTGAACTGAGTTTGGTCCCCAAGTACAACCTTTCTTTTTAAAGCTTCTTTTCACCTCTTCAAATTCTTCCTGGTGATAAGCTGTGCTTCTTCCCCACGTTCGATTACTCTCATCTGAGGTTACTGGAAAAAGAGAAAAGATCTCAACAAGAATTCGGCATCTACCTTACCCTAAGATTACAGAACCACTGTAGAGACAATTTTCTCTTCCAAAGAGCAGGTAAGAAGATGATCAAATGAAGCAGGCAAAGAATGAATCTACCAAGGTAAGAAGGTAAGAAAAGAAAGTCAATCAACAGATAGTGATTTTTTTTTCATGCTTTTAATTTTTCTTTGTTTTTAGATGAATTCAGATAAGCTATTATTTCTGAATACTTTCATTAGATATAACTGAAATAATGTCTTTAATGAGAAAAGTCTAGATTTAATATGCAAATATAATATTTCTGTTAATCTGAAATCGCTGGAATGGATATCCAAGTAAGTATTCAGCTGATCACTTTATACAAATTTAGCTAAGAAATCCAACCAACCAACACCTTGTATTAGTGAATACCAGCTTGCCTTTTGTCTGAACTCCACAGGGAAGTTCATATTCACTTGTGATATCTACATCTTGCTGGTACACATATATACTGTTTCTTTGTCCGTTAGCTGTACTTGAGTCAGTTTTGGAAATCACTGAAGAAACAATAGAGAATATACATGAATCCACCTGGTGTACTTTGGCTTGATAATAAATCAACACCAGTTTCAATTTTTTTTCTTAAATAGCTGAATCAGAGCCCAATGATTGCATGCTAGGAATAGCTCAACAAAGCCTGGCAGAGAACAGCGCATGAATGATTACAGGTAGTCCTTGACTTGTAACCACCATTAAGCCCCAAAGTTCCATTGCTAAGCAAGACAGCTGTTAAGTGAGTTTTGCCCCATTTTACTATCTTTTTTTGCCACAGTGAATCACTGCAGTTGTTAAGTGAATCATGTGTTCCTTAAGCGAATCTGGCTTCCCCCATTGATTTAAGTTTGTTGGAAGCCAGATGGGAAGGTTACAAATGGTGATCACATGACCCTGGGGCAGTGCAACTATCGTAAATACAGGCCAGATGCCAAGCGTCTGAACTTTGATCAAGTGACCATCAGAATGCTGTGATGATCTTAAATAAGAAAAACAGTTATGTCCCTTTTTTCAGTGCTGTTGAATAGTCTCTAAACAAATGATTGTTAACCGAGGACTACCTGTATACAGTATTATTAGACAGTTCTAGGACTGAGGAGAGTTAGTGACATGCAGAGCGACATGGCAGGTGGAGCCATGTCTCCTGGCATATGTGACGTCACCCATTCCTCTTCTGGGTTTCTGGTGCACATGTGCACACGATTATCAGCTGGCCTTTGTGCGTGTGGCAGTGCTGGAAGCTGGAAGAGCTGGTCTTCCATTTTATGATGTGAGCAGCTGATTGGCATGTGCGCATGTGTGGCAGTGATGGGTTCCAAATCCCGTTGCAACCGGTATGATGCAATGGAGCCCGGCGTCCACCACTTACCACCTGCGATGCTCCAGCTGCTCGGGGGAGCATCGTGCAGGTGCTCCGTGTGCATAAGCCCCGATTGGCTCAAATACAGGTAAGGAGGGCGGGCAGGCAGGTGGGCCCTCCAGAGCACTGTACCGGAACTGTACCTGGTGCTCCCAGCAGGCACCGTCGTATCCCACCACTGATGCTCGGCAGTAAACAGAAGACTTGCTGGTCGGCGTTGCACCAGAAATTCATTTCTGGCGCGCACATAACTTCTGGGCAGCTCCTCTTTCTGGTTGCGGCCCAGGCATGCAATCATGCACACACACGAAGTGCTCTCTTTTTAGCACTCGGTGACGAAAAGGTTCACTATCACTGATCTAGTCTTTCCTAAGACCTAAAAATTCACTGGATGAATATGACCAATCACTCTGTCTAACCCCATCCTATTCCAAAAGGTTATAGTAAGAAAAGTGAAAGATGGAGTAGACTGTATGCTGCCTTGCAGCTCCTGGAGTAAAGGGGCTAGATACAGCTAGTACAAATAAATGAATATATAAGTTCTTGGGGAACCATCTTTAATTAACTCAATCCTACGATTGTAATACTTCCCTCAACACTTTAATTATTATTGAGTTCTACTTCCCTCAATAATTTAATTGCTATTTAATAGTGTGAAATCTCCACTGATGATTTTGTAGCACTTATCCAGTCTGGGGCGTGTGCCTTAGGCATTTATTTGATTTGAGCCAGTTTAACCATCTATATTTAAAAAAAAATATTGAATTTGGCATTGCTACACAACTCCTATTATATTTACAGAAATGGAAACAATTCTGAAGACAGCGAGAAGATAATGACAGCCCATACATGATTGTGAGAATGACAAATTTATATATTGCTGCATTTTTCAAAATATTCTGGATTGTACCTTAGTATCTATTAAGTACAGAGAGTACACAAAATGAATGTATAGTTCCTGCACACTCCTGAAAGCATTAACTCTAGAATGGGCTGGACGGACTATTGTTCATTGCCTCCCCCCACCCTCCCAAAAAACAATGAAAATACTTTGTGAATATAAAATTCCACTTTTTCTAAGAAAACCTCTGTGATTCATGTCCCTGTTCTTATGGTTCCCCAATTGCTGGGCATGACTTTTCAAATAGTGGGATATTTTTAGAAAAAGTCCAATCTTCACTGCTTGGAGGCATCTAATAGTACTTGCTATTCATCTGAGATTATCAATGTTGGGCCACAGTGAGTAAGACACAAAGACTCCTTCCTCAGGAAGCAAATGAAGAAGGGGGAAAACCATATGATAGTATATCCTAAGATCTTTTCAAATTTGCAAATTCTAGGAGTTCCAGGAATAATCTAAATGCAGAAGATGGCTTGCATTTACCTAAGGGCATGTGCATTTCTAAGACTTTCAAGCAATTCTGATAAGTAGTTTCTGTTTTGAAATGAATCTGATTGGGATGAGGATGAAACCTGAACTCTTATTTGCTTAGTGACAGAATTAAAGACAGTACTTTATTTTGCCCATTTCATGGTCTCGGAAAGAAAGAAACTGAGAGTCCAATCTAATTTTCTAATAAATAAAATAAATAACATAAGTAAATAAAATAAATAATCTTGGTAAACAGAGTCCTATTTATTGATAATGACAATTACTCTTTTAAATTGAAATATAAGAAATTTGCTGGAGCTACTTCGTAGAAATTGCAAGTGGACATGGATAAAGATAAGAATTTTGAGAGAAGAGACAAAAGCGTATAGAAGAAAACAGGAATTAGAATTTTATTTATGGGACTTAAGAAGTCCAGGAGAAAAAATAAAATAAAACCGGTTTATTTAATTATGATTAAATAATGAGTTACTATTTCTAGCAATGCTTAATGGTTATTTAGATTGTTTTTCTTTTGGAAATGTTTAACAATATAATGGACTAGTTTGTAATAGATGGCTAAGAGGTTATTATTTCTGGTAATGTTTAATAGTTTTTAATTCTTTTTTTTCAATGTTTAATTAAGAGACAGAAGAGGAAGAGGGAAGAGGGAGACTTAGACTAAATGGAAAAGGAGAATACATATGTTTATAAGCTATTTTTGTTAATTTATTTCTGGATCTTTGCTGATTAATAAGGAGAACTTTATGTCTCCTGTTTAGAGATGTTAATATGAATTTATAGAAAATGGTGTGAGGTAAGGAATGAAGATGCAGTTAATATAGTACTTGCTGGGGATGAAATAAGTTTCTTATTAGAATTTCTTTTTTCTTCTTTTAGGGGACATTCTGCAATTCCTAAATATATTTTTCTTTTTTAAAATGTATTTTTGAATTCAGTTTTTAAATCTGTTTTGCATAACCTTTAATAAAAAGTATGGAACTATTATAAAAGATTAATTAATTTTCAATTTTTTAAAATTGTTTTTTTTAGATGAATGTGACCCCTCTTGAAATTTCTATCTATACAAAAAGAGTCTTGGTAAATGTAAAAAAAAAGATACTTGTAATTTTGTATCAACTATTTAAATTGTGTGATTGCAGTACAACTCAAAGCGGGGGAGAAAATATGCTGCATGAGTAAGAAAATGGCTTCAGCTTTACCCAAATGAGTACATAGTTTTTAATGTTGGGAAGAGCTCTCCTTCAGCTTTAACTATTAACTCTGGAGGAATAGAAGATAATGGGAACAAAGGATTAAGAAAATGGTGTTCAAAGTGAAGAAAATAATCTTTTGTTTGCAAGACATCCAGGTTGAAAAACTGACAGACAATACCCTCTTTCAGTGCTGGGAAACAGGAGTGATAATTTATTATCCTCAAACAGAACATACTGAATAATTAACCAGCATTAATGATTGAATGCAATGGGAAAACATTGAGATTTAAGCTGAATGTAACACTCCCTTCTTTTCCTTTGCTGGAAAGGACAAGTTCTACACACTGTCCACATATTTTTCCCCCCAGCCCTTCTGAAGGCAAATGCAGAATTTTTTAGAAATAAAACATTAACATGTAAGCAGCATTTCAAATTCTCCAGACGCAATTCAGTTATGCTTATGCGTAATGATCTCCCTTTGCCAGTGCACATCTGGCATCCTTTTACTAATAGAAACTGGAAAGTGTGCATTTCTCTTTTGTGAATTGTCAAATGCAATCAATTAACTCTTTGTAAATAAAATAACACAGAAAGTCCATATTTGGAATCAATACAGTTCAAAGTTCAAGATACTAAGAATGTCAACAGAGACGACTTTTGACAGTTATATATCCTTTGGAGGAGTTGAATGTTACATGAGCAAAAGTCCATTCACACAACAGTATTTCTTCCTCTTCTTGCTCTCTTTAGCCTGCTTTGCCTCAATATCTGTTCTGGGGGTTGAACAATCTTTTGGAGGAAAGTTTGAGCAAACATGAAAAGTTGCATGGGAGCAGCAATCATTCTCTCCAATTCTATCAACAGAAATCAATTCTGCTGAGGGAAACACATGACTTTATTTACCCCTGACTGTGAAATTGAGGAAACTTCTGGATTGCCAATTTTGGAAACAAAATGCTTGACTGATGGACCATGTCTTGATCCAACAAGACACTTGTTTATACTACAGAAATGCAAAGCACAAAACTGTATAAGTAAGCAATTTTAAATTTTCCACCTCAACAATTAACAGCTATAATTGTGTGCCCAGTTACAAATGTGCAAATATACTGGTATCAGCAGAGCTGGTAGATGAAATGAGTAACTGCAGAAATCCCTGCCTTTGACAATGTCCTCTTGGCCGAAGAATCTTGTGTAACACTCATAAATTCCTTCCTGGAATCTCTCTTCTGTTTGGGTCCAAAGTCTCTGGTGAAGGATGAAATTACATATATCCACAACCTCACCCGCAGAAAGATATATTTATATTTTCACTCCTTGCACAAATGAATACATGTCTCAAGATAATGTTGCAGGATCCAATCTGGGTGGGTCCCTGAGACCAGAGCTTGATCCTTTCAGTCCTTTTCTCATTTGCATCCAACTCTAGCAAAAACATGAATGGAAAATCTTTTCTTTTCTACCCTGTCCTTGAAGACTGCCTTTTTTTAAAATGCCCATCCTTTGAGTGAGATTTATTTTACACCCAGCTGAACGGATGTAAAATAATGTGGACCACATCCCACTCCTTTTTTTTCCTTTTCACCCGATTCTTAAGAGGTCTATAAAGGGACGTGCATAAGTGTATCAGCATGCCTACCCTCCCTGTCCTGCTGTCCCCATTTATTTGTATTCATTTCATGTGCTCATGTCCATGTTTATACTTATACCTGTTATCTCATATATGTTTGACAAATTAAATAAATAAATGTTTCCCCCTTAAGCTAACAATATCCAACCATAGCTGTGAAGTGTGCAAACTCTGTTGTGCTTTGCCATCCATTAAACTGAAAAATACTATCAGATGATTAGCACTAGTAGGTATTTCTTGAACATTTCAGGTTGATGTAGCCATTACACTTTGCCTCCCTGGTTACATCATGTCTGTTGCCATTTCCCGTGGATCCCCTAAAGAGTCTGGCCCAGTAATGCTCAGATGGCAGTGATGTTATGTGGTTTAGCTACACAGCCATTACTGGTTTAGTGCAATAATGTATTAATAAAGCAGCAGAATGGTGAATGAATCCTCTTCCCTATTGTCTCCTGAACAAAACGTAGAAGAAGCTGGAAGTTAGCATCAATATCCTACATAAAGAAAGGACAGGCAGGAACAAAGAAATAAATCCTAAGTATAGTTGTAGTTTGCCTTCTGTCACAACCCCCATTTTAAAACATTTTATTACACTTGGGTTACAACAAAATAGGGTGTAAAAGAATGGGCATGAAAAGAAACCTGCAGAAGACAGGTCAGGTCATGCTATATTTAATGGATGTTTTTTCCACTTGTTGCTGGCATGCAGAAACAGGAGGGCACATAAATTACCTAATCACTTTGCCTATCAAGTGGTGAACAGGGAAAATCAAGATAGTACTATTTGGCAGACTGTCATAACAGATGGTAGAGTCAGGATGGGATGGGCATGGAGAGTACTCTGAATAATTTTGTGCCAACTCAAGTGGAAATACCTTAATTCAGCAATGGGGAAAGGCCGTATTTAAGAAAAGAAAAAGAAAAAGAGCTGAATTCTAATTTTTCCTCATTTTCCTCATGTTAATATCCTGTTTCCCTGAAAATAAGCCCTCCCCAAAAATATTGCAACGCAGTAGCAGCAGCCATGAGGCGACCACGCTCGCCGCCTCTTGCACCTCCAAAATAATAAGTTCTCCCCAAAAATAAGGCCAAGCGCTTATTTCGGAGGTCAAAAGAAAATAAGACCGTCTTATTTTCGGGGAAACACAGTAATTTATCATGTTACTCAGCCTTCTTGTATGCTGCTATTATTTGTCATGTTTTCCTGACACAAGATACAATGTATTCAATCAAACTTCTATATTAATCAGAGACACTGAGACTATATTTTCCACGAGGCATAAGAATTTACATGAACTGACTGTATAACACTTACGTAAAAGTAAACCTTAAGAATGATTAACAGAGCATGAAAGTCTACACACTTTCCCCCATTTATACAAAGTGCTATATTTGATTAAGCATCCAGTTCAATTGTTTTCTCTTGGTTTGTGGGTGTGAAGGGAGGACACCATATTTAGGGGCAGGAGTGAAGATCAGATGAAAGATGAAAGAAAAACAGAATTAATTTAGTTTGAAATTCAACTATCACTGTGATGGTTTAGCTCAGCTTCAGATTAAAGGTTGCATCAGCACCAGCATTTATCCTATTAGTACACATTTGTAAAATCATTGAAATTAACCAATAAACACAATTTTTCTTTTTTCTTTTAATCCTTCTGCGATATTACCCAATGCATTTGGTTTTTTTTTGGAGAAATAGATCACAATGTGGTCAATCCAGTTTTTCTCTAGTCAAACAAGTTTAAGATTACACTTAACAATATGAAATATTTTTAGAGTGATTTTTTAAAAATGTTGCAAAATATATCAAGATCAACAGGACAGAAGTACTCATTTTTTAAGACTTACATTGTATAGCTCGAAGGCGAGGAATTATTGGAGGACTACTTGGTGGACTAGAACTATTACTTTGTAAACTTCTGCGCTTATCTATATTTGGGGAAGCTTGCACCGTGATTTTATGCTGAAAATCTGTTATAAATAAAAAGGACAGGTTAAGTTGAAATGTTTCAAAATAGAATTTCAATAACAGACTATCTGGCTGCATTATATTTAAGAGATGCACATACAATGTTGAATTTTAGCACATTCCTAGGAAAAATCCTTTACTAATAAGAGCCTAAAGACCACATTAACTTATAAACTCTTTAAGGAGAGCCAATTTGGTACAATGGTTAAACCAGTTCTAGTCCTGCCTTAGGCACAAAGCCTTCTGGGTGACCTTGGGCCAGTCGCGCTCAGCCCTAGGAAAGAGACGAGAGCAAGCCAGTTCTGAAATCTTGCCAAGAAAACTGCAGAAACTTGTCCATGCAGTCAGCAATAGTCAAGACTGTCTCAAAGGCAGTGGTTTGGGATTGCATTGTTTCTGCAAAACTACCTTTAGAGGCAGGTTAATTATCCAAGAAATTTCTGATCTGACTGAAGAATGGAATGTGATTTTTCAAAGTATATACCGCAGAGAACTGACTTTCTTCAGTAGCTAGCTCTGCTCTGCCAGAGAAACATTTAGATTCTTATAAGCAGAATAGCAAACATCTAATAGGAACAGCACTAATAAACAGCTCATAGCAGCAGCAGCAGCTCTCAAACTTTTGTACACAATGGTATAAAAGGTAAATAACAGATAATTAATTGTATAGCAACAATTCTGATAAAAGATAAGCCACAACAGATAAAATAGCATAGGTTACTGAAATGATATTGCTGACAGAAAGACTTACGACACAGAAATACCACATGGATGTATGTACTTATAAATGATATAGAGAACTTTTTTTGTCTGTTCAATTTTTCCTCAACTTTATTTTTCTTGCACCTTTTGCTTTGATTTCTTTCTTTTCTTTTTTCTTTCTTTACTTTATATTGATTTCAAATAGTTCTGATCATCTTTTTCAAAAGCTTAATAAAAACCATAGAAGCTAAGAAACACCACATGAATAAAGGAGAGTGTAATTAAAACTTTCCTTTTCCTAATTAGACACCAAATATAATATAAAACATCATAGGTATAAAGCAGGAAGTGATTTAATCCATCTCTTTCCTTTTTCTAATTAAAAATATAATAGCACCTTGTTATAAAGTATTATAAATAAGTAATATCAATGCCATCAAAAAGAAGCAATTATAATTTCATCAGCCACATTGAAATTTGAGTTTATGTACTTTCATAATGTTTTCTAAATTGCAATTAAGCATAAGAAAGAGGCAACAGAACTAATTTTTCCAACTAATAGGTGATCTTAAAGGGATCTGAAGCATTTAAATTTATAAAAATGCATGTTATGGGGCCATACTTTGAAGCAATTATTCTCAATCTAGTGCTATATAAGCTTTATTTCTTCATGAAGTTTTTATAACTAAAAATAGATCAGAACTCTACATGGAATGAGCAACACTTCTAAATTCCTTTGGAATTTATTAATTTCTTGTACACACCTAATAGTATTCCCTGTTTGGGGATTTGAGATTATGACATCAGGTGTATTACAAGGCAACTTAGATTCACTTTGACATTAGGCCATGGAGATGATGTGATTATTTTGGTCTAAGCAAAGACACAACATTAACTGCTTCAACCTGGCACTTTACCTAACACTGAAGCTTCTTCTTGCTTTTCCTGTCCCTTGCCAAAGCCAGAAAAGTCACATGTCATTTGCCAAACCCATGGTTTCTGCATATAGGTGATAGTAGTATAAGAAAAAGGCAAATTGTGAGTCTTCCGTAGAGAGGCTATGCTGAACAGGAACTGTAATTAAAGAATGACCATCAGTTGGTTCTGCTTCTAGAAGTGAACGGCCCACACTGCTTCAAGAAGCATCTCCTCACTTGAACCAAGAAAACACCCCTCTGAACATCTACTTGAGATGATGTTACTGGTTTTAATATGGCATTTTCCAATTGTTAACAACTGAATCCAACACTGGAAATGCATTATTTGCCTTAAATAAAGCTGCTCAAGACAAGGAGCAGGAAAAAGGAACAAACCTGAAGGCAGACTAATTCTGTTCCCATCTTTAAGTTTTAATCGACTTTTTTTAAATTTCCCTTTTCTCTTCTTAACATTAGGCTTCTCTTGATTTAACTGGAATATCAATATATTTAATTCACGTTCCAATACGTCAATCTCCCGTTCTGCGAGCTGCTGTTCTCGCCGTTTCAGCAACTCTTCTTGAGATTTCTGATGAAGAGCAGCTCTTGTTAATTCTTCTTCTCTTGATCTCAGCTCCTAATAATTGTAATGGAAGTAGTGGTTAGAACACTTTCTGCTGCCTCAGGACGAACAAGTAGGGCCATCTCGCCCAGTGGTGGGATTCACTTACCTTCACTACTGGTTCGCAAATGTGAATGCGTGTGCATGCCTGCTCTACTCTATGCATGTGCAGAAGGTCACACATTATGTCAGGGCGGGTGGGTGGAGTCTTCAGCATCCACTACTAGCAGTTCGCCCATACTGGTAAGAACTAGCTGAAAACGCCTCTGATCTCGCCCCAGGTGATGTTTATGCATCCCACTGGATCTGGCAGGAGACGCTTGTTCTGGGTCCTGTCCATTAGAGTGCACTATATATCGAAAGGACCTGGGAGAGGGAGGCTTTTCTGCCACCCACCCTTTAAAACATCATTCCCACCCACCCCCAGATCAGATTTGCCCGACCCTACTGGCTTTTCACAAGGCATTAAAAACTTGGCTTTGCTACCAATCCCAGAACTTTGAGCAGGGTCGCGCATGTGCGAAGGAACATGGCTGCCGGGCTTTTCGCTCCGGCGTCTACACGGGAAAAATAGCCAAAGAAGGAGAAATTGCCCTGAGAAAATCGAGCTTGAGAGAGACCAGGGCACGAGCGATTTCTCGGAGGGTCTGGTGCTGGCAGCGGACTGGAGAGTTTTTGCTCTCCAAGGCTGCCCTCCACGAAAAACGCCGACGCCGCTCGGAGGTGCCCGGAAGAAGCCGCGGCCCAGCTGATTAGTGAGGCGCTTAAAGACATCGCCCGGGTGCCGTTCGGAGCCTGAAGAGAGACCAGGGCACGAGCGATTTTACGGAGAGTCTGGTGCAGGCAGCGGACTGGAGAGATTCTGCTCTCCGAGGCTGCCTTTCGCGAAAGACGCTGATGCCGTTCGGGGACGCCCGGAAGACGCCGCGGCCCAGCTGATTTAGAGCAGCGTTTAAAGATACCGTCCGGGTGCCGCTTGGAAGGCGTTGCGGCCCAACTCGGCTAGAGACGTTGGGTAACTATTGTTGGAGGTTCGTCGTGACCTGTCTGACTTGAGAGAACCTTAACTCTCCTCCACTTGCTGGCTGAGAGAATCTCCCCCCCCCCCTTTATGCTACTTTCTTTATCCCGTCTGTGTTTGGTTGCTGTGGACTTGCATTGGACTATTCATCGCCCCAGGGAGAAGGCGGTTAGCCTGGAACAGCACTGGGAGAGAATGGGAGGCTGTCTCCATCTGTTGCTATTGCACCCCCCTTCCTCTCCCCTCGGCTTGGCCTCCCCTGTTGGTGCATTCCCCCCTCCACTAGGCCATCGCCATCGCAGGGCCTTTTGCTGGGCGAGATTAGAATCCTTTTGGAATGCGGCTTTTGGACTTTTTGGAGTATATCTTCATCTGCTCTTCTATTTGGACTTCCATCTGCCACGGCCATTGTTGCCTGATGCCGCCTTGGACCTGCTAACACAGATAGCGCCATTACCGGCCGAGCGGGGGTACTTACAGTACATAGAAGGCCCTCTCCTTGCCTCAACCATCTTGGACTTTTTTGGACCTTCCCAGAACTATTCGCACTTTAAATTAATTAATTTTTTGCGCAATTTATAATTTATAATCTCTTTCTTTTCTTTCATCTTTTTCTTCTTTCTTTGTATGGGTTATGCATGAGGTACGCTTGAGATGAATGAATGTCCCACTTTTATGATCATATTGTTGTAATTTTGTGTTTTTAACTTTTTACGTGGGGACTGCTTGGGGGAGTGTATGAGTATGCGTGATTCGGAGGACCTGCCGGGAGTTGCGGAGGCCACGGGGGTGGTTGAGGGGACCAGAGACACGGGAGAGGGTCGGGGTATTGCGGTCGTAACAGGGAGGGGCAGATACGGCGGGGACTTTAGGGCAGGCCATTACCGGGGAAGGAGGGTTCGCTACATTACAGAGATCCCTCCTTCCGGCCCTAGGAGTCCCACTCCAAGACCAGATGGTGCAAGTAGTCAGGACCCTGGTCTCAGGCTGTTGTCGCTAAATGCCAGGTCTGTTGTACATAAAGCTCCTCTCGTCCGGGACTTAATTTTAGACGAGAGGGCAGACCTGGCATGTATTACTGAAACCTGGCTGGGCCCAGAGGGAGGAGTCCCCCTTGTAGAGCTGTGCCCAGAAGGATTTCAGGTGCTGCATCAGCCGAGAGCCCAGGGAAGGGGTGGGGGTGTGGCCGCTGTTATCCGAGAGTCGTTAGTTCCTCGTAGGGTCCCTGCTCCGGAGATTGTCGGGTGTGAGTCTTTGCTGTTAAAGTTGGACCTCAAGGGTCAAGTGGGTCTGCTGCTAACGTACCTGCCTCCCAACAGCGTTGCAGCAGCCCTCCCCTCGCTCCTCGAGTCGGTAGCCGAGCTGGCAATTGAGTTCCCTAGGTTGATGGTCCTGGGGGACTTTAATTTGCCGTCGCTCGGCGAAAACTCTGATGGGGCGCAGGAGTTCATGGCTTCCATGACAGCCATGGGCTTGACCCAAGTAATTCGGGGCCCAACCCATTCAGCGGGACACATGCTTGACCTCGTATTTCTCTCGGAGCAGTGGATTTGTGATCTTGGTCTGAGGGGGAGTGACATCATACCCCTGTCGTGGTCAGACCATTACCTACTGAGGCTCGACTTCCGGAGGCCAAACCCCCACTGTAGGGAGGAGGAACCGACCAGGTGGTTCCGCCCCAGGCGTCTTATGGAGCCGTCAAGGTTCCAGACAGAGCTTGGGGTTATTCCTGACACTTTCGCCCACAGTCCGGTGGAGACTCTGGCTGCTGCATGGCACTCGGCAGCGTCGGAGGCCCTCGACCGGATTGCGCCACTGCGGCTCCTCCGAGGCGGCGGATCCCGGAGACCCCCTTGGTTTACCGAGGAACTCCGGGAGATGAAGCGCCGGAGGAGATGCCTAGAGCACCGTTGGAGGTCCGATAAGTCCGAACCGAACCGGGCAATGGTAACCGCCTGCACCAGGGAATACACCAGGGCACTTAGGGCAGCAAAAAGATCGCATATAGCCACCCTGGTAGCATCCGCTGAGTCCCGTCCAGCCGCCCTGTTTAGGATAACCCGCTCCCTACTGAACAAAAGGGAGGCGGGGGAACCCTTGCAGGGCAGAGCTGAAGAATATGCCCAATTCTTAGCGGACAAAATTGCTCGGTTTCGGTCGGACTTGGACTCCACCCCTGCAGTTCCAGCCGAGGCGCAAGGGGACCAAGTAGAACAGCTCTGGGTTGAGTTTCAGGACGTTACCCCCGGGGATGTGGACAAGGCCATGAGAGCTGTAAGTACCTCCACCTGCGTCCTGGATCCGTGTCCCTCATGGCTGGTTACTAACTGCAGTGAGGTGACACGAGGCTGGATCCAGGCGGTTGTAACCGCCTCCCTTCGGGAGGGGAACTTCCCCGCCACACTGAAAGCGGCGGTGGTGAGACCCCTCCTGAAGAAACCATCCTTGGATCCAGCTGTTCTTAATAGCTATCGTCCAGTCTCCAACCTTCCATTTCTGGGGAAGGTTGTTGAGAAGGTGGTGGCCTTCCAGCTCCAACGGTCCTTGGAGGAAGCAAACTACCTAGACCCCTTCCAGTCAGGCTTCAGGCCCGGTTACAGCACAGAAACCGCTTTGGTCGCATTGATGGATGATCTCTGGAGAGCCAGAGATGAAGGACGTTCCTCCATCCTGGTCCTCCTTGACCTCTCAGCGGCTTTCGATACCATCGACCACGGTATCCTTCTGCGACGACTGCGGGAGGTGGGAGTGGGAGGCACCGTGCTACGGTGGTTCTCCTCCTACCTCTCGGACAGGTCGCAGTCGGTGTTAGTGGGGGGGCAGAGATCGTCCCCTAGGCCCCTAAATTATGGGGTGCCTCAGGGCTCGGTCTTATCCCCCCTACTATTCAACATCTACATGAAACCGCTGGGAGAGATCATCCGCAGGCACGGGATTAGATACCATCAATATGCGGACGATACTCAATTGTATCTGTCCGCCCCGTGCCAACTCAATGAAGCGGTGGACGTGATGTGCCGGGGCCTTGAGGCCGTCATGGACTGGATGAGGGTTAACAAGCTTGTGCTCAACCCAGAAAAGACCGAGTGGCTGTTGTGTTTCCCTCCCAAAGATTTGGCTACTGTTCCACCACTCAGGCTGGGGGGTCAAATTTTATACCCCTCAGAGAGGGTTCGCAACTTGGGAGTCCTCCTGGATCCACAGCTGTCATTTGACCACCACTTAACGGCTGTGACCAGGGGGGCGTTCGCCCAGGTTCGCCTGGTGCGCCAGTTGCGACCCTACCTGAATCGGGAGGCTCTCACAACAGTCACTCGGGCCCTTGTGACCTCTAGGCTGGAATACTGCAATGTGCTCTACATGGGGCTGCCCTTGAAGAGCATCCGGCGACTTCAGCTAGTGCAGAATGCAGCCGCGCGAGTGATTGCGGGTGCACCCCGATTCACCCGCATTACACCTATCCTCCGCGAGCTGCGCTGGCTACCTGTTGATCTCCGGATGCGCTTCAAGGTGCTATTAATCACCCATAAAGCCCTACATGGCAGTGGATCTGGATACTTGAGAGACCGCCTTCTGCCAATTACATCCCTGCGACCGATAAGATCCCATAGATTAGGCCTCCTCCGCATTCCATCGGCCAGCCAGTGTCGGCTGGCAACTACAAGGAGGAGGGCCTTTTCAGCAGTAGCCCCGACCCTTTGGAACGAGCTCCCCGTGGAGATTCGCACCCTCTCCACCGTCCAGGCCTTCCGCATAGCCTTGAAGAACTGGCTCGCCCGTCAGGCCTGGGGATAGGATAGTTGCCCCTCCCGAATGATGAATGTATGTTGTTTGCTATTTTATTACATGTTGTCCTACTGTCTGTATTCCCCCCCTTCCCAGTTTTTGTGTGAGCCGCCCTGAGTCCCCTCAGGGAAAAGGGCGGCCTACAAATTCTAATAAAATTCTAAATTCTAAATTCTAAAAAATAATGCAGACAAGCCTGATTTTAAGTTATATTGAGTGTGACGTATTAAATTATTCTTGGCTGGTGTTTTATGCTGTTTTGTGCTATTTATGCTGTTAATCATTGGTTGTGGTTTTAGTCTGTTTTCATTTTGTTCTAATTGCTAGCTTGCTGCCCAGATTCATGTAAATGAGATAGGCGGTCCTATATATTTATTAACTAAATAAATGGAATCTCCACAGTACGTAACATGACTAATTGGGAGCAGCCAATATTCTGTTTGGAAAGAAGCTAGCTAAGCTTTTTAGAACTGAAGGTCGGAGGAAAACATCTGAAGTGTTTGCAAGAACAAACTGCGTATTTGACTGTACCATTATCACGAAGGAAACAGTTGATGCTTATAAATGTATGAAAACAAAGAAAGCTTGCTGGAATTTCCATAGAGGGCATGATGACATATATAGGATAGTGAAGATGGATAAAGACTGATACTTTCCCACAAGTCAATGGGGAAGCCATGGAAACTAGCAGGGAGAAAGTCAATGGGGATCATGTGACCATGGTTAATGGCAGGATTGTGTTCAAGTGATGTTCCAGATGTTTTGGGATTGCACTCAAGGCACCTATTACTCTTGGTGCTATCTTTGCTTTCTTTGGCCACATTATTGTTATCAATCAGTATTGTCTGCGTCCCCCCCCCCCCAATCACTTGGGTTTCTTGCTAATTTCTGTAAGAGATTACAAAAGTCTGTATCTACAGTATGTTATTATTTTAGCATAATTCTGCTGTTGGAGCATTTAAGAAATAAATAACAATTTTCAGTAAGGTACCAGTTAATTAAAATGTAACAGACTTTGCATTCCCCAAGGGTACCACTCCTGTCTGTGAAATTTAAATGTAAATAACAAGATTCAGTTAGACTGACAAGCATGGAAATGTTTCCATTAAGACGTGTAAATGAAGAATATGTAACCTGGCTCATTTTATGTATATGTTATAAAATCAGAGGGATAACAAGCAGGATATTTTTTATTGTTTACTATACAGAACACAAAACCAATTTCTAGACTATTAATCATTCCTTTATATAGGCTTCATCCTTCCTGCTTCAAATGATTTGCCTTAGGATAACTATGTTGGTGTTAGTTATGACCTTAAAAACCTTTAATGGCATAGATCAAGCTATCTGATTAAATAATATCATCCCACTAGGACAAGCCCATCCTAATTGTGCCAGCAGAGAGAATCTATTTTATATCCTATCTGTCAATGAACTCCAACTATGAGGATCCAGAATAAGAGCTTTTTCTACTATAACAGTCACCCTTTAGAAAAAGGTAGTAAACCTTTTTATACTTACTGCCCACTTTTGTATCTCTTTTAGTAGTAAAATTTTCTAACCGCCCACGTGTTCCACAATAATGGTGATTTATAAAGTAGGGTAGTAACTTTATAAAATTTATAAGAGCCAAGGTGGCGCAGTGGTTAAATGCAGCACTGCAGGCTACTGCTAGATCAGCAGGTCAGCGGTTCAAATCTCACCGGCTCAGGGTTGACTCAGCCTTCCATCCTTCCGAGGTGGGTAAAATGAGGACCCAGATTGTTGGGGGCAATATGCTGACTCTCTGTAAACCGCTTAGAGAGGCCTGAAAGGCCTATGAAGCGGTATATAAGTCTACTGCTATTGCTATTGCTATTGCTGCTATAAAGCAGAGTTACAGCAAACCCCTACCATCCACCATGAAAGCTGGAGCGCCCACTAGTGGGCGGTAGGGACCAGATTGACTACCACTGCTTTAGAACATCATCCCCTCCAAGGTGAGATCTGCCCCACCTTGCTATCCTTTGGTAAGAGCCTGCTGGTTAGCCTGGGGACCAAATGAGGAGTTCCACACTGGAGGTGGCTGTTGGATTGATGGCAGATTCCTCCTCTCCCTCTTGTTCTCTGCTCTCCACCCATCCATCTGTTTGGTTATCACATTGATATATTCTTGTTGTGTTTCTTTTTCATTGTTTATTTTATTACTCTGTTATGTTAGTTCTATTTACACTCCTTTCATTTTCTTCTTTTTATTATTGTAAGCTTCCTAGAATCCAAGCGATAGAAGCAAACCAGGGACGTGCAGTCAGGGGAGGCAGGGGAGGCAGAGCCTTAACACTGTCATCATAAAAAGAAAAAAAATGTAAAAGGAAAAAGGAAAGAGCTGAAGTCAGGCTGAGCTAGTTGCTGCCAGAGTCACCGTGGATGACTCTGCTTAACTGTTTAAAAAAGCCTCTAAAAAAGTGCCCTCTACAGGAGGAGGCAGGAGAACGACGTGCGTCATCTAGTCTGGCGTTTTATGATCACTCGAGCAGAGTTAAGCAAGGGTTAAAAGCCGAAAAATTCCTGACGTAGATAAGGCACGTCATTCTCCTGTCTCCTCCTGTAGAGGGCATTTCTTTTAGAGGCTTTTTTAAACAGTAAAGCAGAGTCATCCACGGTGATTCTGGCAGCAACTAGCTCAGCCTGACCTCAGCTCTTGCCTTTTTCCTTTTACATTTTTTTTCTTTTCATGATGGCAGGCAAGAGCAGAGTTGAAATCCTCTCTGAAACAGCTGGAAAAGGTACGTGTGGGTCAGAGGGAGGGGTAGGAATTCAAACTTCATCCTCAAGTGTAGATCCCTCCCCAAGTGTAGTTTGATTGCAGGCAGAACCACGTTGCCTTTTCAAACACACACACACACACACACCTGGATAAAACTATATAAGCCCAGCTTCACTGATTACAAGTTTGAAAAGGCAACGTGGCTCGGCCTGCAATCAAAGGCTCGGATAGGCTCCAATCTAACTTCTGTGTTTGTGTTTGTTTGAGAGAGAGTGAGTGAGAGAGGGAAGGGGGTATGAGAGATAGTCCAATCCAACTTCTGTGTGTGTGTGTGTGTGTGTGTGTGTGTGTGTCTGTTTGAGAGAGGGGGGAGGGAGGGAGAGAGGGAGGAAGGAGTGGGAGGGAGAAGAAAAAGAATGAAGGAAACATTTTTGCAAAGAAGAAAAACAAATGCTGTCGCTTTCAATCGGAACTAAGCATGCCTGGCTGTGGAATTCTGGGAGTTGAAGTCCACAAGTCTAAAAAAATTTGAAACCCCTGAGTGCCTCACCAGCCATAAACCTCACTGCACGTCACTGAAGCAAACATATAAATAACTTTGGTTGTTTCCTGGGACTTAGCAAACCACAACACCAAGTAAGTTTTATCCATCAAATTCCAGCATTGTATCAATTATAACAATAAATCTGGATCCCCCATTTGCCTCAAACACCAATGTTTAATTCTTAAAATTCTAGGCATTCTCAATTCACTATTCGGAAATGAGCCAAACAACGTCTTATGGTCCGGTGTGTCTTATGGAGCGAAAAATGTGATATTTACTTAGAAAAAGGACAAATCTAAACAGTGAGGTAAGAACCATCACAGGAGGCTTTAGGGAATTGACAGCCAACTCATTAACAGTCTTCTGGAAAAAAAAGGTGCTCTCCAAATGGCTACCAAAACTCTATCTTGTATGCATATAACAGTCTAATGGCAGCTATGTTGGGAGACCACTTCAAACACATCCACTAGCTCCAAAAATTGCTTACCTCAATCAATTCCCAATGCGAAAAAAGTAACAATCAGTAATTTTTAGAACTGCTCCATTTTAGAACAGGCTCTAGCTACTAGCATCATAATTAAAGTAAGATGCTCAGAGTTAAAAGATAAAAAGATAAAATATTAACATAGTAAAACATACTGGAACTCCAAAACATTTAAAAAACTCAAACTATTTGTCCTGAAAAGGAACTTTAAAAAAATGATTCTAATAACTACAAAAATGGAAGCCAGTCTTAAGAACTAAATATTTTGATAGTAAATGAGAATGAACAAAAGCTAAAGAGTTCCAATTATTTCAAAAAAAGTGTAAAAGGTTTTCCCTGTCCAGTCATGACTGACTCAAGGGGATGGTGCCCATCTCCCATTACCTGCAGAGGGAACCTGCATTGTATGAGACATGTTTCCATTGTTATGTGGCCAGCATGAAAATATGGAATGCAGTAACCTTCCTGTTGAAGTGGTACCTATTTATCTACACGCATTTGCATGCTTTCAAACTATTACATTGGCAGGAGCTGGGGCCTGTAACAGGAATTCGCCCCATCGCACATTGCTCCTGGGCTCAAACCTGAGCTGTTGATTTTCCAGATGACAAACTCAGCTTCTTAATTGCTGAGCTATTTTCTTCCCCTTCCTGCCGCAATGATTATCCAAAACTTATTTAAACAAGTATAGTCCCATAAGCTCAATGTACTTTAAAATTCACTCACTTTTTCCTTGGTTCTCAGTTCATCAAATATCTGCTGGATTTCCAGTTTCCAGTCATCTTGCATAGAATGGAAAGATTCTTGAGGCATCTCAGTCTGTACAGCCCCCTCAATGGCAGTCAGCTGCTCAAGAATCATAGTAAATGATGGTCGGATATGGGGGTCCTGTGCCCAGCAGTCTGAAATTCATCAATTACATTTGTCAGAAGTATAAGACCAACTGACTCTAACTCCACCTTGTAGAAATGCTATAACAACAACAGCAGCAGATACTTTTCTCTCTCATGAAGAAGTTCTAGGAACATTTGACAAAAATCAACAGAGAACTTTCTTGATGTCCTCCTAGTACAGTTTCCAAAAGGTAGTCACATATAAACCTAGGAGTGGAATATTACAACCGGAGCATATGAATTGAATGTATGTATGCATGGGGGGTTATAAGCACGATTTTCAAAATGCCTGTGATCCTTTCACTTTCAAAAAGGGATACTCTGTTTCCCTGAAAATAAGACCTCCCCAGATAATCAGCCCATTCAGGCTTTTGAACGCATGTGCTAAAATAAGCCCTCCCCTGAAAATAAGCCCTCCCTGAAAATATTGCAACACAGCAGCAGCCATGAGGTGACCATGCTCGCTGCCTCCTGCACCTCAAAAATATTAAGACTTCCCTGAAAATAAGGCCAAGCGCTTATTTTTGGGGTTGGAAAAAGACAAACAGATCATAGGAACATCCAATACATGTCTCTGGGCAGAAAGGCAGGATATAAAGTAAATTAGTAATAGTAATTAGATTATCTCATGTGCTATGTGCAATGGGAATGATGAGAGCTACTGAGCCTGTGTACTCATGTTCTCTTGTTTTTTTAAAAAAAAAATCTCATTTTTTTCCTCACAATGACTTGTTCTAGGGTATAACTTTTTAGTTATTTTTAAATTTTGGAATGATGAAAGGAGTGGCATTCTGATAAAGCATCTGATTGATGTTCTGTTTAGTTTTATCACTCCAATGACAAGGTCTTTTGATTTCCTATGAGACCAAACATAATATACTGGCTATTGTCCCAGGAACCCATTCAAATCCTCACTCAAGGAATTTGGGTGGAACACAAAATAGCATTTAGATAGTTCACACTCTTTTAACTAGCTATATTTCAAGTTGCTGTGAGACTTCAATGAGCTTCTTTGGGAAGAAAGGTAGAATGTAACTGATTGACTCAACAAGCAGGTTAGTACTTCCAAAGGTGAATGCAACTTTCAAAAAAATAATAATGAACCACATATTTAATACACCCGTGCCAAGTACATTAAAGTAGTGGAATGGGAAAATGTTTTCTGACTCTGAGTAGAAGTTAGCCTAGAATTGAATGAAACACTGAGATTAAGAGTCACATATATTATAGAGAACATGCAAGCAATCTTACATCAGCTGTCTTAATAAGCAGCACAAGTACCTTTCATTAGTTTAGCAAATGGTTCAGGACAGGTGGATGGAATGGGCAAAGTAAGCTTATTGACAGCAACGCCGTAAGCCACAGCAAGACCATCAATGCCACGGTAAGGAACCTCTCCCGTAAGCAGTTCCCACAGCAATACGCCATAGCTATAAATAAATTTTCAAACAGTTAATTGTGTTTGTGTAATGCTAAGGTAGGGAAGGACAGCAGTCTGCCTAGAAAGTATTCTAGTAGGGGGAGAAAATTGCATCCAGACTTCCTATAACCCCCAACTTCTATGCTGCTGTTTAAAGAAAGTTAAATTTCTATATATCTTACAAGCATCAAACTGAGAAAGGATGCACAATCACAATGGCATTGCAATGGTCCGCATCCTCCCAAAAGTAGATTAGATACTATACGCACTTGCAGCAAAATGAAACATATTAAACCTCCAGGATATTTGAATTCAGAAAAGTTTTATTATGCAATTAAATTATTCATTCCCCCAAGATTTTCCGCCAGAATAATATCCACCCACATTTGTATTTTAATGTTGTTCTGTAAAACTTTACTTGAAGTGGATTGAAATTTAGTTATTTTTCAGTTGCAAAAGGGAACAAATTATCAACTTCTTTTACACGAGGCTTGATGATCTTATGCAGGGGCGAAATTCAGCAGTTTCTGACAGGTTCTGGAGAACCAGGAGCAGAAATTTTGAGTACTTCGGAGAACTGGCAAATACCACCTCTGGCTGAACCCAGAGTGGGGTGGGAATGGAGAGTTTGCAGTATCCTTCGCCATGCCCACCAAGCCATACCCCAAAACCGGTAGTAAAAAAAATTGAATTTCACCACTGATCTTATGGTGTTAGATGGGACATTTTGTCAAGCTGGTTTCCAAAATGTTTTTGACCTTGAGGGAAGTTGTTTGATTTTTTTCGCAATAGTGTATTTGAGCCAATCAACCCATAAGGATTGAAAATGAAATGTCTTCAGAGGTGACATGACAGAGCCTAGTAAACGTCATTAGCATTAGGAGTGATTTGAAGCATTATATAGAAAGACTAGCAATGAATGTAACATGCAGCCAATGGCACCCGTTTCTGCTTTGCTTTATCTGTATGTAAATGGAAGGCCTCAGCATGTCATCATTACTCCCCTTCCTTAAACAAGAAATCAGTCTTAGTGTTTCTTTTGTTGATTTAGCCAAAAGCTTCAGGGATTATGGGAGATGTACACAGGCTTCATCTCCATTTAAGTGCCAGTATACTATCAATTCAGTGTGGGGGAAGGGCATATCAGGCAGATCAGAACAGCACAATCAGATTCTCCCTCAAGGGCCTTACTAAAGCAGAAATCAAGTTCTATCTTTGTATATTTACTTTGCATAATTACTTAAGAAAATGCAAGATTAAAAAAGCAGGGAAAGCAAATATTCAAGAATCAAAAGTAATGTCAAAGTATTAGCAATGCCTCAAAAGAAATTCATTCCCAAATGGCATGATGATTACAGAAGGTAACTGGGGCCTGCAGTTAATTTTTTTAGGGGGAGGGGGAAAGTTTATCTTCCTGCATTGTAACTATGCTGAAACTGAACCAACAGCAACCCCTCCCTTCCATATGCAACTAGGGCCTTAGTGGTAAGAACATTTTGATTCACCTTCAAAAAGAATTAAATGAAATTGTTCCTAAGCAAATGGATGAATAAAAACTTTAAGAAATTTCCTATGGTGGAATGCTTTAAAAAAAGATCTAACTTTAGTAGGCAACAAGTTAAGAATAAACGTGTGTGCAATGTTTTTTCTCTTTTAAAGATCAAAGAATTGTGAAGATAAAAATAACAAAAAAGCTTCTGCATTTTCTTGCTACAGGGAAAATAATAATCAAGGGTGTACAGCAGAAGCAAGAGGAGCAAAGAAGCACAAAGGGAATTCAGAGTTTTTAATTATCAGCTTTCACTTTCTTCTCTTTTAAGGAAAGAAAACCTGACCCATGAGGCTTTGTAGAGGAGCTTGAAGCTGTATAGACTCTGTCTGCAAAATAATCTCTGTGTTCTGGGTAGACTTGCTGTCTCTCATGACTGCTTTTAGATGTTATTCTAAATCATGGCTTAGAATTACAAGCGTGTACATGCAAACGTTAGGTTTAGGTCCTGGCTACTAGCATAGCTGAGGGGAGTTCAGAAGGTTTTGCTTTTATTTCAGATTAATCAGCGTGTTATGAATTTTAAAAGCTTTAAACGTTAGTGGGAACAAATTTAGTTTTGTGAAGTGGAATGTATACTTTGCAAGGCCACAGAAGAGGATTGGCTTGCTTTTGGATTAGCTGGATGAGCAGCTAGAGGTCAGAGAGGAAACTACTGCTTGGAGCCACAGGGTTTGTGCATTCCTGGTGGACTCCTTGCTGATTTTTATGCTCTACCCACCAATTCACATAGGTGTGGGATACGAACAGGTGTGAAAGTGAACTAGGAGTATGTCAAATAAGACAGTGTATTTAACAAACCACAATTAAACAAACAATAGTTTAATCTTTTTTTGACATAGCTTATTTCCATTAACCACCTGGTTTGGATAACAAGTATGGTAATATGCAGTAGAAGTTAAAGGCTTAGAAGGCCTCTTGGCAATTGCATTGCAAGAATATAGCAATTGGCAGGCTTCAATTCAGGAAGCCCTCGCTCAACAGCTGTTTAACAACTTTGGAAAGCCAAATGGGCTACTGAATGCCCAGATACAGGAAGTTGCGTAGATGACCCTACACAAAAGGTGCCAGGTTTTGACCTTCCTTGGTCAACTCTGAACAGGATCCGTACCCAACATGGTGTCTTTCAGGACTCATTGTTTAAGTGGGGAACTCGTCTCTACCCCTCAGTGTGACTGTGATGGTCCTCAACAAAATATCCATCACATTATGTCTGAATGTCCATCAAGAGCTTACACCAGCCCAATGTCTGTTTTTTTCAACATAGACCACCCTGTCCTTGTATGGCTGGGTGGAATGGATATTAACATTTGAATTATTTCAACTCCATGTTATTTGCCATACGCTAAATAAATAAACAAGAATATATAAACCCTATGTTTATTTCGCTTTTTTAAAAAAAAAACATGGGTTTGACACCATCTCTGATCCAGCTTATAAAACTTGAAAATTGGAAGTAATATATCCAAACCAAGAAGCCAAGGCAGAACAACTGCTCAAACCAGAGAATTTGACAAAGTGGCTTACTCTCCATAATTAAATTTGGTAACATTGTCTCTTGGCATAAAATGTTACTTTTTAATGTCGGAATTCATATTGTCTTGTCACTAGTTATTATGTTTTTGAAGAGTTATTTCAACACACCTTTATTAATACACGAGTATCAGATTTATTACAGCATACATCCACTTAATTAAATAGTGTTTTGGATCACTTTTGGAATATTGTTGGCCTGAAGAAGAACTGTCCTTCCAGACATGCCTTCTCATCTTCCAGCAAAAAGATTGGAAGGAGGCAAGGGCCTTTGGGTTATTTAAGCATGTTGTGTAGAAAACAGATCCATATTAAACCTTAAAGGTATCCTTCGCGTTATGACCACAATTGAGCCCAAAATTTATGTTGCTAAGTGAAACATTTGGTAAATGGGTTTGCCCCATTTAACGACTTTTCTTGCCACATTTGTTAAGTGAATCACTGCAGTTGTTAAGTGAATCTGGATTCCACACTGACTTTGCTTGTCAGAAGGTCACAAAAGAGGATCACATAACCCCAGGACATTGCAATGGTCATAAATATGAACTAGTTGCCAAGTGCATCAATTTTGATTATGTGAGCATGGGGATGCTGCAGCGGTCATAAGTGTAAAAAAGGGTCATAAGATTTTTTTCAGTGCCGTTGTAACTCTGATCAGTCACTAAATGAAGTATTGTAAGTCGAGGACTACCTGTACTGTCTCCAACAGTCCTATGGCTAAGAACTATGTGTACCATTCTCCACACGCAACATTTATAGAGTAAAAGAAACTGTAACTAAACACATGGAAGAGTTTTTTGAATTATTGTATTCAGAAAAGTCCCTTTTCCTATCACGAAAGCCACAGAGTAATGCCTAAAATTCCACATCTAGAATTGTGTAGGCTTCAAAGAGTTTCAGAACCTGTTTATTATTGTGAACTGCTTTGAAATCCTTTATGGTTTAAAAACACTATACAATTACTGTTTAAATCTAAAAATTAAGCATCTCCTATTTTTTAAAAAAGTCCTTGCCAATAAAAAATAGAACCTATTAAGGTTATTTTGCATGCATACTAGGAGAAAACCATTGAACATAAGGTTGACTTAAATTTTGTTTAGTTATACAGAAGTCATTTATACACTTTACCTCCAAAGGTCACTTCCTTTAGAAAACATGGATGATTTAATGACCTCAGGAGCCATCCAAGCGTAGGTGCCTGCAGTACTCATTTTGGTTGTTCTGTGCCACTCTCTTGCCAAGCCAAAATCTGTGATTTTCAGAGTTTTGTTGTGAATATCATCATTTTCTATCTTCTCAAGCAATAGTACTGTAAAAGACATAAATGTTTTCATTGTCAATTGCACTAACAAAGACCATGTAAGCAAAATATATCTCTGCTGAATTGAAAACTCAATATATATACTTTTAAAAATGTATATATTTATCACTACACTGACATATTTTCAGATCCTTCCTTCAGCTACTATGCTATCTCTAATTATATAAGCCTGAATTATAGAGCCATGTAAACACGGTTAGAGAAAGAATATATGAGTTGCCTTATATTATTTTTCTCCTGGTGATTTGAGATAGAGATCACTGAGACATATTCACAAAACAGGGGAGACCAGGTTTATAAAATGAGGGACCCTACTGTCAGCGTTCCAAATATCATCCAAAATTAAATCAGAGTTCAAGGCAAAGTAATCCTCAAAGTTCCAATTTATTAAGAGAGCCATGTTGGCACATCTGTCGAAAACCCGAATCTGAAAGTTTCCTGGGTTTTCCACCCAGTTGAAAGTTCATGAACTTGTCCCCACCCTGACAAGTCCATCACATGGTCCAATCTTTCACTGCCCCACTGGCAGTTCCACCCATCCAGTTCCAGTCAGGCTCAGAGGTGCAGAGACAAAGGATGACCTTGGGCTTCTAGGAAGGATTTTTTTTTTATTTTGACAACACACATTCTACTCCTTACTATTCCCCCTCCCAATTCCCCACTAATGAAAAAGCAGAGAGTGTGGCAGGCCAAAGATCCTAAAAGGAACTGGCTGCAGGCCTGATGCCTTCATGCAAAGGGAAACAAAAGTCAAAAGTTACCATATAATTCCGTACTAATTCATATGCATTTTGCATTTAGGTTATATCTTTGCTAATGGCAGCAACTATGTTCAAGAACACTTGATAGATACAGGTCAAAGTCTGGTTTACTGATAGTAAATTGAGATTAAGGTGTTTTCTTCTGGGTAATCTATACTGCAACACACTATTAACCAGTAACTAGTTAATAGTAGCTATGGCCGGGAAATGGATTCAAGCAAAAGTCTAATGCCCTCTCATCTTTCTAACTGTGGGGCAAGTTTAATATTTTACTATTTCTGAAAAAGTGATGCATGTTATCCACCTGTTCTGAAACACAGATCAAATATCAAAGAAAGTTTAACGAAACTCAGTGCCCAAGTTGGCAATGATTAGTCCCACGAGCATGTCGTAAAACTAATGATTTGAACATGATGGCCTTTGTACTTTAATGAAAGAGGTTTTGTTCTAAATTCCACACATGCAAAGTGGAATTCCACAAATTCCATGTCAGTCAGGCAGTCTAACCGAAACCAAACACAATCTGATTTGGAAAGGTGATAATTGGCAGCCAGCCAGTCTTCTGCTTTTTTTTTTCCCTTAAGGGAGGAGAGACAAAAAGAGCAAGGGTGTAGAACCATTATCTACCAGAAGCAGAATGGAGAATTACAAGAGACATGCTACGTTTCCCCCCACCACCTTACCTTTGTTTGTCATACTGGGTGGTGGAGCGCTTGACATAAACAAACTGAACAGGCGACATGGCCTTGTGAGTGAACAAATTCTTGTGGTCTGTTGCTTAGCAACCTGTATGAGGCCATCCCTCTTGCACTTCTACAGATATTTGCTTCCCATTAGCTTCATATCAAAACAAGTGACCTTTACAACTTGGACCTACTCTGTGCACTCAGCCATACATAGCTGAAATTCAGTATATATACACAGAAACACACAAACATACACAGAATCTGAAAGTTACTTTAGCCATAAATCATGAAATAAAAACAAAGGGACAACCAATTCCACAAGTGACTGATGCCATGCATGTGCACTTAGGGTGACTAAGTGAACCCAGTTTGTTTGCAACATATTCATTCCAATTTCAAGATACAGAAGTTCTTTTTCAGAACTAAAATTAGGGTTGAATTCAATCGGTCAGTTCATGGATGGTATCAAGAAAAAAGCAAGCTTCCATTTCCTCTGCAATCTCCAGGCATCTTAACATCTGTTCTAAGGAATCCCAAAATATGGGACAGATTTGATTAAGCAGGGTGAAAGGAGGAGGGAGGCATCATTTCAAAAAGTGCTGTTGTTTGTTTGGTCATAATTCAACTTTACATCAAGCTTATTAAACTTTTATATATTTAAATGTGTAAAATCAGCATAAAATATATATTTAGGCTGAACCTGTGTAAGCTCCATTGAACTCAGTGAGTTTAAAATCTATTTCACACCTGAGCATATGACAAGTTACATTGCACCTTTCTAAATATTACCAGTTTTAAATTTTATCAGTTTTACTTCTTGCCATAATAATTGGTTTATTCAAAGAGGAGAAGACCACAGATGACTGAAGGTTTGATTTGATTTTGATTTGATTTTGATTTTATTGACATTTGTAGGCCGCCCTTTTCCCTGAGGGGACTCAGGGCGGCTCACATAAAATCAGGGAAGGGGAAATGCAGACAATAACAAAGACACATATAATAAAAACAGTAACCAACATGCATTCATCATTCGGGAGGGGCAACTATCTTCATCCCCAGGCCTGACGGGCTAGCCAGTTCTTCAAGGCTGTGCGGAAGGCCTGGACGGTGGTGAGGGTACGAATCTCCACGGGGAGTTCGTTCCAAAGGGTCGGGGCGACTACTGAGAAGGCCCTCCTCCTTGTAGTTGCCAGCCGACACTGGCTGGCCAATGGAATACGGAGGAGGCCCAATCTGTGTGATCTTATTGGTCGCAGGGAGGTGATTGGCAGAAGGCGGTCTCTCAAGTATCCAGATCCACTACCATGTAGGGCTTTATGGGTGATTAACAGCACCTTGAAGCGCATCCGGAGATCGACAGGTAGCCAGCGCAGCTCGCGGAGGATAGGTGTTATGTGGGTGAACCGCGGTGCACCCACAATCGCTCGTGCGGCTGCGTTCTGTACCAGCTGAAGACGCCGGATGCTCTTCAAGGGCAGCCCCATGTAGAGCACATTGCAGTATTCCAGCCTAGAGGTCACGAGGGCTGTATGGGGTGTATGTATATTGATCCTATGACCTGTTATCCAATAATACAATGGTTGGTAATTGCCAACCCCAGTTCTAAAAATGCAGAATGCAAAGTACAAAATAAAAATTGATATGCTCACTGTGGGAGTAGATATCTTTAACCTGATTATCTGAATTGAAACTGGCCTTGGGGAGGTAGCTTATAGGGAGACAGAGGAGGACACAAGATAATACTATATCCCTGATAAGGTTAGAATGCTTCCTTCTCAATTATCAAGAATTTCAGTTCCTTTTTCCCTTTATTCTATTGTTGTCCATTCAGAATTGTGAAGCCAACTAAATTCCACTGCTCTTGGCACAAAGAGCAGACATGTTAATCTATTACATCAAAATTAACAGCATGTCCTCTGGCACTTTTTTAAAAAAATCACATTTTCTGTACTTTTGGATTAGACTCTATGTGTTTAATTTTATATTTGTAGTCCACCCAACCCTGTTACAACTCTGCAACAAATCTAAAAGTCTCTATGTGCTGCAAAAAATAATTGCTCTTTCTAAATATTAATTAAATAGAATTCAATTTGGCCTCTTAAAAAGAAAAGAGGCTTTTAACACTTAGAACTTGAGCCATTTCCTTCCTGTCCACTTTGAAATATGAAAGGGGATAAAATGGCTCCAGAAATTATCAATGCCTTGCTTCAGGAAGTGGTGTTGCCAGCAGTTTTATATGGGCTGTGGTAAATCTCCACTTTTAGAGGCCCTATCTGAACCCAGCAGTCCTTAATAACTATAACCCAGTCTTTAACTTTTCTTTTCAGGATAAAGGTTATGGAGATTGTGGTCATTGGACAGCCATGGAGAAGTTTAGAGATAGGAGGCTATCTGAACCTGTTTCAGTCAAAGTTCAGGTTTGCTGTTTTATGAATAAAAGTGGCAAATGCTTCCTGGGCTCTCAGTGGCTTTCAGCACCATCAACTATGGTATCCCCTTTGAACCAGCTAAGAGAGGTATTGTATTACAATTACCGCACTCTTTCCTTAGCTGGCATTTCCAATTGATATAGAGGAAAGAGAGGACGGCAAGACAACTTCTCCTTTGAGGGAGGTGGGAACCAGGAAAAATTCCAGGACCGGGTATTTTTTTCTGCTGCTTTTTAATGTCAACATGAAGCTGCTGCTCCAGGTTATCCACTGGTTCAGAGATGACATCGCTTTCTTTATTCCTTATTGGCCCATTTTTCATCATTCATCTAGGCATAATCTTATATCCATATGCAAAATGTTCTTCATTCACAAGGAACACCAGATCTTCAATCCACTATATAATAAGGGCCAAACATCTGTATTCCCAATGCTACAAGGCTGATGTCTTAGCAACAGTTTCAGTTCAGTTTCAGTTTATTAAATTTATATGCCGCCCTTTCCCCCCGAAGGGGACTCAGGGCGGCTCACAACTCGAACCAGGGAGGGGGATACAGACAAAAGATTTAAAAACAACAACATAACAATATATAATTTAAAACTCACAACAGTCATACCATTCGAGACGGGGGCAACAGTTCTTTAGCCCCAGGCCTGTCGGAACAACCAGGTTTTGAGGGCTTTGCAGAAGGCCTGGAGGGTGGTGAGAGTTCGAATCTCCACGGGGAGTTCGTTCCAGAGGGTCGGAGCAGCCACAGAGAAGGCTCTCCTCCGGGTAGTCGCCAGTCGACACTGGCCGGCGGATGGGATTCGGAGGAGGCCTAATCTGTGGGATCTAATCGGTCTAGTGGAGGTAATTGGCAGCAGGCGGTCTCTCAAGTACCCAGGTCCAATACCATGAAGGGCTTTATAAGTAACGACTAGCGCCTTGAAGCATATCTGGAGACCAATAGGCAGCCAGTGCAGCTCGCGGAGGATAGGTGTTACGTGGGTGAACCGAGGTACACCCACGATCGCAGTATGGTGATGATACCCAACTATGCATCACACTATACATCACCATGGGTCAGACAGGAAATGATGTTATTCTCCTGCCCCAATACCTGAAGACTGTCTGGATGGAACAAAATAAGCTAAAACTGAATCTGAACAACAGTTCCTTTTGTTTATCCATCAAAGAACAGAATGGGGCCAATTTGGCACACTGTCAGGAGTTGGCAAAAGAAAGTTTGTGTCTGAAATGAGTTATATCCAGCAAGAAAAAAATATCCTACAATGGTAGAAGCAGTTGGCCAGCAGCTTACAATACGTCTGATTCTTCCATACTTAAGCCCAGTTCTCCTTCTATCGTGGTCAAGTGACTCAGAGCAGAGCTGCTATTAAAAATTTGCAGAAGTCAAGTTCACCATGCACTTAGGAAAGGATCTTACATTGCATTCTCTACCTTTATTCCTAGCCATGTAAATACAGTGGGAAATTTCTTGAATGTCTTATTATAGGGGATACACATGAAATGTGCTAATGGAAATACATTATGCTGCACTCCTCTGTGGCCTTGGCAGCTAGTTTTTTCACTAGATATGTACACATAACACAGAGAAACATAGAATCTTTAGATGTCTAATAGTGAAAGGCTCAATGGTGTACATAAACCCAAACTTATATTAAATGACAATACAGTAATGCTTTTTATTAGTTGTTTCTCCTCCTCTTTTGGTCTTAAAACATATCACCATGATTCATGCTTCCCCTCAGTTCATCCCTACAAGCAAGACAATTTTACACTACTATCAGTATGTTGGATTATTAGGATTTTGCAGATCATTCTGCTGCAAATTAGTAGCATGCTTCATTACGGTCTTGAGTGAGAAGGATTGTCACGTTATGCTGTATTCCAAGGTCTGACCTGATTTGCTTTTTCTTTTACTTTCTACTAAATTTAATTTGTAGACATCAGCTCCTAGCCATCTATGAGAATTGGTTCATAGTAAGAGCACCAGATAAACCAACATACCCACTTGATGATAAATATTATTCGATGAAAACCTGATTTGATAAGATAAAAAGTGAACAAATGAAAAAGCATATTTTTCCTAATTTCATTTAAGCAGATTTTTTTCTAAGTATACTAATATTTAGATCCGATTCGGAACAGTGGTCAAGATAGAAGAAAGTCATCTATAAAAACTAACTCATGCCAGACTCCACAAAGTTGGGAATTCTGTTTTTCAAAACCAGAAAGACGAAGCTCAAGAAGGCTGCAGCGCACTTTCCTTTAAGATGAGTCTTAAACTAATTTCTAACAGAAAATTAAATAATTTGGTCCAAGTAATTTGGGAACAGGGAAATTTTCAATACTTTAAAAATGAGTACCTACTTATTGCAGGTGCATGTACTTCCTAGGTGGGGCACAGGAAACTGTATTTTGGCTTGCAGGGTAGTCTTTGGTTCAGGCATCTCAGTTTGCATAGAATAGCACAAGGATGCTTGGGTTAAAATTGAGTTTCGTTGTGCTTCTGGCATACTGACCAAAATGTGCTAAAAGTCACCAGTATCACATCATTATTGCTACCAGGAAATGCTGCATGTGACATGGGTAAGTCTGATAACCTAATTAGCTTTTCCCCATTTTACAATAAAGTGTTACATAATTGAAGTAGTCATAATGGATATATTTATGACCCCAATTGGCAAAACTAAATATAAAGTTTTTCTTCCCCCGTTCCTCTTATCTCTTCTATATTCACCTATTTTTGATTCTACTTTCTTACTTTTTCCCAATTTATATTATTTTTTTATTCTTATAATAATATTTACTATTACAATATTTATTTATTTATTTATTTTATTATAATAGTAGTAGTAGTAAATTATCACATTACAGCTATGAAATGTAATGCTTTCATATGGGCATTGTCAAGCAAAATAAATAATTTGAAATGCTCAATTAACTAAGACTTCAATACAATAGCAGAGTTGGAAGGAACCTTGGAGGTCTTCTAGTCCAACCCCCTGCCTAGGTAGGAAACCCTATACTGTTTCAGACAGATGGCTATCCAACATCTTCTTAAAGACTTCCAGTGTTGGGGCATTCACAACTTCTGGAGGCAAGCTGTTCCACTGATTAATTGTTCTGTCAGGAAATTTATCCTCGGTTCTAAGTTGCTTCTCTCCTTGATTAGTTTCCACCCATTGCTTCTTTTTCTACCCTCAGGTGCCTTGGAAAATAGTTTGACTCCCTCTTCTTTGTGGCAACCCCTGAGATATTGGAACACTGCTATCATGTCTCCCCTAGTCCTTCTTTTCATTAAACTAGACATACCCAGTTCCTGCAACCCTTCTTCATATGTTTTAGTCTCCAGTCCCCTAAATGAGTACTTCAACTTTCCCCATGAACAATATTTTGTCTATCAGAATTCAGAAAGATTTTGTATTTAAACTCAGTCAATTATTTGGCCTATTCCATTTATTGATGTATAAATGTATTCATTTATAGTTATATCCAACCTTTCCTTCAAATATGCAAGTTGGCATAAATAGCACTTTCTACTACTACGGTATTTATACCACAACAGTCCAGTGAAATATGATGGATTGAGAGAGTGACTGGCCCAGACACAGAACTGTATTTAAGAAGTAGAACCCAGGCCTTTCCAGAGCCAATCTATTTCATAATCACTCCACCATACTGGCTCTCATTTGCACACAACTTTTGATTATTAGTCAGAACACTGCTAATTCTGCTCCTTATCAATTGATAAGTGCAGACATTTCTGTTCTTCTCCTTTGTATAAATACACACACACTAAACCAGAAAACGAAGATATAGTTTTATTAGCAGAACTTTCTTCCAACTTTCTCGCACGCTTACTCTATTAACTGTAATTATAATCCCAATTCCAATAGATTGTGGGGATATGCATGAATAAAGACAAAGATGTATAATCAACAAAATTCAAATGTCAAATCATTAGACATGATTGGGCCTGCAATAAAACCATCAAAATCCATGTATCTTTGGGGTCGGGGTCCCAACAAGCCCACCCCTCAAATGACAGTACTGATGGGCAAATTTATTTATGACATATTCCATTACTGTAAATAGATTTAGTCATAATAAGCAGCATTTGGGCTTGGAAGACTACTGGCAACAATAGAATGGTTTTAAGATTACTGTTTATCATCAAAAAAAGCCAAACTATTAATTTCACTTATCTTACTTCAACTAGATGTCTATTATTACCTATACACAAATACCAAAGTATGTGGTATAAGAATCACATTATTAGCAATACATAATATTGTTTCTCTCTTTTAAACTACCTACATTACATTTAAACTTTTACAGTTTCAATATACTGTATTTTTCAGAGTATAAGATGCACCTTTTTCCCCTCAAAAAAGAGGCTGGAAAATCTGGCATATTTTGTCTCCTGAAATCCTGCCCCCTTCACCAAAATGGCCATGCATAGCCTGTAAAACGCTTTCAGAGAGCTCCTGGGGGCTGGGGAAGGCAGAAATGAGTGAAAAACAGGCTGTTTTTTGTTCAATTTTGCCCCCCCCCCCAGGCGCCAGGAGTACTCTATAAGCCTCTTAAAGGCTATGCATGCAATTTTTTTTCACAAAAAATGGGCCGTTTTTTGCTCATTTTTCCCTCCCCGCAGGAGTACTCTACAAGCCTCCTAAGGGCTATTCATGCCCTTTGGGAGGGGGGTGAACGGGTCCATTTTTGCAAAAAATGGGCCATTTTTGGGAGGTTTGCAGAGTGCAAGAACTTTTTTTTTAATTTGCATCTTCAAAACCTTGGTGCGTTTTATACTCTGGTGCGTCTTATTCTCCGAAAAATATGGTACAAACTACCACTTAATTTAACTGTTTAACTTTTCCTGGTTCTAAGTAGGATTTTCCTACTTCTGCTGATGGAGAACATTGGACTCCATTGCTTCCATATCATAAAGGTAACTACATAACTGAGGAGAAAGCATAAAAGATAAACAGTTCACAAAAGAGAAGTAAGGTGGATAGTACTTGAATACGGTATGTCATTTAAAATATTGTAAATATTAGAAATATTTTTAAAATACATGAGTAGTGTAAATCTTCAGAAGGGACAATGTAGAAAACACATCTGGTTATGTTGTCCTTCCTTCAAATCTCTATTATATTCCTACTTAGCTTCAGATCTAGACTTAACAAAAATTGTGAATAATTTCTACCCAAATATTTACTCTGGCTATGGCTTACACTTAAGGCTATTCCTCACTGAAGCCATGTTTACCACTATTTAAAATCTACAACTGTGAAATAAAGCTAATCCTATTTTAAAAGCACATGCCAATTAAAGATAGGGTGTGTTTAACCACCACTCACATCACAGTCTAATAACTCTTCTAGAACATGCCTAGTCATATTTTTAGAAATCTACCTAATCTTTATTAAGGTTGATTTTGGAAGGTCAGGTAGATGTGAGCTAGAAATACTCAAAACAAGTTGTTAAAATTTAAAAATGCCTTCATTAGGTTGAATTCATTACATAAAACAATGGATTTTGGTAAATCAATTTTTTTTCACTATTACAGCACAGAAAGAAAAGCATCTACGTGTCTCTGTATTTTAAGTAATCCCTTGCTCAGAATAGAGAGCATAGGAGCTACCCTCTTTGCAGGAAAAGCATCCAAACTTAGTAATTTAGCATGCTTCTTAGGAAAGTATAAGTTACAACTAACACATATCCCGCTGGTCAAGATCAGCTGACATACTTTAAGGGTGCCCCTCCTATGTTGTGCCTTTGATTAAACCAAAGCTTTATGACTGTGTTACAAGTTGACTCCCTGAAAAGTTAGGTTATTAACAATAGCCTTTTACAGAATGTTTCCAAGTTGTTTCATTTCTTGAATAACAAGTTACAGAACCCAAGCCATGGCTGCTGCAATGTTTTGGAGGAAGAGAAGGCTGGCTTATCAGGCTTGAGTTAAAAGCACACCTGCAAAAACAAACATTTCATTAGCAGTGAAAAGAACAAAGCAAAGCTGTTCTGCCAATATTGGCAGGTCTGCCACTGATTGAATGGAAGCTCCCAAATTAGCTAAGGAAAGAGCCCCTTACCTATTACATTTTGGTGCTCTGTTATCAGAATATGTGTTTGATTTCCCATCAAACTCTGAGTGGCTTATAAAGACATAATTCTAAAACATAATTCTAAAAAGAAGCATTATTCATATTAACATTTATTTTGCAAGATATATAGGTTTGGAATGTAAAAACCTTATTGCAGAAAGAAATCAGCTACAGAACTTTCTTTCTTTTTCTTTTTTCTTTCATTCCTTCTTTCCTTCCTTTCTAAAATTTATTGGCCCCCCATCTCACCATAGTTCCCCATCTTACCATCTTATTGGGAGGCTTACAGTAATAAAAATATGTCTTTGCATATAAAATTACAACATAATTAAAACAGAACATTAAAATCTAAGCACACATGGGGAGGACAGGGGCAGAGCGGGAGAGGTGAGATCTGTTGTTACTCAATCAACCACCTCCACTGTGCTATTCTCTCATTGGGGGCCCAAGCCAACTGGCAGAGTTAGGTCTTTAGGCCCTTATGAAAGGATAGGAAGGTTGGGACCAACCTCACATTGGGAGGCAAGGTATTCTAGAGAGCAGGAGTAATAGCAGAGAAAACCCTCCTCCTAGACCCTGCCAGCCAGAATAATTGGGCAGACAGGATCTGCAGCATGCCTCCTCTGTCAGAACTGGGGGATGGGCCAATCCCAGTGGAATAAGATGGTCTCTCAAGTAACCTAGCCCCATGCCATAAAGGGCTTTAAGGGTGATCACCAACACATTGAATTGCACCTGAAAGCAAACCAGCACCAAATGCAGTTTGTGGAGTGGTGTTGTTACAGGGGCCATTCTCCCCCCCCCCCCCCAAAAAAAAATTACTTGTGCCACTGCACTCTGCACCAGCGGTATCTTCCACATGGTCTTCAAGGGCAATTTATTATTTTAAAATAAATCCAACAATAAACTTATGTTCCTTTATTGGACAGCTTAGAAAATATTGAGAATGAGATAGCTGTCCACTTTTTTATTCAGAAAGACACATATAATACATGTTTGTCCCACCACTTTTAGATTAATATCCTTGAATCTGTTAATATTGTTTGGGGGGAATGGTTTTTAAAGATATTGGCGTAGTGTTGAATTATATACCAGGAACTGCACTGGAATTTACCAATGCATGAAAAACTTTGATTTATCAAGCAAAGAATACAGCAAAACAAAAACAACATGTTATGATTCAGTCTTGTACTTAAGTCATTGCTTATGAATTGACTACTTATCAATGTAATAGAATGACTGATCATCTTATTTATTTATTTATTTATTCATTTATTCATTCATTAAATTTATATGCTGCCCATTTCACTCTGAAAAGTGACTCTTGGAAGCTTTGCTATTATTATTTTCTGCAAATTAAGTCAATGTTAACTATTGACAAATTGTCTGGACTAAACCCTACATTTTAGAAGTGGTTTGCCCTTGTCTACATTTTAGGGTTGAGAGACAATGACTGGCCAAAGTCACACTGCTGACCTTGAACCTAAAGCAGGACTAGAACTCACAATCTCCCAGTTTTTAGCCTGTTATCTTAACAATTACACCAAATTGGTTTGCTTATTAGTCCATGTGGTCTATTGCATTAAATGAACAAAGCAAAGCTGTTCTGCCAATATTGGCAGGTCTGCCACTGATTGAATGGAAGCTCCCAAATTAGCTAAGGAAAGAGCCCCTTACCTATTACACTTTGGTGCTCTGTTATGAGAATATGTGTTTGATTTCCCATCAAACTCTGAGTGGCTTATAAAGACAGAAAACATAATTCTAAAAAGAAGCATTATTTAAATGAATGCATTAAATTAATTAATTTACATAATTCCTTATGGGAAAATGTATTTGGTACTCATCGCATCTCCTGGAACAGTTCAGTGAGCGCATGCCTTGCTGCAAGCCTGAAGCGCGCTCTGCGCATATGCAGTTTTAACAAAACTTACCTTCCCCGTTACTTTTGGGGAGTAACCCAGTTGAGGCCCGACAATCCTCTCTGTCATGCAAATCAGCTGAGAGGATATAGGTAAGTAAAGCACAGGGTAGGCCCACTTCATCGTTCAAGTGAACCGGTTTGCTCCCCAGCTGATCATTGGAGCTACTGGTTCGCCCGAACCGGTCCAAACAGGCTTAATTCCACCCATTAATTGGAAACAATTAATGATGAGTACTGAGATATCATTGTTATTTACTTTCTTTTATGTTTTTTTATCAGTGACTCAGTGAAAACTCAAATTTGCAAGATGCCAGTTAAAAACTCAAACAAAACAGTCTAGGTTTTACCTATGCAGCCTAGAGAAATTGGAGAATAATAGATAAACCTGTCATTACTGCAAACTGTGAAAAGAGATCTTACCCAAGAATAGTTTGATAAAGTTCCCCTTACTGTACGACAAGCCTGTGTTAAATAGCAAACAGCACTAAAGAAATACAACGCCTGGTTGCTTGAATAAAGCAGCATCGTGAAAATTGCTTTCTTTGGAGATACTGAAGATGGCGTGCCTGTACTTGTAGCCTCTCCAGATTTTTTTATACGGAAATACAAGTAGTCCTAGACTTACAATCAAGTTTTCCATTGCTAAGCAAGACAGTTGTTAGATTGATTTTGTCCCATTTTATGACCATTTTTGCCACAATTGTTAAGCAAATAGCTGCAGTCGTTAAGTGAATCATGCAGGTTTTTTTAAGCAAATGTGGCTTCTTGCATTGACTTTGCTTGCTGGGAAGGTTACAAATGATGATCACATGACCCAGGGACAGTGTAAGGCACCAGTTGCCATTTGGTTTTGACCATGTGGACATTGGAATGCTGCAAGGGTCATAAGTGTGAAAATCAATCAATCATTTTTTCAGTGCCTTTATAGTTTCAGATAGTCATTAAATGAATGGTTGTAGGTCATGGGATACCCATATCTACCTAAGGTCCAGAGGATAAGCATCTTTATTGTTACAGCAGTACTTCTGCAATATTCAGAGTCTTATTTTCTTTCTTTATAGTAATTCATTTTAAATTGAAACTATTTTTTTTTGCTCATGTGCTGTTTTAAAGCTGACAACAAGTGACATGCATTCCAGTTTAATAACAATTACTTGGAAAAGCAGGGGAACTTGTATTTCATGTCCATTCAAAATGGAAGGACACCATGTTCTTCTGTATGAACCGCCCAACATTTAAAATTCCAAAGGTTGACTTCACTGAAATTGCCAATTTAATTTTTATTTCTTAATAACTTTTTATAATATGTCTAGTCCACCCTCTATGGCTTTGTATCAATCAGGCTGGCTTATACTTGACAATTGAGAAGACATGGTCCTTCCTGTTATTGGTTTAGTTTGGGTTGCTTGTTAAGCAAAGGCTAACCAGAACAGACAAGTTATATTCACACAGTTTAAAATCCTATTTGGTGATTGTGGTGATGATTGTCCTAGCACATCATGACAGAAATGTTTTCTGACATCCATGATTAATTGAATTGGGGCTGGTTCACCTCCTAATGATTTAACAACTACATATTTGTTTTGTTACTAAATAAAATGACTTGCCATTAAACAATTGTTTAATGAACTCTGATGTGAAAAAAGAAATGAGAATTATAACATTGGCATGTATTGTCTAAAAATGAAACCTGTATCTCTGAGATACGATTACTGTGTACTAAGATTACTTAAAAAACATGTGTATTCTTTTTATGAAAAGAACAATTTAAACAAATCTTTCCGGCAATAATTTAAATCATTATATTTGATGCTTCTTGACAATGGTTTGAAAGGAGAAATCAGCAAAATATCAATATAGCTCATTTCTCTTGAAAAGTATCTCAGTTCATAGGAAACTGAGAACATAAACCTCAACTAGCAGTTTTATCAAGCTTTCCCCTAATCTGGTCCCCTCTGAAGGCATCAGACTGAGAAGGATGCTTTATTCATCATTAACTCTTATTAATCGACCAACTATACAAAGTATACTAATACAAGTAAATTCAGACTTAACCACCAATGGCCTAGCACTGATAATAACACTTGACAACTTTCTCCCTAATTTTTAAATTAAAGCCCACTATGACATAATAAGCAGATGATAATTGCGATAATTTTTATCTAGTTCTGGCAGAGACCGAAATAGTCTTTCTTCTTTATAAAAAGTGCAGTAGAACAGTATATAACATTATAAATTCATAATATATATGAATAGTATTTGTGTTAACTGGGCAGCATTAAACGTTCCCCCAGTGGTACCACAGGAAAAAAATTGGGGTTCATTTTGGCAACAAAGAATTCTTCTATATGTTGGCATTCAACAGAGAATTTAAAAAAAAATCTAACTGAGAAACAGGTATGAACAAGATAAAAGACTAGCTTCACTAATGTTGCCTAATATATTCTATGAATTTTGAGTTTGGTTCTTGCATACTCTGATCTCTATCCAATTGCATAAATTCCTCCCCACCCCACCCCCCACTTATCTGACAGATCTTAAGAGAGTCTAGAACAGCTATGGACTGAATTTTCTGCAAAGCAAGAGAGAGAACTAATAGCGTATTTTTCGGAGTATAAGATACACCAAAGTATAAGAAGCACCAAGATTTTGAAGAGGCAAATTAAAAAAAAAAAGTTTTTGCACTCTACAGACCTCGCAAGAACGGCCCGTTTTTCGTAAAAATGGGCTCGTTTTTTGTCCAAAAAAGGGCATAAATAGCCTTTAGGAGGCTTGTAGAGTGCTCCTGGGGGCTGAGGGGGGCAAAAGGAGAAAAAAATGGCCTGGTTTTTTGGTCAAAAAGGGAATACATAGCCTTTAGGAGTCTTTGTAGAGTGCTTCTGGGGGCTGAGGGGGCAAAAATGAGCAAACACAGCCCATATTTCACTCATTTCTGCCCTCCCCAACCCCTAGGAGCATTCTGGAAGCCTCCTAAAGGCTATGCACAGCCATTTTGGTGAAGGGACGGAGTTTCGGGAGGCCAAAAATGCTGTATTCTGTGTATGACATACCCAGATTTTCACCTTCTTATTTGAGGGAAAAGGGTGCATCTTATACTCCAAAAATATGGTAATCACATCCCCTCGTACATATGTGCTAGTCATTCCTGACTCTAGAGGACAGTGCTCATCTTTGGTTTCAAAGCCAAAGAGGCAGCGCTGTCTGAAGACATCTCCATGGTCATGTGGCTGGCATGACTAAATGGCGAAGGCACATGGAACACTGTTACCTTCCCACCAAAGTGGTGCCTATTTTTCTATTTGCACTTTTACATGCTTTCGAACTGCTAGGCTGGCAGAAGCTGGGACAAGTAACGGGAGCTCACTCCGTTACGCGGCACTAGGGAATTGAACCGCCAAACTGCTGACCTTTCTGATTGAGAAGCTCAGCGTCTTAGTCACTGAGCCACTGCCTCTGTGATAGGAAATTGGAATAAAAACAATACTCCATCATAATATTCTTTGCTTTGTTTCTCTGCTAATTCATTTTAATTATTTGAACTCTCTCCCCTTGGTTTTTCCTGCTGTTAATATTTTAAAATCTCTGTCAATAGTAGGCCAAAGGAATCTGGCAGTAATAAAATTCCAAAAGGATTCTTTGTCACACATCTTCTCACACATCTTCTCTCTTGTACATCAGCAAATATCTATGCACAAGAAAAACAAGAATAATGTGATGTTCTATGAACCTGCCAATTTTTCTCCACAGAGTAGAAAAAATGTTTTATTTGTGTCATTCATTTCTAATTAATCCACAATATAAAATGTTCACCAAGTCTCAACATAGGTACTTGATTTGAAAAATAAAAACCAATATTGAATATTTTGTTTTAGGCTGTTGCAGACTTTTTGCTGGTTACAAGGGTTTTACACACATTAATTCCCTATCAAATAATAGAATTCTGTAATTTATGACTATAAGCAGAATAATCTCTTGCAACACATCATGACTCAACCCAATACAAACCACATCGTCTCTTAATAGAAACACATACATGTTCTTTCAAAAGATGATTAAAAAACAAAAGCTAATTACTAAAGCAGCATCTATTTATTCATTCTATTTACATCCCACCTTTTCTTCAGGAGCTGAAGATCCTGTACAACACTGTTTCTCAGTCTTAGCAACTTTAAGATGTGTTGATTTCAACTTCCAGAATTCTCCAGCAAACCACACATATTCAGGTTGCTGAGTTTGAGAAACATTGATTTACATAACATTCAAATAACCCCCCCCCCAACAACAGTCCTGTGATGTAGATTGGACTAAAAAAGAACTGCCAAACTAAAGCCACACAATAAGTTCCAGGGCTGTGGGGTAGGATTTGAACTGCTATCACCTCCCATGCTTGCTTACTGCACTATGAAACTTAACAGTCTTTATACACCTAACTTTGAATAATGTCAGAACAAAGGGAAGCATCGTGGGGACATAGCAGGTGGGGGGAATGCTTTGAGATCCTATTTGTGCCCTATTTATGAGCAACTGAGGATACAGCCCACAATCCTTTTTTCCAGTTACTTAAGTAGTCATTTAGAATTTAGAAGGGAGACCCATAAGGAACTCCTAGAACTATGGAGAATGGTTGTGGAAGTGGGCTCAATGTTATGGTGAATATTTGATTCTGTTAATGTAGTCTAAATCAGTAAAACCTAGCGTATTTTTCAGAGTATAAGATGCACCTTTTCGCCTCAAACAAGAGGGTGAAAATCTGGGTGCATCTTATACACTGAATACAGCATTTTTGGCCTCCCAAAACCCCGTCCCCTTTGCAAAATGGCCATGCATAGCCTTTAGGGGAATTCCAGAGTGCTCCAAGGGGCGGGGAGAGCAAAAATGGGTGAAAAATGGGCCTTTTATGCTCGTTTTTGCCCCCCAACCCTCAGAAGCACTCTACAACCCACCTAAAGGCTATGCATGCCCTTTTTTGACAAAAAAGGGGCCCGTCTTTGGGAGGTCTGCAGAGCGCAAAAACTTTTTTTTTTTAATTTGCCTCTTCAAAATCTTGGTTCATCTTATACTCCAAAAAATACGGTAGTTTTGGTCTTCTTGTATGATCAGTTTTCTGATCTGGACAACCATAAAGCTCTGACAACAACCTTTCACTGCACTGGTTCAATGGAGAAGCATCTGCATTCTCCACACACCAATTTAAGTATCACATAGGCTGCAAGATTGATTGATTTCATTATAAAACCTTTCAGAGCGAAATTTCGGACAAACGGTATAGGCTTTGACCAAACTTTTAGCAGATTGTGAGGGTTATAGTATGTTTCACTGAATATACTCCAGCTCTCCTGCGGGTCTCTTTTAGGATTCCTATAATTGCATTACATTTAGATATATGTCACTCATGGGCTATGGCAGGGGGAGGGTAGTCACGTTGAAGATACATATACTACTGGTATGTATTTGTTAGATTTATATCCTGCCTTTTTTCCAGGAGTTTGAGGTGGTGTACACTCTGTTTTCTCCTATTCTGTAAAATTCCTTAGGAAAGAAGTGACATCATCATGCAAATGCTGCATGACAAAGGTGTGCAAGTCATGTCATACACAGGATGACACCGTTGCACATATTTTGCCAATTGCCACCTCTCGCTTGTTCCTATTTTTTTCTCCACCAAACTATGGGCTAGGAGAGAACTACTGATTGGAGAGACCCAAGTCATAGGTGAGCTTCCACTGCTAAGAGTGACCTTCAGCCCAACCCCAAAACCTTAACCAGTGTGCCATACTGGTTCTCTTCTAAAGCCTACTTTGAAGGGATTTCCTAACTTTATATTTCTGGGAGGGTCATCTATTTTGTAATGGATGTGCCTAATCGAACCAAATATTTGACCATTGTTAGTTCCATGCAAATATTTGATTCTGAGCTTGGTATATCAGTTGATGTCTTCTTCAAAATCTGTGTTTTTCCCCGAGCAAACACAGTAGCTCTGCATTCATAGGAAAATGCACACTAGGGAGTTAGGGGGTGCTGCAATAATATAGCATCCCTGATGGAAATGTCATTTTTCTGGAATTGTGGGGCTGCTCTATGGACCTAGGAAAGGGGCAGCCTCTTTAAGAAGGTGCCCTGTGTTGCAGTGAATGCATTCACATCCCTTCTAAAGCATATTCTCCACTTTGGTTCTAAATAACTGCATATTGCTAATGTGTATAAACAAATGACTATGAACCACCATGCAGGTCTATATCAATATGCAAACAGAAGTAAATACTAATTCTTACTAATCAACAAACACCCTACAACAGGGGTGTCAAATTCGCATCGTCATGGTGTTGTCATGTGACGTATCGTGAGATTTTTCCCCTTTGATAAACCGGGCGTGGGTAAGGCCAGTGCATGACGCATCTGGCCTGTGGGCCACGAGTTTGACACCCCTGCCCTACAATGTACATTTTAACTGCTTTAAAGTTAAGATGCATATACTACAGGACTAGGCTGCCATGTCTTCCTTCTTTTCTAAAATTGGGATTATACATCTAATAATAGCTACAATAGATTTCTCTATTGATTGCTATGAATTGGATCCAATGATCTGCTCTAAGATAAAATGCAGTTTGTCCAATTTTGATTTATTATATTATATCAGGTCAACCAACTAAGTTTCATTTAAGACTGAATCTAAATTTTAATTCAACTCAGTACAGTATAAGCAGAAAATCCTTGAATCCCATTTTTTCATATTGGCTGATCAGCAATATATGTTTTGTTAATCAGTACATTTTGCTTTTCTGTCTGCTTCGTATCTGTCAAAATCTGCCCCTTGCAGAGAAGATTTAACAGGCATGAGCTGAACTAATGAAGTGTAAACTGCCCAGAATCATTTAGTAAGATGGGCAGTGCCTAGATCAAGACTATGGCATGCACTCATAGCTATGACTGTTTCAATGCTGACATTTGCAAGATCCTTGTCTCTTTTATGGCTGGGCAGGTAGTAGAACCTAGATGACCTTGTCTAATGATGGAAACCAAATAGGTTCAGGCTTAGAGTCACCCAGGAATTCTATGGTTCCTGGTGAGGGAAGGTAATTGGAAAAACAAAAGAGCGAATGGCACATGACTTTCAACATGCCTACAAGAATAAGTACAAGGACATATTCACTAGACATTGATCTTGACTGAATATCTTTTATTTTTAATCCAAATTACACATTAGGAATAAAACATCACAGACAACATAGTTTCAATTACTTATTGCAAAGGAAGTGCATATTTGCTTTGTTTCTTTCCTATATCCTATTATTGCCTTCATTCCTGCACTTTGCATTCATTTATGTAAGAAACCAGCTATGAGGAAGGTGCTACAGCTTCCCATCACAAAGGTTTCTTCTGTCTCTTGTGAAAAAAAGAATCTCATGAGTTGAACTTCACCTATGGAACTGGTACACATACAATAGTGTTTATTAAAACCTAGAAATGTATATAATACACAAACCACAAATGGCAGCATATAATTTTAGGGATATTTTGGGATCACGGACATAAACATTATTATATGTTCTAAAGAAATTTGAGTTGGAAAAGGAAGTGGCTTTAAAATGAAAATAATTCATTTAAACTTCAAGGAGTTTCATTACAGAAACTGAAGGACAATCAATGTTAAAAAAAACTTTCTATAGCAGTGATGGCTAACCTTTTTGTCATCGTTTGCCAAAAACGCCCACACCCATAATGGAATGTGCATGCAACACCCACCTGAGCACTTCACACCCCTGTGCCTGTGCTTTACCCACCCCCCACCCCCCACATGCATGCGTGAACCCCTTGTGCCCTGTTTTGGACCCGGCAGGCCTCCCTTAAACTTCCTGGGGCCAAAAATGGGGTGTGTGGGAGTGCTGCATGCTCCCCATGCATGCGCCCATGACCCCCCCACACACATGTGCATGTCTCCCACATGCCCCCTGCACGGCAGAGACACAAAAATAAGCTGGCCAGTGGAAGGCGCACACGTATGCGTGGTGGAGCTGAGCTGGGGCTCATGTGCCTACAAAGAGGGTTCCGCATGCCACCTGTGGCACATATGCCATAGGTTTGCCATTATGGTTCTATAGCATCTATACCAACTAAGAAGTACTTTAGGCCACTTTCCTTCATTGCCTTGGAGGTAGACTTTCAAACTGTTTCATGACTGAAACAAAAATGATTCCAAACAGTATCTGTTGGAGAATATACTAAAATAAACTTCTTTTTATGTATTATTTTCTGATCTCAAGAAATGAGATCTTCTTCATAAAGAACACGCTAGGTATTGCTAACATATTGCATCAAATCAGTAATTCTAACTATCACCCTATCAATTTTATTTTAAATTTTCTATGCTTAAAAATTGGATTAAATGCCGGTGAAGTTAATACCAGTGAAAAGAATGAAAATACTGCATAGTAAACTATTGTTGCTTTCTTCTAAAAAGATGAAATAAAAATACCAATTCGCTGAGTTAGGCAGCATCATTATTTTATCCAGCTAATAATTACAACTCAAGCAACACATTTAAAATTACATAATAGCATTACAATCTGATTCTATTTATGACTACTCAAAATTATATGCTCTTGCGACTGGCTCCTTAAGATTTCAGTTTTAATAGCCAAGATTTCATAGAAGAGACTTCTCCAGGTCTTCCCGTTGTATGAGTCATGAGAAGACTTCCATACTTCCAAGTAACCAAACCTCACCAAGTATGGAAATGCTTAAGTATAACTATTGTTAGCCAAGAGGAGAAAATACTTGATTCAGTTTGGTGGAATGCACTTGTACATATCTGATAACTGAAAAATCAATTCTTAAAGCATAAAATGATAAGCATCTTAAACAGCACTTTTGCATTGCAAAGTTTGTAAATAAAACTTGTCATTACTATAATATAGAAACATGGGAAAGTATGCATAAATTGTCCTTTTTAAAAAAAAACTGTTCGAAATACTTACTGTTACTTGATTTGAGGTCTCTGTGAAGGATGGGGACGATGGCTTCTTCATGTAAGTAAAGCATCCCTCGAGCAATCTGTACTGCCCAGTTGACTAATATATGAGGAGGAATGCGACGGCCCCAGTGGCCCCCACTAGTGGTGGGGAAAGAACCTGACAAAGCTCTATTGAGGGGTCCTCCCCTGGCAAATTCCATAACTAGACAGAGGTTGGGCTCCTGCAAACTTACACCATGAAGTTCAATGATATTCGGATGTTTCAACATGGAAAAAAACTTGGCTTCCTGCCTCACACTCTCTGCAGTGGCCATGACGTCCTCATCTGGATCCTGCCGAGCTGCTTTCACTGCAACTTCTTGGCCTTTCCATATTGCTCTATAAACTTTACCGAAGCCTCCAACTCCAATAATCTCTTGCAGTTCCAGATGCTGGAAGTCAATCTCTGCTAGAGAACCCATACAGCCTTTGTGATCTACAGGGTGGCCATCACTCATGGCCAGGTTTTGAGTTTGATGCTCAGTCTTCTCCAACAAGCCTAACTGGGGATGTTGGTAGCAGCCTGGCTGGTAAGTCACATAGTTTGCTGGGAAGATGCCAAGACGATGATGGATTTTACCTGCCCACCACCCATCATCTCCAGACACTGCTGCATCTTTAGACAAAACTTCCACCATTTCCCCTCGACGCAAACTCAGCTCATCTTCTCCAGTGGCTTCATAGTCATACAACACGGTCCACAGTGGGCAAGAGTTGTCACTGGTCCCCAAGCTCCCTTCAGCTGTTCCCTCAGAGCTCAGCAAAGCCATGGTCAAGATACAGGTACTAACCACATCAGCTTCCACCTCAGCATTTGAGAACAATTGATGAAGTTGTCCCAAAGGTGCTTTTTCAAGAGGCAACTGGACTTTCTGGTTTTTCTTTGAAGACGTTTTGCTTCTCATCCAAGAAGCTTCTTCAGCTCTTAATTAGCCTTGTTGCAATTGAAGCCAACTCTTCCCTATTTTAGGCAGGCATAAAAGTGCTAGGAAAGGAGTGAAACGAAGCAAAAAGAAAAGAGACTCCTGGTTAGACAAGGAAGGGGGATTGGAGCATGAGATGAGTGAGGAGTAGAAACCACAGTATTTGGATCAGACATTTGGAGTGCAGGTTCAAAGGCAAGAAGCTGAGCTATGAAAGTGATGAGAGAAAGATAACATAAGGTGACAATGAGGGAAGGAGTGAAGAAGTCAAGAGAAAGAAAGCACAATCCAGATGTATATCAGAGTTCAGAGAAAGGACCGGTGGCAAAGCAGGAAGTGAAAAGCGTTCGGGATAAATGGGATCGAGGCAAAGAAAGTTTGTATGGAGTGATTTATACGGAGCCAGGAGAAAACGGCCACACGGCCCGAAAGAAGAAAAACAAGCGAAGCGAAGATAAAATAGGAAAAATGAAATGAGGGAAGAGGGAGGGGAGGGAGGGGAGGGAGAGCGGGGGAGGAGAAGCAAGAGGTAATCACAGAGAAGCGGCGATTGCAAAGGGGTGCAGTCCGAGGGGGCCCAGGTGAGAGAGAAGAGAGCCACGCACGGAACGAGAAGAGGAGACAGGCGATGGGAGAAGCCGCAGGTAAAGCGCTCGCGGAACCGAGAAGGTGGAGAAAACGGAGACCGCGGGCGATCCGAGGCAGCCTCAGAGGCTAAAAGCAAGGCTGCCGCCGCCGCCACGGCCGATCGAGCGCTTCTCCCGGGTCTTCTCAGCAAACTCTTCTGCCGCCGAGAGCAGCTCCCGAACAAACTACTGGCCGGTCCGGATTGGACGGCCGGGGGCACGTGACGGTCGAGGCCAGGCTCCGGGTGCGGGTCAAAGAGTGAAGTCGTACAGGTGCGTGTCTGGCTGTGGTCGCGGGGGGTTTTCCCCCTGTCACGGATGGCGCCAGTGCCAAGCACCGAACTCCAGGGCGCCCTCGGGAAAGGAAGGGTCGTCGGCAGAGGCAGAGACGCGGCAAGGCGGAAGGGGCGGTGGCAACGCTGTTGCAACTTGTTGCGCGCTCTTAGCCGCGCGCGCTCTTCTCCGAGGGGAAGGCCGGGCTGCAATGAATGGGACGGGCGGCGGGGGCTTTTTGCTTGGGAAAGCCTTGGGAATCGTATTCTAAGATTGGCTCGTTTTAAGCCATGAGCCAATGCCAGGGTTTGGTTTGTTATTATCAACTGCTAGGCATTCTTGGAGCGACGATTATTCAGTCTGTAATTCTTGTAACATTTGCGGCTGCTCTTCCCACAAACATCTGAAAAAGTAGCAGATGGGAAAGTGGTAAGGTCCGCATCTGGAATATCCTACAGGGTGCTAACAGGCATCAGTTTCCCCATAGACATGCATTTTGAAGATATTCAAAGTTTGGGATCAACCGTTGTGGATATTTTTGAACTGCAGTACCCAGCATTTTCACCACTGACCATACTGGCTGAAATTCTTGAAATAGTCTTTTAGCAACCTTTTCTTTAAATCCAACGGTCTCCCACTCCTTGGACTAAACCTGGTCATAATACTGTACATAAAAAAAGTCTTGCATTTCACAATGGATTTGTACCACTGAATGGAATAAACAGTGCATATTTTGAGCTATAGTAAAAGTTCCTTTACACTAATTATGCAACAAACAAGGAATGCTTATTTTCTGAAATCATGTACATTCCAGTATTTTCCCCTTCTGGGCTCAATGTGGGCTTAAAATGGGCACATGACCACAACCAAGTAAATGCATATAGTAACAGTACTAACAATCATTAGTTGGAGTAGCCATTTTATATTATTTATGTTGGGTATTAGGGAAGTACCCAACAGGCTATATGGACAATGCACAGCTGACTTTGTAACTCTTATGTCAATCTCCTGAATTTAAAATGTTATATCAGTGCTAGTCTAAAGATTCCACTATCAGTCCAGAGTGATATTGCAATCTCAGATGTGCCAGTTCTACAACAGAACTATTCACAACAGATATTTATTCGAAAGAAGTCCCATTGAGTGTATGGGAAGGTGCTTATTCCCAGGTAATTAGGAAATGACTGGGTACTTAGGAAAATGCAGTTGGATTAGGATTTTGAAATGTTGTAGAGAAAATTCTGGTTATTGAGCTCATTTGCTAGGGTTGTGATTTGGAAGAAACTATATAATCTCTTTCCTTCCTGTCTATGTAACCATTTAAATGTTAGTAACTTCTCTTGTTGGGCAGTTTGTATTCTTTGAAGGCCAAATTTCATGCAGGGAAACACATTGGCAAAGAAAATTGTAAATAGTGCCAGCTACAATGGTTCATTGAGAGCTATTATTATTTTGAAATTTGTTTCAGCTGGGTCGTACTAAGGAACTTTGTCTCACCCAATATTAATAAGGATACCAGATAGTATTGTGAATCAGTGTTTAGGGAGGGATAAATAAGCCCACAATTATGTTTAAATATCATTTAGCACTCTGCTCAAATTAGAATTATCCCTCATGTCTGGATATTTATACTTGCCTATAGTAGCCAGACACGGTGGCTCAGTGGCTAAGACGCTGAGTTTCTCGACCAGGTAGATAGGTAGATAGTTTGGTAGTTCGAATCCCTAGCAATGCATAACGGAGTGAGCTCCTGTTACTTGTCCCAGCTTCTGCCAACCTAGCAGTTGGAAAGTATGTAAAAATGTAAGTAGAAAAATAGGAACCATCTTTGGTGGGAAAGCAACAGCGTTCCATGTGCCTTTGGCATTTAGTCATAACCACAGAGACATCTTCAGACAGCGTTGGCTCTTCGGCTTTGAAACGGAGATGAGCACCGCCCCCTAGAGCTGGGAACAGCAAGCACATATGTGTGAGGGGAACCTTCACCTGTATAGTAGTTGGAAAGTTGAATCGTGGCAGCTGGATTAATTTTTGTTAGCTTGAGATGCTTCATTGCTCATCCAAGCAGCTTCATCAATCAGAGCAAGCCACTTAGGCAGGGAATCATTGGAATGTACAAATTATACCAACCTCGGGGGTTTCCTCCCCCAAATGTGTTGCAATTTGCCAATCTCTGTCATCCAGGCAAAGATGTCAGAAGGTTGAATCATAACAACTAGAGTATTTTATAGCCTATTGTAGCTATTCCCCCATCCATCCTCAGATAGACCAAACACTTATACAGTACAGAAATGTTATAATTACAGGTCTGCTTTAAATTCTTCACTACTGATTTAGTAGCCATCAACTCAAAAGCAAACCATCTTGCATTAGTTTTTAGCCTATTGCTCAGCTAGCATTTTTGACTCCTCCTCTTTTGTCCATTGCATTGTAGCGGGTGCTATAGGAATGCAGTGCCAAGTCTCCCATTGACTCACCCTCATCCATTGCTATTCATATGGGTCATAAGAACAATGACTTCCAGGATTGCCACGTGCTTTTTTTAATCTGTTCTCCTCCCCATTCTTTTCATTCCTTTGTAATTTTAAGCTTGTTAGCAGGGATTGTCTATGAAGATTCTCAGTCATCCAGGTCATGGTTGTCCCAAAGCTGCTTTTTCAAAAGGCAACTGGATTTTCTTTGTTTTTCCTTGAAGAAGTTTCGCTTTTCATCTGAAGAAGCTTCTTGGATGAGGAGGGAAATGTCTTCAGGGAAAAACAAAGGAAGGTTTGTTTTTGAAAAAGTATCTTTGAGTTAGTAGAGACTACTTTTTTAACAATTGATAAAATATAAACAGATTTGGAAGCATTTTCAGCTAATGTGGTTTATAAAACATGCTTAAAGTAACATATGTACATGCAGACTCTAATCTTTATAATAGGAGTTGTCTTGCATGCATATTACATTGTCTTACAGATGTAATCTTACAGATTTCTCCAAGGTTAGTTGCTTTGGCGATGAAAAGTGGTCACGTGGCATCTTAGCTTTATAATGACTGTACTGCAGATTTGAAAGTGGGCTTGTCCAAGCACCCCATCAGAGAAGCACTCTGACTCCCTTTGCTTTTTCAGTGATTTATAAAAGAGGAAACTAGCAGTAATTTCTAAAACAAATCTTGACAAATTGCAAAGCACATGAGCTTTATCTAAATGGCCAAAAAAAGAGAGAAGTATGATCAAAAGATGAGCTCACCTTACAAATATTTTAAATGAATTTGTGGGAGATTATTATGCAAAATTATTGAATTATATTATTCAGTTGAAACTTGGCTTCCCCCTCTAATATTCCACTGTATTCAGAATGAAGTAATACTGCATGTTGCAATAGACAATCTTTTAAATTATAAGCCCAATGGCAAGAATTGTTTTATAATTAATCTTTCATTGATCAAGACCCTTCCTTCCTTTTTTTGACTGAGGACTGAAGCTTTTCAAAAAGGAATTAATACATGAAAAAAGTGTTACAGTTTCTACTAACAGTATGTAACACTTTCAGGAATCCATAGATTGGACATCAGTAGTACTGGAGACCTGAAGCTTGGATGGGAAGAGATGATGGTGAACATATATATGCAGATGTCTATTTTGTAGAAGCAAAGAGTCTTGTACGTAGATGGGGTTCAAATCTTTAAAAAATTTAAAGCCTGTCATATTTAGCATTTGACATGCCATACATGAACTAGCAATATATATTTCATGTAGATTTTAATCTAGATTAATAAAACACAATAAAATATAAATCTTAAAATAGATCTAGGTCATCTAATCCTATTCCAGATTGTCCATTGCTGATGTGGTAGTTCAAAGCCCGACACTTTTCTTGTGGGTCATTTATATGTCTTAAGACCCAACCATTTGGCTTCCACTGGGAATTAAGCTTAAAGTTCTTGGGCAGATGTTGTACAAGTGCCAGTGGAGACTTCCTGGGTTTGAGTCTTTTAGTTGATAAATGAGGAAGGTTGGCATGCACCGGTAGGAGTGAGTTGTATAGAAAGAAGAGAGAAGAAATAGACACACGCAACAGGTTTAAGTAAAATAATTATTTCCAAGATGAGCCATTATGGTGAAAGTTCACCTAAAAAAAGCCACAACTGGAGAAGATCCAAAGAACAAACATTATTATTTCCATGCTAGTTCTATTCTCCCCCCCCCCAAATGCCATCACTCTGCTTAACAACTAATTCCCACAACACTGTCAAATAATTTACTAAGACTGTATTACTATTATTTTCTCTTCTTTCCTAGTATCTATCTCTTCCCACTTATGACTATTACCATGTTGTTTGTATCTTTCAATTATATTGTTTTATTTGATTCCTAGTACGATTTGACAGTTTATTAGCTATGACTATCACTAGGTGTTGTATCTTTTTATTCTTAATGAATGTATTTTATTCGCCTTTTGTACACTGAGAACATATACACCAAGGACAAATTCCTTGTGTGTGCAATCACACTTGGCCAATAAAGAATTCTATTCTATTCTATTCTATTCTATTCTAATCTTCTGTGACATAGGGAGCCGAGGTGGTGCAGTGGTTAGAGTGCAGTACTGCAGCCACTTCAGCTGACTGTTAGCTGCAGTTCGGCGGTTGAAATCTCACCGGCTCAGGGTTGACTCAGCCTTCCATCCTTCCGAGGTGGGTAAAATGAGGACCCAGACTGTGGGGGCAATATGCTGACTCTGTAAACCGCTTAGAGAGGGCTGAAAGCCCCATGAAGCGGTATATAAGTCTAACTGCTATTGCTATTGCTACATAGTACGTAGATCACAAAAAATGTGAGCGTGTATGCACTCTATATCCAAAGGATACCCAATAAAATTGCTTTACAGCCAATAAAGAAACGAGGCCACTCTAAAGCAGGCTTGGGTATCATTCATAGTGGACATTCAATTATGAGCACATTCTTTGGAATGCAACATAGTAGCTCTGGGGTATGAGAGGGGTTTGTTATTCCAACAAGCTGACCTTGTTGGGGGGAAAAGGGAGAGAGAAGGAAGCAGAGCAATATACATTTTTGAATATATTGCCTTTGGTTTAGTCATAATGCTGTGTTTAATAAATTGTATCATAACAAGAATTTGATACTTAAAGGAGCCGTGAGAGAAATACAATTAAAAGGACATATGCAATAGCAGACAAGAATCGTTATATAATGGTATAATTCAAGACGTTCTTTATTCCAAATCACCAAAGACACTACTGATAAAACTATAACACACTTTTCAAATATTAAACACAGCAGGAAGGAGAAAACTTACACATTAAAAGCACTGGAAACGAATAGTAGTGCGTTGAGACATATTAACTAGAGCATTTTCTCCTTGCTGTTAAATTGGCTGAAACCTTGTCAATAGCACTTCCTAGTGGTGGATGGAAGGAAGTAAAACAAGCATGTCTTGGCTTTGTAGTTCTTTACTTTTACACCCATAGAACCTTTCCCATATCCACGTGAATGTTAAGGAGTCTACTTCGCATGGCATTCACTATTCATACTTTTTGTGCAGGGTTTAGTGCAATCTTTAGATAGTTAATATAGATGCCTCAGTAAAAAACTTAAGCTGACTTCGCTGGTTTTTAATTTTTTAATTACCCAGCCAGAAGCCTGTGTCCCAAAGGTGCTTTTTCAAGGGGCAACTGGACTTTCTGGTTTTTCTTTGAAGACGTTTCGCTTGTCACCCAAGAAGCTTCTTCAGCTCTGACTGGATGGTGGGGCTGAAGAAGCTTCTTGGACGAGAAGCGAAACGTCATCAAAGAAAAACCAGAAAGTCCCGTTGCCCCTTGAAAAAAAGCATCTTTTGGACAACCATGACCTGGATGACTGAGAATCTCCACATAAATTCAGAAACCTGTGTGTTTTCCCCAACGCAAGAGGAGCTAAAACAGGTCTCCGCATTTTCAGAAACGGGACAAGAATTATTTGTTTTGTTCCGGGGTATGAATTGCAATTCGACACCTGCAACACCTAGTGCTGAGCCACTCAGCGCGCAACTCCGACGTTATAATTTGGGGAGATTGATTTGTGGTAGTGTTGTTTCTTCCCACATTACCGTACCCGTAACAGAACAACTGAGTTGGAAGGGACCTTAGAGGTCTTCTAGTCCAACCCTTGAAGTCTTCTAATGCAATACTTGAAGATGTCGGGAAAACTCGACGTCTTACGGCAAATTTCAACCAGTGATGACGCTATTGCACAATTCTACCTTTTATTTCGTCCCCCCCTTTTTTTTTTCTCACGGAGTAATGCAGTAATCCTCGCTCTTCATACAGAAATAGCTTTCCGGACGAGCTGGAGTTCTGACAATTCAATGGCACCTTCCGTGTAATTTGGCCACAGTACGGAAGTGGTTAGCCACCGTCGCCTTTCGGCATGCTTTAAGACTTCCCAGTCCAGCCTCGGGTTCTGGAATTTCCTGGTAGTTTCTCCTGAAGTCTGATCCTAGTTTAGTGTTCTATTTCAAACCACTTTAGCCTACTGCATTGAGACAGAGGCAGGCTTGCTTTCTAGGCATTACTAATTATCTCACGATAGGAGACGGAGTGGGAGAAATGCTATCTTTGGGGAAAAGATTGAGCGGCGATACTTCCGCGGACGCTAGTTGAAAAGATCGGGGAAGGAGAAAGGACTAGGATAGAGATGTTCTCCAAGCTGGCGCCCCCCCCCCCCCCCCCAGTAACCATCTGCCGGGGAATGATGGGATTTGCGGCTCAACACACACGCCAAGCATATGCTAATATAAATATGTACAGTGAAGAGCTGTAAATTATTAACCGAGAAACGGGAGACACGCACAGAAGGGGAAATACGTTTCCATCCCGGAAAACGCTTCAATCAGAGCGTGTCCCGACGTCTTGTTCCCCCGCAGCATATTTTTAGATAGGAGGGGGCGGAGTCGAGAGAAGGACGCCGCCTTTGCTTTGCATCCTTGGGTGGCAGGAGACCCGGTTGGTGGATTGGGCTCCACCGCAGCATGATGGGAAAATCCTTGTAGCATCCGGCATGGAGGTTCGGATGATGCCCGACGCCGAGAAGCGTCTTTGCTGGGGGAGCCGTCGCTCCCGCCGCTCCGAGCCACGGCAAGGAGATTGAGCCGGCGGCCTTTTCCGTGCAGGGCTTAGCGATGGTGTCCCAGGCGGTGCAGCTGCTCCGGCAGGGAGTCTGGGCAGCGTTGACCGGAGGCTGGTACCACGATCCGGAGCAAAGCAAATTCACCAACAGCTGCCATCTCTACCTCTGGCTGTTCTTGTTGCTGCTGCCTATGGCGCTGCACTTGGTGAGTCTGATCGGCCGGCGAAAGGTCTGGGCACACAAAAAAGAGGGGGATGAAGGGTCCTTTGGTAGGCCTCTGATGTGGAGAAGAGGCACATGTTGCCCTCTTATCTACCAGGATAGAGGTAGAGGACTTTATAGATTGCTGGGTGTAGAGGAAAGGTGTGAGGGGAAGGATTTAACAGACAAAAAGCAGTGACCGGAAAAGGAATCTCAAAAGTTTTATCAACTGTGATGGCTTTATGTAACTTTGTTGCTTATATCCTTACCATTTATATTGATATTGATTGCTTATTTGTACCTTATGACTATCATTAAGTGTTGTACCTTATGATTCTTGACGAAAGTATCTTATCTTTTTATGTACACTGAGAGCATATGCACCAAACACAAATTCCTTGTGTGTCCAATCACACTTGGCCAATAAAGAATTCTATTCTATTCTATTCTATTCTATTCTATTCTATTCTATTCTATTCTATTCTATTCTATTCTATTCTATTCTATTCCATTCCATTCTTTATTATTAATTGTAACAAAAATATTTCTGTCCCTTGTTACAGAACTTTGAATTGATTGTGCTTTGATGACACAAGTCTCAAACACTAAGTGTATTAACAAAATTAAACTGGGTATATAAAGAGTTAATAGGTAATTCTGTCAGTTATGGGTATAGTACCTAAGGTCTGGTTTGCAACATTAACATGCTCAAGTAAAGTTTCTTTCACTCACTCACACATGCATACATGCACATTATGTTTGGAGAGTTAAACCAAAAAATTAAGTATAAAATAAAAACAAAGCATAATAGCTTCTTAACATTAAAGAAAAATGATAATATGACAATCACTAGCATATTGAGTTATAATCTCTAAGCCATTCGCCAGACATAAATTCTATTAGCAAATGATTGTATTTCAACCCCAGTTCTCATCTCTAAAACCTGAAAAGGAATAATGCTAGGGTATCTACAGGCTTCTATAGATGACACATTTCAAACAATTAGCAAAGGAACAAGGCAAATATCAGCTGTATAATTATAGTTATTTTTTTAAAAAAAGCACAACAGTATTAATCATCATGTTATTTAAATATCATTTTTGATGATGAGCTTGACTTCATTATACTTTTGTCTAGGCATGTCCCCCCACTGCCATCACAGCTGTTATCTACTGTGGTTCTGTGACCTTATTATTCATGATAATAAAGGTGATCTCTTATCGCCTCCACCTGATGTTTGACAAAGGAGAGATGATTCAACAAAAGCTCCCTTGTAAGGAAGGGAAACAAAATAAAAAGTATAAAAGAGACAATGCAATTCAGCATAAAAATCTCAGGTAAGTTTATTTCTCTATGCTATCTTGGTCAGGGTTGTCTGCAATGGGAACATTTTAACTATTTCAATGCATTAGCTCTCCATCATAGTAGAACGTCTGTATCAATCATCATCCCCCACTTTATAACTTCCAGTATTTAGTCAGAGTTATTTAACTTATTTTTGTGGGTCCTTGGTGCTCTTTGAGCCTGCTTCTTTTCTTGCAGACATTTTATTACCCAACTAGGTAACATCATCAGAGGACCCCACAGTTCAACTCTGATTTGAAGCAAGAAATTCTGGAAAGTGAACCTTCTCCATTACAAAGCTTTTGGTCACCATGCCATTATGGCTGGGTCTTCCTAGATTAGTTGATGCTTACCTAGAGCCAATGAGGCATCTGTTTCAGATTATCCATCAAGAAAGTTAATGACATTTCTGAATCAGCTTGTAATAAGCACAGCATCCTTGAGAATGAATTATTCCTTATCTAATAATGATTACTAACTTTTTTGCATATGCATTATTTTAAACAGCAATAACATAGGAGACAATGGTGCAGTTGAAGAGACTAAGCATAATGGTTCAACACCAACCATCCACAATAGCATCAAAGGGCAGGCTATGCTCTCTCATTACCCTTCAGGAAGCCTGGTTGGTAAACATTTGTCTATAATAATATTCCTGTATTTTTCACTCTATATATGCCATTGGTGTCTTATTACAACAACAAATGCAATATGGGTTTTATTTTAAAAATATCACCCTCCTCCCACCATTTCTTTTTTTCTCTCAATACAACAATATATACATTGTGCTCCAAGGTTTTGCATGTTACCCCTGGAGAGAAGCAGGATCAGGGAAGCTGTTATGATACATTTTGCTTCATTCCATTAAGAGTAGAGAAGGGAGTGGAATTTTCTTCTCATGGCATTCATGAAACGATAGGTGTTTTTCATTTTGGCAATTACTCTAGAAGTAAACTTGAAAGCATGATGGCCCCAAATTCTAAATAATTATGGAAAGTCACAGGGGAATTGAAAGCTAAAAAAAAATCTTGGATCTTGTGGGAAAATGTCATCAGCACTGAGAACTGAGTATTCAATTGAGTGAAAGAATGCAGGGGACTGTTAAGCTGAACGTCAGCGTTCCAAATATCATGCAGAATTAAATCAGAATCAAAGGCAAAACTATCCTTAAAGTTCCAATTTAATAAGACAGGCATGTTGGCATCATGCTATGGAATCCCAATTCTGGAAGTTACATCAGAATCCCACCCAGTTAAAAGTTCATGATCTTGTCCCCACACCCACAGTCCATCACATTGTCCAATCTTCTTCCATGATAGCACCCATGCCCAGCTGCTTCCGGTCAGGTGCAAAGGTGTGGAGACAAAAGATGACTTTGAGTTTCTAGAAAGGAATTTTTTATTTTGAAAACAACACATTCTACCCCTTGCTATTCCGCCACCACACTTAATGAGAGTGTGGCAGGCAAAAGATTCTTAAAGGAACCACTGCAGGCCTGATACTGAATCTGGTACTTGGTCTAATAAGTCCCCCGCTTCTTCACAAAAAATGCTGTCTTGTAACAAAAAAATTGAAAAGTGCTATTTATATTTAGAGCCTAGTCTAACAAAGAGTGATTAGCCCAAGGTCAACCAGCAAACTTCATAATTCATTAGAAACATCTTGGGATATCTGGGTCCATATTTAACACTTTAACGACCTTATTTTTCAGAGTATAAGATGCACATCCCCCACCCCTAAAGTGAAACTTGCTGTTTGCTGCAACAGGCATATTGTGGGAGGCATAGGCAGATTTTCTTCTTTTTCTAATCAGGCTAAACTGAAACAGGCTGTTTGCTGCAAGGAGGTAGGTCAATAACTATAAATGCCTATAGAATATTCAAATTATTAGACTTATTTTTTAAAGACTGCTGTATTATTGTTCTAGACAACTTAACAAGAAGCTTTTTAAAATAAATACTTGAGGCCCAGTGCTATTATATCTTCTTTTAAATAGCAGAGAATAAGCCACATGAATTTTAACAGCATCTGTACAAGTACAGTCTGAAATGTAACACCACAAACAGTGTATATCTTCTGTACTGTTTGCTGTTTGCTGCAAGGAGACAAATTGCTGGGAGTCAGTGGGAAATTTTTCCCTCTTGTTTTCCTCCCTAAAAGCTAGGTGTGTCTTATACTTCGGAGCATCTTATACTCTGAAAAATACGGTATTTCACTGGATTAGTTCTCCATCATAGTAGAAGCTCTGTATCAATCAGCAGTAATGATATGCTTCTCCAACTTATAATTTCCAGTTTTAGTCAGAATTATTTAATTTCCTTCTGTGGGGGTCCCTGGTGCTGCCTGAGCCTGCTTGTTCTCTTGCAGACATTTCATTACCCATCTAGATAATATCATCAACCCGGAGCCGAAAATATTCTCTTCTATTGGTAACTTCTTTCTTTATTATGAAATACAGTCTGAACAAAACAGATAACCCAATGCCTATACCTCATGCTTTCTTGTAAACACGTTTGTCTGGCAAGCTTTCTTGCTGTATATTTAAATCCAATGATTTTATTCATTAATCTTGGGGTTCCATTGATTTAATGGAACATGGGACATAATTGCATTATTTGTTGCTTTGAAACACATGCAATGTTACATTTACAGTTCACCTCATTTTAATTGATGTATTTCATTTCAGAACCTGCCAGCTCAAGAAACCATTGAAGATCTGAAAGGTATGCTTCAAACAATATTCTATAGTAGAGGTGGACAACTATGGCAATGTGAGGCTATGAATGAGTTTGGGTCTTCTGTGAGACTATGAATGAGTTTGGGTCTTCTGGTCTGACTGTTTGCATGTGTTGTTGCAATCTGGTGGTTAGCTTCCTCCCCATTTGTTTAACCACCAGATCAGTGGTGGGATTCAATTTTTTTTACCACCAGTTCTGTGGCCGTGGCTTGGTGGGCATGGCATGATTTGGTGGGCATGGCTTGGTGGGCCTGGCAGGGGAAGGATACTGTAAAATCCCCATTTCCTCCCGATCAGCTGGGACTTGGGAGGCAGAGAATAGATGAGGATGGGCCCAGTCAGACGTGGTATTTACTGGTTCTCTGAACTACTCAAAATTTCTACTCCATAACTTGTCAGAACCTGCTGAATACCACCTCTGCACCAGATTGCAAGAACACAAGTGAGTGGTCAGGCCAGGGGACCCAAACTCATTAGTTACCTCACATTGCAATGAAGAAGGACATACATTTCATTTTACAACTAAGATCATTGGCCATGCAGGTGCAAATATATCCAGGGAAATAATTGAAGTCCAGAAAACAGGCCCCTTGTCAGTTAACAGGAGTGCTGAATTACTACCAGCTTATCAAATACCTAGGAGCCGAGGGCTTGACAACTCAAGGAAATGACAGCCAATCACCTGCCATCAACACAATAGTCAATAGGAAGACAACCCATAAACACAACTCACAAAGCAGCCTAAAGCACACATTTCATTAGAGAAATTCCATGAAGAAGGGCTTCAGCATGAGTCCAAAAGCTCGGAAGAATAATTCTCTGGTCCCAGAGACCGATCAAAATTCTGTTTTGCATCATTATCCTGGAACCCATATAGCTGCCATACATTCGTGTTTTCAGCATTTTTAACAGCAATAGTTTTTGAATTTTGACGACACTTAGAGTCATTGACTAAGTTGAGTAGCTATAGAAATTAAATAAACAAACAAATAAATAAGTGGTTTTTACCTTTAAAAAATAATGTTACATACTGAATATATTTTCATGACTTTCTATTGACCTATATTATTTTTTGTAGATTCTAACTCTCAAAAAAAAAAGGTGCTGACAATTTAAATTGGGACGTATTCACTTTCCATTCCAAGCAATGGGATTTAAAGGCACATTAACTGCTAATTTTAAATAATTTTTTTGGAATGTCTTTTCTGAGAAAACTTCATATATCTTTGATTTGTAGTATCTCTCTGTATTTGTTTTTATACTAGGAGTACTGGTTTCAGAAGAACAACCTGTCCCATCAGTATTGTTGACCTCACCCTGCATCAAAGCTGATATTTTACCTGCTTCTGTGACATGTATGTCAAATTCCACCACACCAGTAATAGTGGACAAGCCAAATGCAGTGGAGATTGTTATCAATGGTGGATCAAATGAAAAAGAAGAGAAGGCACAACCTTCTAACTATACTGGAGAAGAGGATGCTCCGCTGGATAAAGATGTGGTTGTTAAAAAATTGCCAAATCTTTCCTTATCCCAGTGTGATATTTTAAAAACAGGCATTTCTTTTGAGTCTTGGAACATGGACAGTCCTGTCCTCTTTTTAGAGGATTTAAATGACCCTACGTGTTTAAGGAAAGAGAATGTATTGGATGGGTCAGCTCAAGACAGCACAAGAACTGGTTTTCCTCAGTGCAATACTGTGGAGACTAAGAGATTTGCAGAAAGCTCTCCCTATATAGATGACTCAAAAGCACAGTTTGATGACTCAGAAAGTGAGATAGCTGTTGCAATTGTGGACAGTTCTCATTCTGGGGATCCATTCACATTACATGAACCCATTAAAATAGTTATCACCATGAGTAGCACCCATAACTCAGCTACTGATTTAGAGAGCTTGCATCACATGAAACGGTCAAGCGCTGAGAAATCTGGTTCAGATCCAGAATCTGCTGTGGCAGAGACAGTTCAAGACAGTAAACAAAGTAACAATCAAATGATAATCCCTGTCATTACTTTTGATCTATCGGAAGACAATGGAGGCCATGCTTTCCAAGAAGTAAGTGAAAGTTTGAGAACCCCAGATAATTTAAATGTAAATGCGTCATCTAATCAGTGTTCTGGCTATGAATCTGGTGAACAAGACAATATTGGAAAGGAAAACAGTGACAATCCATCAAACAGTCGTGAAGGGATGATGTGTCCTGAAAATGCTTCTGAAATTCTAGAAGACCCAGAAGAAGGCCAGTGGAACTTGGAGGTGCCCTTATATAAAACAACTTATGAAAAGAGACATGCTCGTGTTCTTAGTGTGGATAGTGGGACAGATGTGTTTTTAAGTAAGAACTCGTCGGAGACAGTTAGTGGAAAAGAAAAACTTTTGCCCACCTCAAAGTCTGACCTGGAAGCTAAAGAAGGGCAGATACCAAATGAATCAAATTTCTTAGAATTTGTTTCACTGCTGGAATCCATCAACACTTCAAAGCCAACAGCACCAGATTTAAAAGCAGAGCCTACCAAAGATAAAGGACTAGCTGGAGGTACAGTGCATAATTCAAATTATTAGTTTCCAGTGCATACAAGAAATGTGAGGAATTTATGTGCAATAAAGGCAGTTTCCACTCATGCTAAAAGCAATAACTACCAATAAATATACATATATGCTCTAGAATATTAAATATTAGATGTTCATAAATAAGTGTCAATAATAATTGATATAAGATGAATAAGGTTTTTTGGCTTCATTAAATGTATATTGGATTAGTTTTTAAGAAGACACATTGTCTCCTTGCTGATCTTAATCTTGATCTTTTACTGGGTTAGGAAAAAAACTATACATTTCTTTACTAGGCTTTAAGAGTAGCAGTAGAATTTAGATTTATATACCATTTTATAGTGTTCATTCACTAGAAGTCCTCTTCTATACCAAAATCCTTTCCAAATCAGCTTTTCCAGTTCTGTATCATATTTATGTTTTCAGACCCTAATTTACCTAATGCAAGAAAAGGATATGGCTCTACAGCTTTGAACAGAAGGACTTGTTGGTCAAAGATTGCAAAATAAACTATAGATTATAAAACAATTTTCAGCTATTTCCTAAATAAACTGACAAAATTAAAATCTAGGATAATCTATCAAAATGAATAAATTGAAGATAAAGGATGTTAAGATGTTTAATTTGGTGTTGGATACAAATTTAGGTGATCTTAAAGGATTATTACATAAACTTGTGAATGATCTGTCTTTCCATTCTATTCATTTTAGTATCTCCTTAAATATATAGCATATCTCTTACATATCAGATTGTGGAGAACAATGGGAGGAGAGCTTCCATTCTATTGTTTGTGCTTTTGAATTTCCTAGATATATCTAATTGGCTGCTGCTGAATAACATAAAAAGTTGGACTAGATTGGCAGCAGGCCTCTACGTATGTGGTTCTATCAACTTCTGGGAAAAGTAATTTTCACCAATATTTACAGTAAGTGGATAAGAATCATAGAGACCTAGAGGTTGAAAGGTAGCAACAGAATACTTGAAATATTGTATTATCAAAACAATCAATGTTACAGGTTAAAGAAATTAGGTTAAACTGGAGAACAGGTAATAAATGAATAGGATATTTTTTTAAAAAGAGAAGTCTATTGTCCCAGAGATAGGAGAAGGCAGTATAGTGCATACATACTCTATCTGAAGAAGACAGAGAGTATAGAATTTAAGGCAGGAGAAGGAAAACCTGTTTGAAGTGAAGCTGACAGTAAAATCAAAGAGACAGAAAAGGAGGAAAAGGAAAGATTTAATGTCACATTTCCTACAGACTCAGGTTATGAATCACTTTGCCATCAATCCATACAAGCATAAAGGAAAAGACAGCAGATGATTCATTTAATACTTGTGATATTGCTACTTTTCAGCATCCCTAGTGGACATCAATCATCATATGTAAGTGCTTAGCCCAATAAATTTATTAACTTTGATCTCTAATGTGGGGCATGAATTAATGAGATCATAAATTGATTTTCAAAGGTCTGATCTTTGCTCTAGTAGTGGTGTGAAGACCTTTTTATTCGGGGGGTGGGGATGGGGGGGGAATACAAGCAAAAAATTTCCCAGGTGGTACATGGAAAGTTTTCTCTGTGTCTTTCAGATGGCTTTCTAAGAGAGAAAAAAGAGGGTGCATTGACAACAGGAAAGAATTGTGCAGAAAAAGAAAATCATGGTTCCTGTAAACAGGAGAAAACTGAGATGGAAACTCAGGATTGTACTAATGTTAATCCAGTGATCCCAGAATCAATAAAGTTCACTGCCCAGTAAGAACTAAGTTCTTTTTTTCAAGTACGCTGTAAAATGTGTTGGCCATATCCATTATAAAAGAACTCACGTCAAATTTCATTTGATCTATTTTCTTGGTTTCATGAGAAATTGCTTGGGTGGGGAAGAGAAAGATTTCACTTGCTGCTTTTGAAACTCTTTTCCTCCCTCCCCATTTTTCTTATTGATATTTTGACAAGTTATCAGAGCACCAGACAACGACAGATCATTTATCGGGTAACTTCACAGCCAGACAGTTCCCTTTTGCAAGTCATAAGTGGGCCTGAAACATCGGTGCAAGAAGAGATGTCCGTGGATGCAATGCACATCTATTCCTTCATAGATGGAAATGGTAACCTCATATGAGGGGTTGGGAGAGCTTTTCTTTTTACATTTAAAGTTTGGAAGGTTATCATCAGCACTTCAAATATGTCAGATAAGCAGTCCAAGTATGTATGTGTGCATTTATTTATTTCCCTCATTTATTATCTTTACAAATTACTCAAGAGGGCAAACATCCAACACACCTTCCTCCTACTTTCCCCTTTCATAGCCTCTTGACTCTTCCATCTTATTTTGCTTCATAATGTCCAAGATTTTGTCCTCTCCTCTCTTCTCCTCTTCTCTCCTAACTTCTTCCAAGCTTTAGTTTTTTTCCCTTCTCTTTTCCTCTCTTTGCACTTTGGCTTCCAGATGCTGCAACAGCCATCCTTGTTCTCTGCCATCCTTTCTCTTTCTCTTCCACAAACTCTCCTTTATAATATTTGAATGTGCTGTGGGCAATAGCTTCAGTAGTTTATCCCCTTTCCTTTGGGAGGAATGTCAGTGCCACCAGTACTCAAGACCATCCACATTCTAATCTTGACCCTTAGCTGCAGCACTGGTCTATACTCTTTTAATGAAACATGGACTTAATTTGCTCTCTTCCCTTTAACATTTTCCCAATTCCAGTTCAGTCTATGAACTTCTTTCCTTCTAGTTCTCCCCACCCCTTTCTTTCATAGTTGAGCTCTGGAACTAAATTTTAATACCCAAATCTACATATCAACAAACTTGCTAACACTCTTTCAGATGCCATTGTTGTGATTTGTCCACTGAAGCTTTCCAAAACCATGCAGTATATAGGTGTATATACCTGTACATAAAATGGAACTAGGCAGTGGTGGGATCTTGCCAATTTAACCGGTTTGGTGATCGTGTGTGCAGTTTTACCAAAACGTACCTTCCATGTTACTTCTTGGGGAGTAACACAGCTGAGGCGTGGCAATCAGCTCTGCCATGCTAATCAGCCGAGAGGATATAGGTTAGTAAAATGCAAGGCAGGCAGGCCCACCTAATCGTTGGAGTGAACCAGTTTGCTCTCAGCTGATTGTCGGAGCTACCGGTTTGCCTGAACTGGTCCGAACCAGCTCAATCCCACCCCTGGAAATAGGACAGGTGCAATGTTACTAGAGGATTGTTGCCAGAGGCTGTGGCAAGGAACATTTTAAAATGATTGTGTTGAAGCAGCTACAATTGTGCTGAAATCTGTCTTATCAGATGGAGCTCAGAGAATGCAAGTCATTGACAAGGATACCTTAAGATAGGATTTCTATTTCTAGAAAGCTGGCCTTCTAATTTTATGATTTCCCAGTTATAAAACTAAGTACATGGCAGATCATTGCTCAACAGATTATGTCTCCTTTTATTTGAAGGAGAAATGAAGTCCTTGTACTTAAGGAGTCAAGCAGAAGGAAATATTGAAAATTCACCCATCTATGATTGCATCTCCAATGCTCAGTAAGTAAACTCTTCATGTGCTGGATTGGGGGATGACTCTATTTCATTTCTGGAGTGGTTACTTAGTTTTCCAAAATTAAAGATTGGGAATATCATTTTCATAAAATGTCCATATGCGAATGACATAGATTCTGTTGTATACTAATTTAGATATTTTTCTGCTTCAGGCTCTGTATTTTCTGCAATAAATCATAGTATTTCTCCAACTTCTAATTATAGTTACCAGTATTTGAACTTAAGATTTTTTTATTTGCAAAACAGGTCTACTCTACCCATCTACTCTATTATGAAATCAAACTGCTGAATATCTAGGATAAGAGTAAAGGAATAAGTTTTATTTGATAAATTGATAAACAATTTAACAAAGATATTAATTTTGTGCCAGTAGAATATTTGTTCTGTGTTTGCAAATTTTTCCTGTGATGTAAGTTTCTATTGCAATAGAGATAGTCTATAGCAGGGGTGTCGATTTCATTGAGGGCCGCATCAAGGTTGTATTTGACTTGGGGTGGGGGGCTGGGATGGGTGTGGCTGGGGTGGGAATGGCCAGCTTGATGTTATTCATGTTGGTGGCACTTTTGGTGGCCTGAGTGCTCTTGCCAGGGAAAACGGGCTCCTGAGCTCCATTTTTGGCTGTGTTGGCCTCCTGCAACTCTCTGCCAGTGAAAGCAGAGATCTGTTTTCACTGGCAGAGGCACCACAGGCTGTTTCCAGGGTAGCTCTGTGGGCCAGATCTAAGCATCTCTCAGAGATTTGGCCCCTGGGCTTTGAGTTTGACATCCTTGGTCTATAACAATAGCAATATTACTTAGACTTATATACCACTTCACATGCTATACAGCTCTCTCTAAACTGTTTACAGAGTCAGCATATTGCCCCCAACAATCTGGCTCCTCCTTTTACTGACTTTGAAAGGATGGAAGGCTGAGTTAACCCTGAACTGCTCAGAATCAAAGTCCTGGAATGAGCAGTGAGTTATCCTACAGTACTAGATTGTAACCACTGTGCCACCATGGGTCGTATCATAAGTATAATCCCACCTAACAGTGGAAGAGGACTAGTGTCCTCATGATTTGGTTATGCATATCAAAATTGACAATATGCCCTACTGTCTTTTTTAGTGAGAATAACAGTACCTCCTCATTCAAGGGTGCATTTATCATGGCATTAATTTCAGCCCATGTAGAGACCTTTACCAACCAGGAGGCATGATTTGGGCCAAATCTGAAACCCCAACTCAGAAGTGGCAGAGATTGTAGGAGAAGGCAGGAAAGGGCTCCTTCATGAATATGAGCTTTCTTCCCTTGATGGGATGTAAATTAGGATTTCTTTGAGTTTGTGAATCAAATATGTTATTTCAGTCAGCATCTCTTAAAAAGCATTCTTTATAGACATTTCCCCCCATAATTACTCAATTATGCATCAAGATACTTAAGTATATTAACATTTTATCATCAGTAGGTTAGCCAAAAAAAATAGAATTCATGTATTGGACTTATATCTCATATTTTCTTCAAAGTGCATATATTGATGCTCCTTTGTCTAATTTTCCCTTACAACTATGTCCCTCCATGATAGGTTAACCTGCGAGAACAGTTAGCCAAAAGTCTGCAGTGAATGTTCAGAGTAGACCTGAACATGGGTCTCCAGAGTGCTAATCCTACATCTTAACCACTATACCACACTGGTTCTCACTTAATATTCTAGATCAGTGTTTCTCAATCTTGCCAAATTGAAGATGTATGGACTCCCAGAATTCCCTAGCCAGTAGATGGGTGGTAAATTCTGGAAATCCTGTCTGGGGAATTGTAAGAATTGAAACCCACACATCTTCAAGGTGCCAAGGTTGAGAAACTCTTGTTATAGGTCAGCCTTACCCTATCTGGCATCTGTCAGGTATGGTTGGGATTGTAGTTCCTTGAATTATTGGCTAGTGTGACCTTTATCTAAGTACTCTGTGAACTGGAAGGAGAGGATTATGTAAGATCAGATCATGCCATATAAGTCAAATAAAAAGGAAAGTAAATGCAAAAAACTTTGCCACATGGTGGCAGTCAATATCTTTAACAGAATAGTCAACTATAGGCAGATGTGTCATTTGAAGGTCATAAGGAAAAGAACAAGAAAAAATAGAAAGTATTTATCTCATCTTCCTAGTTTCTATTTTATTGGTTTGTTTTTCATGTTAGACACTAGATTGCAAGTAGTCTAAATAGAACATTAAATAGTATTAAAAGTTGTGTTTTGAGAGATAGTTGTAAGCTATAGATCTCAATTGATTTAGAATCTTAAGCTATTCTGAAATTTGCAATAGTAAATAGTAAATGTAAGATACAGCTGTTTAACAGACTAATTAGCCAGACAATCATTTTCAATTACAAAATTCCATAATTTTTAATTTCATACATAGTGTAAATGGAATGTCATAGAATACAATTCAATATATGCTTACTCATAAATCCCATTCTTTTCAATGGTACTTTAATCTTTAAAATGTTTATCCAAAATTACCATCATTAAAACTTTACCTTTTCTGTTAATGAAGCTGTGCTGTTTCTTCCACTATTTGAGTCCAGTATATTAGCTAAACTGACAATTCACATAATCTTGCCAGAGCTGATTTTGAGTTGATTTCTATGTCAGGTAGCCTAATTTTCAAATAAACATTTGAAGAGTACTTGTGAATCAACAATAATTCTGTATATTGGTTAGGAACTCTCAATGATTTTAACTGTATTAATTTTATTGCATTTATTGGATTAATTGGATTATACTATTATTTCATTTTATTTCTATATTCTTGCAGTTAGCAATTCGGCTATGCACAGAAACTCACTAGAAATCAAACTTTATGTTTCATTCATGTGTAATACGAAGGCAGGACTTTTTGGTTTAATTATTATTTCTTTGAATGGTTGAACCTATAGCAACCAAAAACTATGGTGATATTCTGCCAGCCTATTTTAATTTTGAAAATATAGTTTGAAGCAATTCAAGATTGCTCTGTGTTGGGACTGAACCCAAAGGCCGGTTTGATTTATGGGTATGCTTCTATTTTACCTTGAAGCATCTCAATAATCCCAAAGGCAGAAGATAGAAGCAATTAAAAAAAAATTCCTACCTCAACAAAATGCTTTGCCTTTGTCTTCCATGATTGCTTGGCTAGGCATCTATACAGCCTTCAAGTATCAATTAAATTATGGAATTATTGTTTAAGCTGTTATCAAATATCACAAGTGTTATAAGCAGTGACCTGGTCGGAACAAGAGAGCTATTTGCATAATTCTAATATCTTCAGTTACTTGTAGGCACATTTGTAAAAGGAATTTCAGCTCACTCCTATTGCCCTTCTGGAGTTAACAAATTGGAATTAGATTTTCCCTGAATCTGTGGGGAGCCTCCAGCTAATATAGTCAGTCTCTGAAGTCTCTTGTTTTTTTCCATAGATTTAGGGGTGTCTGCGTGGGTGAGTGGGAATCAATATGGCAGCTTTGACTTCATGGTTGCATCCTATCATCCTGACTTTTCTTTATCACCCAATCCCTGCAGACACTCCAAATTGTTATTAATCATATAATTTTGAATTAATTTTATTCTTTTTATCTTTATTTGTACAGTGAAATCCATTTCAGCTCCTCTAGTACAACTACCTCAGAGATCCAAGAAGCATCTATTGGAGATCATGGACGAAGGGCACGGCAACAACAGTTCTTACTGATGCTGGCACGGGGAGCTCTTTCTGAAACCCACCGGGTACCATGTAACATTTCAGTACCTATACATTTAAAAAAAAACATTATGAATATCTTCCAGTCTAGCTATATAAACTTGCATCTTTCAAATGAGGTTGGTGTTATAGCACACAAATGGAAGAATAGCTAATTTTCCACTAAGCATCAGCTATTATACCTAATTTGATGCTGATAAAAGAGATTTCTAAATTTGATTTGATGATTTTTTTTAAAGGAGCATGAGTTAAGAGCAATAACATTGTTGTGAGAAATTTTATCTCAGTATGTATGTATGTATGTATGTATGTATGTATGTATGTATGTATGTATGTATGTATCAGTGGTGGGTTGCAGGTACAGGCATACTGGTGCCTGCCTGGAGAACTGGGTACTGTTCCAGTACAGTGCTCCCACCCCGCCCACCGGAGGTCTTTACCTGTATTTGAGCTACCTGTGATTGCCTGAACAAGACCCTGCAGTTTTCTTGGCAACATATTTTTAGAAGTGGTTTGCTTTTGCCACTGCCCTGGGGCTGAATAACAATGTCTATTATAAATCACTCAGCTGATTTTCTGCTTAAGGTGGGACTAGAACTCAGGACCTCCAGGTTTCCAGACTAATACCTCTTAACCACCACACCAAACTGGTTCTAAATAAAATAATAAAAATGCTTTCCCCAGTATTTTCTTATCTAATGCCATTTGTGTTCAAATTATAGGCAACACTTAAATGTCACACAAAGAGCAACCTGGGGGGGGGGGGGCTTAGATTGTTTTGTTTTGGTGTATTTCAATTGATAATCTCATAAGGGCAGTACGAACATCCCAGCATTTGCCATGGGCAAGAAATTAGGCAAGACTTAATATAATCAAGTTTTTTTTAAAAAAAAGGTTAACCTGTAAAAAAATATTGACTATGATCATTGTTTGATTTTATCCACTGAAAAAGAAATAACTATCAAATGGTATCAAAACCCTGTTTTTCTACAAAGCAATGCTATGAAAATAATATACAATTCTTTTTTTTAAATTTCATGTTGACAGCATTTTAGCGAAGACCTTGAGGATTCTTCATGCTCATCAGCTCAAAGAAAAATTAATACACAGTTTTACAAATTTATTGTATTTCCTGGCAAATGGATAAAAATCTGGTACGATCGACTCACCTTGCTGGCATTGCTGGACAGGTAAGTTTCATACTGAGACGTAGTATTCACTGAAGGTTGAGCTTGTACTGTTAATTCATAAAATGTTAGCATGTTTCTTATGTTATTTTTATTTTTAAATCTCTTAATGGGCTTTAATCAGTACAAATTTCAGATTTGTAAATGTGTGTGTTTAATACATGTGCTTAATATCAAAGTGAAAACTAATAGCTGTCCTCCTTCAAATGATACATAAAGTGTGGCAATAGCCTTTTCTTATATTTGGACCTTCCCTACTTGTAAGTAAAACCAAGGATGTGTTTGAATCTTAAGGCAAATGGAAGATCTAAGTGAGGGTCCTAAACAGTGGTGGGTTCCTACCAGTTCGCACCAGTTCAGCCAAACTGGTAGTGGTTTGGCGGCATGGGTCGCTGGAACCTGCCAGGCCCCCGAATCGGTTCTCTGGGTGGCGCCATAGGTGCTGCCACCTTGGTTTTTGCTTCTGCCCATGCGCAGAACAATTTTTATTACACTGCGCATGCGTGAAACACACAAGTGTGCACGTACACTTGTGCACCCACGAGCAAACCGGCAGTAGTGCCTGCCAGAACATACCCCTGGTAAACTCCAGCAATCTTGGAGTCTCCTCCAATAGATGCTTTTCTCTTCAAAATCAAGCTGAAAGAATAGGAAAAGAGAAGAAAATGTCTGCCATGTTTTTCAACCTCAGCAACTTAAAGATGGATGGACTTCTACTCCCAGAATTCCCTAGCCAGCATAATACAAATGTAGAGTTGGTTGAGAAATTCTGGGAGTTGAAGTCCACCCATCTGCCAGGCTGAGAAACACTGGCTTAAGGAAAGAAGTTGCCTGATCAGATTAAACAAAAATATCTGCTTCTGCCTTATATTGTTGAAAGCTTGACGTAGTCAGAGCTCTAGTTACCCTTTATGTGATCTATAATCCAACCTTTAAAGAGTCTTCTTGCCTGAAAGAATTCACATTGATATGAAGATGCAGGTTTGTGAATCTTAAAACATGGTCCATATATTTCTATATTTTCTAAGCAGCCATGGAAATAGAAAAGTGGATCTGTTAAATTACATGTTGGATACAGAGGTGGGTTGCCAATTTTTTTTACTACCGGTTTGGGTGTGCTTCCCCACGCACGCAACACTTCTGCGCATGCCTCCCGCTGCCACTACTACCGGTTCGCCTGATTCTGGCCGAACAAGCAGCAACCCACCTCTGGTTGGATATTGAATGATGCATTTTAGTGGCCTGCTCATTTGCATTCTATCTGTAATCTTAGGAACAAATTCAGAAATGTTCCTACCAGTTCACACTGGTTCGGTGGAACCGAACGGCATGTCGGCCACGCCCCCGAACTGGTTCCTTGGTCACCACAACATCTTTTTTTGACCTTTTAAATGTTCTGTGCATGCACAGACCTATTTATAGGCAACTGAGCACAAGTGAAACGAGCGTGCACATGCAAAATTATATGCACACAGAACCAGCGGTAATGCCGGTAGAAACCCACTCCTGAACGAATTCCTGATAGCTCTTTAACATTAGGAGAGACATGAGTGTAAGGGTATTTTCGATGGCTACATATACATTAGGGCTTTTGACCCCTGAAGAGCAATTACCAACAAACCCCATTTCTTGCTTTGCTGGTTATTAATCTCTTTTTAATCCAGGTTTTATTTATTTATTGTATTGATTTACAAACATTTTTATGCCACCAATTGTCAAGAGATAGATTGCTTGATAGATAGATAGATAGATAGATAGATAGATAGATAGATAGATAGATAGATAGATAGATAGACAGACAGACAGACAGACAGACAGACAGACAGACAGACAGACAGACAGACAGACAAGGTGGATGGATGGATGTTAGATATAATTTTGGTTTTCACTGTTGACGCCTTTGTATTGCTTTGTCTCATTTTTGCTAAATTGCACTTTTTAAACATTTAAGTTTACTTACTGGTTTTGTAACAGAAAAATTGTCAGTGAGCCCATTTATTAAGTAATCTGTTTCAGAGATACATTTTTTAATCTCTGCAAAGAAAATAAGCTATTTATTTTTCTTGTGTAAAGATATTTTTCTTACCAGTAAGACTGTAGAGAGAATGCACACCAGCTAAAATTGACCCCAAGAGACCATCATAGGGACATCTTGAAAGAATGAAGTACACTTATGACAAATTGATCCTGCTTCAATTTATAATTCTATATAGAAATGGTACATTTATTATTATATTCTACTTTTGAAAATATATCAATGTGTTATTTTTACAGGACAGAAAATGTCAAGGAGAATGTTTTGGCAGTTCTTCTAGTAATCCTTGTTTCTTTTCTTGGCTTTGTAATCATGAACCAAGGTTTTTGTAAAGACATTTGGGTGCTCCTGTTCTGTCTTATCATGGCAAGCTGTCAATACTCTCTTCTAAAGGTAATACCCCTCACATTCTAGGCATAAATTGTTTCAACATCTACACTCAAAACAATGTTATAGGGGTGCACACCAGAACTGTTCTAGACACAAGAACAGTTTCCCCCCCCCCAATGCCATCACTCTGCTAAATAACTAATTCTCACAACACTGTCAAACTATTTACTAAGACCAGTGACGTGCAGTCAAGGGAGGCAGGAGAGGCAGAGCCTCACCACTGTCATCATGAAAAGAAAAAAAATGTAAAAGGAAAAAGGCAAGAGCTGAGGTCAGGCTGAGCTAGTTGCTGCCAGAGTCACCGTGGATGACTCTGCTTAGTGCTTAACTGTTTAAAAAAGCCTCTAAAAAGCGCCCTCTACAGGAGGAGGCACGTCGTTCTCCTGCCTCCTCCTGTAGAGGGCACTTTTTAGAGGCTTTTTTAAACAGTTAAGCAGAGTCATCCATGGTGACTCTGGCAGCAACTAGCTCAGCCTGACCTCAGCTCTCGCCTTTTTCCTTTTACTTTTTTTTTTTCATGATGACAGGCAAGAGCAGAGTTGAAATCCTCTCTGAAACAGCTGGAAAAGGTACGTTTGGGTTGTAGGGAGGGGGAGGAATTCAAACTCCATCCTCCTGGTGTGGGGCTTTGGGCAAAGGCTGGAGGGAAGTGCTCTCCCTCCCCAAGTGTAGTTTGATTGCAGGCAGAGCCACATTGTCTTTTCAAACCTGTAATCAGTGAAGCTGGGCTGGATCCTTCCGGGGCTGGGGGAAAGTGTGTGTGCTCCAGTATGGCTCTTTGACTGGCTTCCTACCTCTTCCTATGATCTCCCTGACTCCTTCCAATCCAACTCTGTGTGTGTGTGTGTGTGTGTGTGTGTGTGTGTGTGTGTGTGCTTGTTTGAAAGAGAGTTTGAGTGAGAGAGGGAAGGGGGTAGGAGAGATAGTCCAATCCAACTTCTGTGTGTTTGTGTGTATGTGTGTGTGTGTGTTTAAGGGGGGGAGGGAGAGAGGGAGGAAGGAGGGGAAGGGAGAAGAAAAAGAAAACGAAAGAAGGAAACTTATTTTGCAAAGGAGAAAAACAAATGCTGTCGCTTTAAATCGGAACTGAGCATGCCTGGCTGTGGAATTCTGGGAGTTGAAGTCCACAAGTCTAAAAAAATTTGAAACCCACCACTGTGTCAGTGCCTCACCAGCCATAAACCTCACCACACGTCACTGACTAAGACTGTATTACTATTCTTCTTCTTATCCTTCCTATTACCTATTTCTTTTTCTACTTTTGACTATAACCTTGTTGCTTATATCTTTACTATTTATATTGTTTTATTTAGTTTCCTAGTATGATTTATGTTGATTGCTTATTTAGTATCTTATGACTTTCACTAAGTGTTGCATCCTATGATTCATGATGAATGTATTTATGATGACTGTGATCATGATTTATCATATCTTTTATATACACAGAGCTTATGCACCAAAGAAAAATTCCTTGTATGTCCAATCATACTTGGCCAATAAAGCATTCAATTCAATTCTAGTCTAGTCTAGTCTATTTATATTGTCTAAATGTATTTTTTATTATGTATTTTATTTTTTGGGTTTTACTGTCAACTACTTAGAGATGTATTAGCACAGGAAGCTGTACATAGAGAGACAGAAAGATAGTAAGATGGATAGATGAGAAATCCATTATTTCTATTTGAGATTCTGTGATAACAAATCTAATAGCTAACATAATGAATCTTGTTTTGTCTTCAGAGTGTTCAGCCTGACCCTGCCTCACCTATACATGTAAGTTTAACAGTTACCAGATATATCCTTTTATTTTTGTGCTCCCTCTTGGTCAGTTGGTGTAGTGAATTGTTGAAAGGTGAAATCAATCCATCTTTCCAGGATTTTATTCACTTTTCCATCTTGAAACCTAACACTTTATTATTAAAAATTACTCTGCTCAAATACCTTGCTGCCACGAAGTAAGCAGCAGAGCCGTGCATAGCATTTTAATGAATGCTCTCCTTGCACAGGCTGTTGTTGTGAGTGAAACAACGAGGCAGCCGGTCTTTGGCATAATGGCTTCAGTTACTTTCTCAGATTATTACCACATACAGTACATCACACATTACCACACACTCTTTTGCTGCCCGTTACGCAGGCTTCTAGAAATGTAAAAAGTCTTTGCTGCAGTGTTAATGTACTGAGGTAAAAATAATTGTGTGATATTAGTGGCCTTTAATTTAAATATTTATTCTGCAAGTTAGTTGATTTTTCTAATGTATACATATATATATATATGGTTTATAAAATTATATAAATTATATGCAACATAATCTAAAATGTGTACCAATGTATATATAAACTTTATATGTCATTGCACACCAAAACAACTAGACACAACGACAGTCCCCCCCCCATGTCATCATTCTGCTAAACAACTAACTCTCACAACAATGTCTTTTGCCCTAGCCTAGGCTATCAAACCATTCAGTAGGGCTATATTACTATTATCCTTCTCATCTTTCTTTTTATCTATTTAGCATCTTATGACTAACACTTTATTGTTTGAATCTTATGATTTATGTTGATTGCTTTTATTTAGTATTTTATGACTATCACTGAGTGTTGTATCTTATGATTTATGATGATTGTATTTTATAATTATGATCATGATGTATCATTTGTTGCTTGTATGTACATTGAGAGCTTATGCACTGGAGACAAATTCTTTGTGTGTCCAATCACACATGGCCAATAAAGAATTCTATTCTTTTCTATATACATGTATGTAATCATAAAACAATTACCAAACCAATCAATTTTATATTTAATACAGAAATTGTTTCAGGACTGTAGGTTTAAATCTTACCTACATTTTCATTACTTTTCCCCATCTCATCTTTTAGACATTAATGATACAATGATCTTTTCATTGGTCATGTTTCTTATAGTGCCACAATCTCATTTCTCCTGAAATACAGCGATACTAGAATACATCTATCTGAATCCTCAGTTTTAAAATATAATACTTTGTGATTATTAAAGTATACATTTGTTTTATATTGAATCAGACTGCAGAGTGCTGGAGGACTCAATCTGCATATGCCTGTCTATTAAATCATGTCTTTTCTCATCCTTTACCTAAAACTTAATGCAGTATTGCATTAATTAGCAATACTGCAAAATTTGAATCCGCAGGAAGATACAAGTTTAGACTTCAGTAGTATTCAGGTTGCATAGTCCCAATAGTTATGATATAATTTATGCCATGGTATGAATGCTGCTGTTTTATTTTTTATGCAAATATATTTGCATTGTTCTTCTGTTACTGATTATATTGCTCTGTGATTTATTATTTACATCTTGCATTTCAGCTCACAGTATGTTCTTAGGCTAGTTTGCTTCAACAAAAGCACAATACTTTTAAAATTGGATCAGTTCCATAATGAACAGTGGCAGACTATAAGCAGAAATAGATTTCAGTTGAAGATATATTGAGAGCTATAATTTCCCAGGGCAGGAATATTGAAAATGTCAAAACCCAATTACCATCTAGCTCACAGAACACAAGAATTATAAAGCAGAATTTCTGTTAAACTATGAAAAAGACACTGAGTTTAAGTCTCAAAGGCTTTAGTATATGGGCAGTACTCTTAATTGTTAGAAGGCAATAAATGATTTAAAATAATTCCAGTCCTTGGGTAAAATTAAGTTCTTGTGATAGGCATGCCATGCCATGCCAAATTTCAGCCAGGTTTGAACTAGCTAAGGAGAGATCTTGGTTACCAAGATCCTCCTTCCCCAAATATTTTATAGGAGAAAATGGGTTTTGAAATCTGAATAGATTGGACTATTATGCCCTATTTGAAAGATTGCTCTCTAAAATTTAATTTCTACTTCACTCTACTTCTTCTAGACTAAAGTTTGGCAAAGGCATTTAATACTTTGTAGATAGTTAACATCAGTCTTGCCTTGGATTTGTGGGAAAAGGTTAAAAGCATCAGAATCAGAGGTGGATTGTTGCCGGTTCGGCCTGCATTGAGCAAACCAGTAATAGTGGTGGTGGGAAGCTCCGCCCACCCATGCGGACGCTTCTGCCCATGCACAGAAGTGTTGCACATGAGCGAGCACGCAAGCATGCCCAAACCGGTAGTAAACAAAATTGACAACCCATCACTGATCGGAATGGTTAGTGGTAGGTCAATTTACATCTACAGTACATATGTAATCTATTTTCTTTTACATCTTTATTAAAGTAGGCATGACAGATGTTTTACTGAATTTCATATTTCACATAATTTCATCAGAACTAGCAGTGTGAAGGTTAAAGCTGTTATGTAAACATCTAACATTCTCAGAGGTTCACAGCTGCTGAGCATCATGCCAAAAATCCATTAAAATAGGACAGGAAAAATAAGCCTAAATTTTAAACCCCTAGTGGGGTATAAAAGGTATTTAAATCTTCTCACTGGTAGCAGGCAATGAACTGTGGTGTATGATTTCATTCTTGTCAATAGTAAAACATTCTAATCTAGCCAAAACATATTGGTGAATCTTCTGTTGAGCTGAATTGGGGAGCTAATTAAGCCATGCAGAGTTAACAGACCTATAATTCACAATTGAATCCTGGTCAGGGGATTTTGACAAGGGTAACCTGACACTAATGCAAGGAAACACAATTGAAAGGAAATGATTTTACTCATTTTTATGGCCTTAAGCATTAAAGTCTAGTTAGAAAGGCTTTCAGATAATAGAAGAACTGTATTTAATTTGTTTTGTTTGTCTTTATCATGTGAGAGCCATACAATTTTAAATACAGGCAGATCTCCTGAATTTTGGAAAACAGAGCAGCTATTTCATAATACAAATAGATTTCATAGTGTCAGACATCAGAGACTCCCGGGAGAAAATTCACACCATAGTAGTTTTTCCTTATTGGCCTTTTAACTTTCCGGTAATTAGGCCATTTCCAACACTTCCCTCAAGCAGCCAACATTTTCTGACATTGCTAGGCTATTTAAAAAGAGCTGCTAATAATAATGTCACAAGAATCTCCAGAGTTTGGGGAAGTGCAGATGCATTGAGATAATTTTATTTTCTATCACTACATATGTGATTCTTAGCAGTTAAGATTTGGTTATCTAGCAGACCTTGGGCCAAGGGGTTTTATGAACCCACGAATAAATGATGATTATTTTAATGTTTATATTTCTTGGATGGTTGCTTGCTATTTGATTTTTCTACTTCTGTACAGTGTCTTGAATTACTTGGTGATTAAACAACCTTACAAATCCAACAAGATTAAAACTTAATGGTGAATTCTGATCAGAGTGTAGGTTCAGTGTTCTACTGTAACCTGCATTGTATAGATGGTTATCAAAATCTTGATGTAGAGGCTTGTTTGGATTTTAAAATGAGATCCATTTCTAACATTTATTTGTGGGATATGTGATGTGTATGTAAGCACTCAAACTTCTTGAGTTTGTGCAGCGTTAACCATGAATTGAAAATTTTATGTTGATATTAAATATTTTTTCTATTAACTTGCTTTTCCAGGGCCACAACCAGGTGATAATATACAGCCGGCCTATATATTTTAGCATATTGTGTGGCCTTATTCTATTACTAGATGCAGGATCTAAAACCAGAAATCCCTTCATCTATACGGTTTATGACCTGAAGATCTCACCTGAATCATTTCAGGTGATCAGGGACCATGTAATAGGTGAGTTGCAAAAATACGAAGAGTTCTCCAAATATTCTTATTTTGTTAAGTACCCATTCATGTCTTTCAACCTGCAAATATAGAAGCGGGGGAGAGAAAATAAGAAAAAATGTAATAATAGGCTTACCAGCCCATCAAAGTAATGATTTCTTAGTGGATGATTATGATTTTTCTGGAGTAGCTATCTGAAAACTGTTATTTAAGATAATTAACAGTCATTTCTGCATCACAAAATTTTCTGACACCAGTATCCAAGGGTAAACCCACAAATTACAGGATATAAAAAGTAATCTTGTTGCCAGGCTAGGAGGTGTATTTGGCAAAACTTTTTATGTTTCTGTATCACTTTGGAAGGTAGATCTGAACACAGCACAAATCTCTTTACCCCATATGCCAAGTCTGTTGCAATTCTATCTGCTTGTAATATTTTATCTCAATCAAATCAAGGGCATCAAGATTAAGAGATTGTGAGGTTCTCTGTCTAGAAGCTGGGCAATAAACTGCCACAGTCAATTAAGTTATTTGAAACAAAAGCATTGTGTAATAGCTGCTATTAAAGCTCCTTTATGCTCTAGAGAAATGAGTTCAAGCAGAAGCAGAATTTTTTGTGGCTTTCCTGACCTTTAATAGTTTATGATGATGATTATTTTTTGGCGAGTCACCAATTCTTCATTTGCTGTTCTGTCTCAAGTAGTTAAAATTTCTTACCTGCTTCAAGGTTAGATTCCTGTCCTTTTAATTTCTTAATTCTCCATTTTTATCAACTGCTTCAGCTTCTTCTGAAAGACACTGATTTATTGCTTGTAGCATGACAAGGATCCCAAAATAGCTAATACATCAAATAGTAAGATCAGATTGAATTTCTGGGGTAAGAATAGTGATTGGTGTATTGCCATGCGTGAACGAGAGTTTCAGCCACAGTCCCTACCTGGAAAGGACTGATGGAGGATCAGTCTTCATTTGAAGCTGAGGGACGGGAAGAAAAAGCTGTCCAAGGAAAGGGGGAGGAAAAAGAAGATGCTCCCTCCATTATGAAGGATTGTTATTTTTTTTAAAAAAATACAAGAAGCAGCAAGGAACATGATTATATTTTCTGTGTACAAGCTGTCTTTCTGCTGTTGATGAACAAAACTAGGGTAGATGGATATTCATTCCGACGAAAAATATTTCATGAGATCTTAAGTCAATAAATATGAATTTCTGTCCAATATTGAAGATCTTACTTTTCTTTTATCTGAGCCCAATCTCCCTGTCCTTTCTCTTCAGAATCTCATTCTGAGTGGAATGTGGTGATACCGCTGTTGTGGCCTCGCCAGCAGCCAGCAGAGCTGGCAGCAGATTCAGAGAGTGAGGAGGTTGGGGAGGAACATGAGTCTGAAGAAGGGCTGATGAGGGCTCTACATCGGAGGCAGAGATGGTGCTCTCTGACAGTTATCAGCTGCCTTCAGAGTCATACATCAGTGAGGCAGATGAACAGCTGGAGCCTGTTCCCAGTGTGCGCATGTGCAGAGTTGCCAGACGAAGGGAACAGTTAAGGAGCAAAGGCCGACTTTGGAGTAAAGCCACAGGTAGATGATAAATGGCTCCTTCCATAGGGAATAAAAGAGGAGTGAAGGGGAATGGAGTTTGCAGGAGACAATTAGTTTGCTTAATTGGTTCATGACTCTCAGAGTCTGGCAGCTCTCCAAGGTCTGTGACTGTATATTCACCCTTGAAAGACTGCTGGATGTGAATGTAAGCAATTCACAGTTACTTAATAAAAAGGTTTTTTTGTCAGGACGAGTCTGCGTCATGGTTTGGGAAAGTCTAGGTCAGAACAATAGCCATTGAAAAATGAAGCAGAAAGGGTATCACTTATTTATGTTAATTTTCTCTCCCTACATAGAGTAGGAAGGAGAGGAGTGTAATAACAACCACTGATAAAAAGTTTCTGTAATCTCTTTTTTCCCCCCTTTCTCTCCCTCCCTATCTCTACCCCTTCTTTTTCCATGTCTAATTTCAGGATTTTTATACTGCTTTCCTGTGATTTCTCTTCTTGGTCTTTTCCCACAAATCAACACATTCTGTATATATATCCTTGAACAGATAGATATACTGGTATTTGGTGGTTCTGGTAAGTACTATATATGGTTATACAGTTATATCATGGGTATATGTAATACCCAGAACTAGGTTGAATTTAGATGAGAGTTTTTATAGTTGCGATTCCTTTTCACTTCAGACTGAATCTGCCTCTGCTAAATTTTCTCTTATTCAAAGCATGTCAATGGCCTTATCTTTCACATTGGTTCACTTTAGGTGATAGCCTGCTACTTGGGAAAAATGATTTGGAGTGCAGTAAACAGTTCTGTAGCAATACTATTGGAGCCATGCTTCTTTTAGAAATTGATCATTTGCAATGTCTCTAGTAGTTCATCCTTATTAAATGTATACAGTAACCCCTCCCCCTTTTTTTTAAATTCTAGCATCAGTGAGTTTTGGAGCATGATTATGGTTATCTCAGCCCAGGACTTTTTCCTGTCTTAGGATGTTGCATGACCCAAGGGTTGTGTTTTGGCAGCCTCATTGACCCTGCAGTGTACCTCACGTATACGTGAGGCTCTATTGTTCTTCCAAAATGTACATTAACTTTTCAAAACATATACACAGAACTAGAATTTAAAATAAGGAAAACTGCATTGCCCAGCAACAATGGGGCTGGCAGCTAGACTGCTTTCTAATGATAGAAAATATAAGGTAGGTTAGTGGTCATTGATGGCCTTAAGCTCCTTGGAACATAAAGAAGTACGGCAATTGGGCAACTGAGATATGGGGGCTAACTTCCAGTAGCACAATGGTATCACATCTGCAAATGCCATCCCTTTGTATTTGCATTGCAATGTCATATTCAAGCATTCAAGGATGGCGCTTACATTGTGATGCGTATTTCAATACTCCATCCCTTTCCAATCTCCTGCAAAAGCCTACCATGATGCCATTTGTTGCTAGATTTTCCTACACATTGTATCAGTGGTGAATAGGAAACTGGATTTTCCCCCACTATTAGGTGGTGATCATTGCAATGACGGCCTGTAATAACTGCAGATGTTGTGATGCTGACCCCCACGAATAGTGAGAGGCCTTTGCAAAATATTTGAGGCCACCTTCATGGCATTTGGTGGGAATTTAAACTTTCCAAAATACATGAGGCAAGTTCAAAATGTAATTTCAAATCAAGAACATCTGCAATTTAGGCCAAATGTTCTGCTTTAGTATGGTATTTTATTTTCCCAAGATTCTTGCATTCAGCAGTCAATTACATTGAGTAGGTGGATACGCTTACTGCTTGCTGATTTTTCTGTAGCACGTGGCAGCTGTCAAGCTAGGGATTCTTGAAGTTAACCAGTTCCTCTGGTACTATGTATTATTTTACTGCGTCTCAACACAAGTGTAGCATTTGTGGTTTTGCTTAACTTGTGTTTTGAGGATAGTGTTCTTGTCTTTCTGGGTCCAGTAATTTGTCTGATTGAATGACCTAATTTATTTTAACACATCCGGGCAAAAAGGCCTTTCTGATAATGGGCAGGGGACTTTTACCATTTTGATTTATCTTATAGTAGTTATATCCAGATGCAAAGATGTAAATGTTGGTTTCTGTGTTTCAGCTGTTGCTGGAATGTACTCTTCACTCTACAGTATTTCTCGAAGCTTTATTGCTGTAATTGTCCTGTACACATTCTGCTTCAATGCAGTTAAGGTAAGGAGGAGTGATTCTAATAGCAAAGTAGGCTACAATTGCTTGTGATTATGATATGTTTTCTTCTTTTTCCCCATATCTGTATATGTATGAATATAAATTTAATTTGCATTATTTTTCCATCCTCATAAGGGGAGGTCTGTCCTGGAGAGTGGGGAGGATGTGCATAGCAGGGTTTGTTATGAATATAATTTTAGCTGCAAAAAAGAACTATATATTTTTGTTTGCCATATGATGATGAATGGATGGATGGATGGTATATCCAACTACGTAAGACTTTAGGTGGAGTACATATTAATACTGTAATGATAAAAACAAGAAAAGAAGTATGTAAACCCAAATAAAGCAATCCTTCAGACTGATAAAATTTTATAAGAGGTATAATCCAAAGCTTGGGAGGAAAAGCCAAGTTTTCAAATATTCCTTATTTTATTTGGCAACCAAGTTTGTGTAGCTGCCCATGTCACCAAAATTTACTCTGGGTGATGCGCAACCTTGGATAAAAACCACAAATATTAAAATGGCATATATAAAAATGTAAAACTCTACCTCAAGTAGTAGATAGTATTTTAAAATATATATACAAGGCCCAAGCGAAGAGAGGATAAAAATGGCCGCCTCAACAATGGAGCCATCTGATTATATCTCTGGTTCCCTGGGCACCCCAGTCCTGATGACATAGCCAGGTCTTGACGGCCTTTCAGAATGTCAAAAGTGACTGAGATAATATAATTGGATGGGGGGCAGGGGGAGAATGTTCCATAAGGTGGGCACCACAGCGGAGAAGACACATATTCTGGGATCCACCTAGCTGATGGTTTCCACAGCATGCCTTCTCTGCTCAATCTAATGGGAGGGGGGGGGGCTGAAATAAATATTATCATCATCCTAAACATCATCAGTGTGAGAGCCCTACAGGTTGCCCCTTCTGCTGTCTATAAGCTAGGCTTTGGTTTCTTCTTAAATGAGGGGAAAGGAAAATGGAATGAGGGAAAAGCTGGGATTTTTTTTATGGGATTACTGATGGGAGAATGTGAATTTAATGGAAACTCATTTATATCGTTGGTGTTCTCTGTGGGTTAATTGAACGTTCAAAGTCTCTGGTAAATAGTATTAAGGGCAATCCTTTTAAACATGTCCTGTCATTTGCACATCTTTCTGCAGGCTAATAAGCTAAATTACAGCAGGCAGGTGGTTTTGCAGATAAGCAATCTTGCCCACAGCCTGGGCTTCCTGGAGCTTTGAAATATGCTTATAATGCTGCTACCCTGAAGTTAGAAATGCGGTAAAAGATTTACAAGATATTTGCTGCAAATTACATATATCAACTGTAGACCTTCCATTTACGCAGGAAAATTACATGTAATTTGAATTTTTATTGCTTTTTCATTTTTGAAGGTATCTGTAAGCAGAATAATTATTTGTTCCAAAATGGTGCTATGTGTTTCATATCCTGACCCCAGTGTACTCTAATGTTGGCATTTACATACTTCTTTATATAAGACGTCTGCCTGATTTTTTTAAAGCATGACTTTAAATGTTGAATGGATAGATGGTTGTAATTCAGGATTTATTTGCTATTAACTGATTAATTGCCAGACTTGGAAGCCATCTTTTACATTTAGGTCTGCCACATTTTCTACTGTGGGAAAATGGGAGGGGGGATTATATGGAATATGGGTGATATATAGACAAAATAACATTGTTTCTCAGAAAGTCAAGGTCATCTTGCCCTGCAGCTGCGATTAGGTGACTGGGAGGCATCTCCAATTTTGGATGGTGCTTCATAGGATCATGTGATGGACATGTGGGTGCTGGGTAGGGACTTGAACTTTCTTTTGGATGGGGAAAACTTGGAAACTTTCAGACTTGGGTTTTCCCAGATGTGCCAATATGGACATCTCTAATAAATGGAACTTTGAGGAAACTTAAGTCTTGGAGTCTTAGTTCGTTGTGAGTGTTGCTTGGAACCCTGACATCTGAAGCTGTCTGTATCCCTTTCGGACACAAGAAAGAACACAAATGTGTTTTCTTTCCAGAAATGTATTCACATTCGAGATCAGTGTTTTTGAACCATGGCCACTTTAATATCTATGGATTTCAATTCCCAGAGTTCTTCAGCCAGCAAGCTTGCTATGGAATTCTGGAAGTTGAAGTCCACTGGTCTTAAAGTTGCTAAGGTTGAGAAACACTAATGTAGACCAATATTGTGGGTTAGTATGTGAACTCAACTCTTTTGGTTTGTAAATCATGGTTTATGAATTAATGTGATGGGCAAACTTAGCTGCTATGGGATCTTCAGGGGCAGGGAGTGGAATGCCTGTGAAGTATGGTTACCTTCTACAAAATAGGAAAGCTAACATTTTACCAGTATTTGTTGTTTTTTGGGGGCTGTGGAACTTTAATTTTTCTTCAACCATAAAAATCCTGCTTTTAATACTTATACACTAAAGTTCTATGTATTTTCTCCTCTGAAGTGACATTAAATTACTCTGCTGGATTTTAACAATTAAACTGTTGAATTTTGTTGAGTAGTCAGAGTGCTTCAAAATAAAAATGTTTTTTTAGAAGGTGAGAACATCCTGAGGCAGTACATTGTCTGTTCTTGCTAAAATCTAATGCAGGTGTCATCGAAAAATGAAAATGTCAAAAAGTATAACTTAGGAAGATAGAATGATAACATTTCCAATTCAAAATAGCGTCTACCTCTCTCTCCATGAAATGTAAAATCGAATAGTTTTAAAGGTGGCCAAGTAAACAAGCTGAAATGCTGCCCAGGAATAAGTTGTGTTTTTAAATCAGAGATAAGAAGTTTGGAGAGAACCTACTTTTATATTGCTCATTAGTTGACTAATGAGATATTAATTAATGCTCAACTTTCTGAAATAATAGGTGCTGAAAGAAGAAATTGGGTTTTTTTTGTATTTTTCCCATCACTTTCTATACAGTTATTTTGTTCTAGAACAAGAATATGTTCCTTGCAAATTCAGACTTAAATTCAACCTATGAATTTTTATTTTGCACTTTCAGATGTATTCATAACTATGTTTTTTTAAGAGCAAGGAAAAGTGCTTTTTCATTTAAAATTATATTTATGTAATTTAAAAATTAATGCTGTTTCAATTTATTTATTTATTTAAACATAGTGTATGTAATTTAAAAATGTATGTAAGGAGAAAAATGGCCTCTCATGATTTTCCTTGCTTCTTTTACTTAATTGCCAACTTTAAGAGCATTGTGGCTTGCATAATTAGATACCATGTTTGAAATATCACCACTTCATTAGCCTGATGAAATGTAATATAGTTTATTTAATATATTATGCAGCCATTTAATTATGGTGAATTCCAGCATGTTAACAATATTTAACTTATTGCTGTAGTAACTTGTAAACTTGCAAACAATGTAAAGACATCCTTATTCCTTCCATCTCTGTCTCCTCTTTATCTATAGGAACCATGGGATGCTCAACATATTCCCGCACTGTTCTCTGCCTTTTGTGGGCTTTTAGTGGCACTTTCTTATCATTTGAGCAGGCAGAGCAGTGATCCATCTGTCTTAGTGTAAGTTATCACCGATGCCTTCGTGTGGCTTGAACTATAAAACTATGTAATAAGGTAGTTTGATTTGTTATACAAATTTATTTGGTTACCCATCTTAATCAAATGACTTGGAGCAGATAATAAACATAAAAAGAGAACATACCTATAAAAGAAAGATACACAGGACAGGAAACATACATATAAAAGAGAATATATTCTTAAATTTATTTGTATCCTGCCTTTGTTTATTTTTACAAATAACTGAATGTGGAGAACATATCCGATACACTTTCCTCCTCCTAATCCTAATATTTATGTATTCCTCCTCCTAATATTTATATATGTGTGTGGTGGCTCAATGGCTAAGATGCCGAGCTTGTTGATCAGAAAAGTCAGCAGTTTGGCGGTTCGATTCGCCTAGCACCGCATAACGGAGTGAGCTCCTGTTACTTGTCTCAGCTTCTGCCAACCTAGCAGTTCAAAAACATGTAAAAATGCAAGTAGAAAAATAGGAACCACCTTTGGTAACAGTGTTCTATGAGCCTTCGGCATTTAGTCATGCTGGCCACATGATCATGGAGATGTCTTCGGACAGTGCTGGCTCTCTGGCTTTGAAACAGAGATGAGCACCACTGCCTTATATGTAGATGCATACTTATAAAAGAAACAGGAAAGGCCAGTAAGGGTCAGGGCCCTGTCAAACTTCAGGGAGAAATCAGGTTCTATAGAAAAGCACACCTTCAAAGATGATACTCTTTCACAGAATGGATCTAAAGCAGGCCTATCCTATGAATATAATGAGATAGGCAGAAACTACAAGAGATTGGTATTCTCTCAAGAATCTTGGCTCCATGGTATGTACAGCTTTATTGATGCTATCTAGAACCTTGAATTTCAGCCAGAACCCTACTGAAAGCCATTGCTTACTGTGGTCTGCATTGCTTATGAAGCAGTGATGTTATATGAATATCCCATTGTGCATCTAAAACTGTTCATACTGTTACGTTCTGGATCAACTATAGTTTCTGAATGTTCTTCATGCACCAAAGAAGTAGGTCCGGAAGAACAATACCCCATCCAAAAATTAATGATGAAGGCTTTCCAAATATGGGGTGGAGACCTATGAACCTACAGCCATTTGGAGTTACAAGGGTGGGATCAGATCCTGTTCCTTCATTTCCAGATCCAAGAGATCTATTAAGTGGCTGGTACCCATTCCTGAGCTGGTAAATTGTTACTTAAATAAGCTAGGAGAAAAAAAATCACTGTCTACTATCTAGGATTGTTCTCTTTTCAGGAGATTGGTGTTCTAACTGATTTTCATTTGTTCTGTAAATTAGGTCTCTTATTCATTGTAAATATTTTCCGCACCTTGTAAAGCAGCATTTTGAAGAGCCACGAGTTGATCCACTTCCTGAGAAAATGAGAGAATCCGTGGTAGGCTTCCTTGTTTTTGGAGAAAAAATGTTTTATCAAAACCTTTGTCATGGTGTCATTTGAAATGTCAGAGATATTGTATGATGTTATATTAAAGTGCTTAAATCCCTTTATAGTAGAGCTGTAAACTGGTCCAGATGGATTCTTTGGCAGAAGAAGGACAATTTCAGGGGCATGTTGCATTTCTTCCTTTTTCTCAGCTTTACCTCTCCCCCCACCCCCAACCCTCAATCCAACTTATATAAAAAGTAACTGGAATTTTTTGCTGTTTTAAGATGCTTCCTATTTACTTGTTTTCTCTCAAAAGCTGTATACCATACTTTTTTTTTACCTTTGACTCAGAATTGACATCTAGCAACTGCATGAGTAAACCCTTGCAACTTTCTAGGCAGCATTTTCAGAAATGGTTGGCCATTGCCTTCTCCCTTGGCTTGAAAAGGACTGATAGCCTCAGAATCAGCCAGATGACTTTCATGGCCAAGGCAGGACTACAATTCAGATTTTGCTGTACCGGGTCCAGCCACTTAATCATTCCACTGAAGTGCCTGTCATATTGCTTAACAGCCTGAATTAATAATAATAAATTCAACTGCAATACAAAAAATGCCTATGAAGTCACCCCAGTGTAAGCTTAGGCATGTTTAAAGGGAAAAGTTTTCAGCATTTACCTGAGAGAGAAAGGATTAGAGATAGTTCTAGGAATTGTTGATTAGTACTATGCTTCTTGGCCTACAGCTTTGAAGCATCATTTTTGCTTTGAATTGAAAGTGTTATACAGTTCTAGCAAAGATAAATTAATTCTTTCCCTCTACGTTGCTTGCACTGAGTTGTTCTTCCAGAGATATCGGTGATTCATTAGGGAATTTTGGAAAACAGGTGTCAGACAGATAGTTTTATTTGTATTGAAGAGGGACAACAACTCACTTTCACCCCCCTCCCAGTCAAGAAAGCAGCTTTTGAGACATTTGCTATGTAGAAAGCTTAGGATCAGTGGCCAAATGCATAATCACGTTGCTATTGTTCAAACTGTTTTGTTGAGAACTGTCTGCTCCTTAGTCACTAAGGAAAATAGGTGTCCACACCATGGAGCCCAATCCATGCTTATATAAAAAGTTCAGAATATAAGAAATTATGAACAGCACCTGTTTCCTTCCTTCCTTCCTTCCTTTCAGGGGTGGGTTCCTATACCAGTTGGTACAGGTTCACTCTGTGCATGCTTTGCTTGCGCACTGCTAACTTTGCTGTCGCGCCCCCCCTCCCCATGCTCATTTGACTGAAAATTGTTCTGCGCTTATGCAGAAACATTCTGGCAATGGCAGAAGAGACCAGGGAACTAGTTTGGGGACTGCTGGTTCTGCGATCCAGGCCAAATCACCACTACCAGTTTGGCCAAACCGGGCTGAACTGGGAGCAACCCATCTCTGCTTTCTTCCCACCTGCAAAGAATTAACGCACGTCTATCTTGCCATCCTTCATTTCTGCCTTGCAACAACCCTAGGTCATAGCAATTATCTGGCCATTGGCAACATCTTGGTTGTGTCTGAAATGGAAATCAATTCTTCCGAGTCTGAGTTCACTAAAGAGTGTTCCTGTATAGCTACCTTTGTTTAAATTGTTGTTGTGGACGGTGTGTGCTAGATAAACCATTTATCTGGATTCAAGAAGCTTTGCTAACACATTGCCTGAACATTAAAGAAGTACAAGGGGAGAAGATTCTTTAATGCCAAGACTCCTGTAATTATTATGCAACTGTTAACTGCAGAGGAAGAAGTAGTTTGATTTTGTAAATCAAATGAGTCCTTACTTGTATTTTTATATTTTAAAAATTATATTCGCAGAGAGAAACCCTGAGATCAGATCTCATTGTGTGCTCTGTGGCTGCTGTGTTATCCTTTGCAGTCAGTGCCAGTACCGTTTTCTTGTCATTAGGGGTTAGTATTACCATTTCTTTCCTTCTGTGTTGTTATTTTTTAAGACAATATGTCTATTATTCAGAGCAATTAGATACTGTTTCGTATTGCTTTAAAAGTCAGAAGAGGAGAAGAAATATTTGCTTGTAAGAGGCAGTGGGTAATGAGGTTTCATATTGTTTCACACATTAAGAGTCTAGTTACAAATATATAGCAATTATAGCATAATGACACTAAGAGATTTTGTGGCAGCAGTAACAAATCTTTTGGCACAACATGGCTGGGGTAATGTTATGTTTGGGAATATGTATGAACATTCTGGATGTTGAGGAAAATGGTCAACTATGAGACATTCAGAGCTGCCCTACTTTCCTCCATTGAAATGGAAAGTAAGTTTGGCAGGGGGGAAAAACAACTTTTAAAGAAGAAGGCTAAGAGTGAGGACTGAGTGAAACAGGATCCAAGAAAAAAAAAAGTAGGTCACCTCTGGAGTTTTCATATTTGGAACGTTTTGAATTCAAAATGCTGGTTTCAAGTTTGCAGCATTTGGTTTCATGTGCATCACAACCCATCTCACTCATCCTGGAAATGTTTGAGGCTCAAAATGGAACGTGTCAGACTCTAAACAGACCTATTTTGGGGCTCAAGACGCATCTTGAATGGTCTAAAATAGCTTAGTTTTGGATGTGAGCCTGTTTCAAGTAGAAATCTGCTGTTATTTGAATTGAAATTGTTTTATATATCACCTGTTATATCTACATTCCTTCACTGCCAATCATTTTCTGACTTATTTTCCCTGTCATTACACCTTTAATGCTACCCACTGTCTGCCACCTCACTCTTTCCGTTTCATTCCTTCTAACTACCACCTGTTTTCTCCTTACCATTAATCATCCCTTTCCTTTTCTTTCTCATTGTCAGCCGAAAAGAACATGGGGGCTGAGGTAGGGCAACAGCCCCTCACATCCTATGTTAAAATATAAGGTATTTGCCTAGGTTAGCAACCTGTTACTTCATGTTTTGCAAATACCCAACCAGTGAAGGCACTCAGTGTCCTTCGTATTAATTTATAGCTCTCATTGTTCATATGCTTCAAGGCAGTGCAGGTAGCCCTAGACTTACAAATGAAAGTTACGATGGATCCCCCAAAGCTACTTGAGACTCACTTTCAAAGTTCCCACATTCCCCCCTCCCTTGTGGGGGGGTGAGTCCTCTGTGACTGCATTTTGGGCATTCAGAAATTGGCCCACATTTATGCCTGTAGCACCCTATAGTCACGTGATCACAATTAATTATTGTTTTGCTGGAAATGGGCATTTACTTTGTTTCCAGCAAAAAAAAAGTCCCATAATGAACAAGGGTGGCTCAGTGGCTCAGTGGCTAAGACTCTGAGCTTGTCGATCAGAAAGGTCGGCAGTTTGGCAGTTCGAATCCCTAATGCCGCGCAATGGAGTGAGCTCCCATTAATTGTCCCAGCTTCTGCCAACCTAGCAGTTCGAAAGCATGTAAAAAAGTAGAAAAATAGGAACCACAAAAAGTAGAACCACAAAAAGTAGAAAAATAGGAACCACCTTCACTGCCAATCATTTTCTGACTTATTTTCCCTGTCATTACACCTTTAATGCCACCCACTGTCTGCCACCTTGGTGGGAAGGTAACAGTGTTCCATGCGCCTTCGGCATTTAGTCATGCCAGCCACATGACCATGGAGACATCTTTGGACAGCACTGGCTCTTTGGCTTTGAAATGGAGATGAGCACTGCCCCCTAGAGTCGGGAACGACTAGCACATATGTGCAAGGGGAACCTTTACCTTTACCTAATGAACATATGGGTTTGCTTAATGACTGTCACGTCCACTTAATGACCTCCACAAAAAGAAGTTCATAAAATTGGGTCAGTTACATGATGACTTGCTTTACAATTTTTATGACTGCAGTTGCCAGGCTCAGTTACAATCATAAGTCAAAGACTATCTGTATCTGACTGGTCACTGACAGGCTAAGGAAGTATACTATACTTTACAGTGATCTGGGCCTGACTGCCAGCTCATCTGACAAAGTACACATACCAAATGCAGCTGGTCTTTGTTCAGTGATAAACCCAGAGGGACCTGGGACCATATCTGGTGTTCTGTCCCTAGTAGCATAGCTGGCATTTATGATAGTCTCATGAAAGAAGCAAACTTCAGTCTGAAGATTATAAAGCTGCCTTGTTTCCATAAACCATAGTTTAAGAATTTGGGTATAAAAGTGAACTGGAGATACTTAAAAATTGAAGTGAACATTTTTTCAATCACTGCAGGGATGAACTTTTTGAAATAAAATAAGCCAGATGTCAAGAAATGGTTTTGGAAATGTATGACCTACCTTTTCTTTTTTTGAAAAGGTAATATTTTTTACTAATCAAAAGATGCAGCAATATGTGTTATTACAGCAGATCACAATAATGTATTGTTTATATTATAGTAGTCAATTCATTGGTGAACCAATGACTATTGACAAGTGGATAATATAAGGTAGATTTTTTTCTTTCCCTTCTTCTCTTCTCCTTTGCATTTTGTATTGTTTAAAGTGTCTTTAAACATTACGATTCTACAGTAAAAATAAAGACATTAAAAAAATATTTTTAAAAGATTAATTTAGCCTTCCCAAATCTGAATCCCCAATATATATTTAGGATTATTCTTGCTTCTGTCAAGGACGAGAGAGAGGGAGAGAGAGAGAGAGAGAGAGTGAGTCAACATGACAGGCAGCTCCACCTATTATATACAAGATATGGAACCTCACCTACAAATTCATTTATGATATCAGATAACTTTGGCGTGTTCACCAATATGTATTTGTCCTACTTTTCTACATTTATTACAGTTTTAATAAATTAAAGGATATACATTTTCCTCATCTTTGTGTTTTGCACAATTTGAGCTTCTCCTTTTGCATTCCCACTAGCATTCCACACGAAACATTTCCTGCATTTTATCCCTCAGCAAAATTATGTCTTTTGGCTTGTGAACAAACAAACGTCTTGCAAAACTAGAATATTTCTTTCTTGTGTTCTTTTCTCCTTGAACTACAGTATTAGAAAATAAAACATTTTATTGAACAAAAATAAAGCCCTTCCTTTCCTTCTCACTTACTTTTTCAATTACATATTTTTTGGGGAAATGGCATTTTTAACTGACTGTTTTTTTTATCAAGATCCGATTTTAAATTAAAAATGGTTTAAGTATATGACGTGATATAGGGTTCATTTTGCTTCCTTTTAATCCAGGAATTACTCGGCCTGGTGCTTTTCATTTTTGCGTGGACTGTGGGATTCATAACACACTATGTACTTCCTCAACTTCGCAAACATCATCCATGGATGTGGATATCTCACCCTATCCTTAAAAATAAGGAATATCGGCAGAGAGAAGTAAGAGGTATGTAGAGTCACCATAATACAAATGTATAAATGACACTGTTTATTATGCTTTACATTAAAGTTAATATGGTATTTTTGCACATTATTGTGAATCATGAAGTAAAGAGGAGGTTACAGATAGAAATAGAAATCACTGTGTCAAAGTAAATAAATGGATGCAGGGGTTATAATGCAGCAAAAATAAAAGTACTCGTTATACAACATTTCTTCCCAGCCAATTCCATCTGAACCTGGGGTTGTAGATCTTAGAATTTCCAGCCAACATGGATTCAGCCTAATTGACTAGGCATTCTAGAAATTAAAATCCCAACTCATTTAGAAGGACTTGGGGTAAGGGGAGCCTTCCCAAGAAACATCAGACTGTGAGAGAATAGGACTACCTAGTTGCACTGCAAAAATCTGGGAAATATGAGATTATAGCAAAAAAATGGAGAAAACTAATCCTTTCTTGCTGTTCTCATATTCTAGACCCTTTGGGATTTTTGCTACTTAAACATGCTAGTTATGCTTAGTGGTAATGCTATTCATTAAACATGAAATTCAGTTAACTGAACATTCAAAAATGCATCACAAATACCATTGACTGATGCTAATGGTTAATATGGGTTGCTGCCAGGGTCCTAGGCATCAACCAAGCACCTTGTTAAGATGTATGATGCTCTGAGTAGCAGAGTTTTTTACAGTTCCACTGGTGTTATTGCAGGAAGCTGCAATTTATTGATTTTTTAAATAAAATTCTTGGACATGATACCAAGTGTCGTAATGACAATGGGAATCACTGTTGTTATTGTTGTATACTTTAGTCATTAAACATGAAACTCAGCCAACTGAACATTCAAAAATGCATTACAAATACTAGAGATTGTTGCTAATGGTTGATACTGTTTGCTGCCAACGTCCTAGGTATCAGCCAAGTACCTTCTTAAAATATAAGATGTTCCGAGTAGCACAGTTTTTTTGCAGTTTTGCTGGTGTTATTGCAGGAAGCTGCAATTTGTCGAGATATCTTGTAAAATTCTTGCACATGGTTCCAAGTGCCCCAATGACAATGGGTATCACTGTGTGGTTGTTGTTGTTGTTGTTATTTTCTTTGTAGCTTAGTGTTCAGGATGAATACTATATTTATAAACTTTTATTCAATAAAGCTAATCAATTAGCCTTCCTTAACTTGGTGTTTCCCAGATATGTTGGATTTTCATTCCCATAACCTTGAGCCAGTAAATACTATGCCGACTGAGAAATTTATTAGGTTGAGATCTAACATACTTTGAAGATAGCCGGTGGAGGCAACCTTAGTATCAATGTAACACAATGTCCCATGTAACTGGGTTAAGGATATTTATCATTATAAATACAATACATTGATATATAATATTTGGAGAAATTAACTTTGTAATCAACTGGAAGTCAAAATAGGAAATAATACTAATAATACTTAAATGCTTGATAATTGTCTAAATTAGTCCTTGTATAATATTATGGATTGATATAATTTTATGAAACTGTAACTCAGTTTTGGCAAGCCCTCTTTTTTGCTTTAACAAAATACAGGTTTAAACTTTGTAATAAGATTATAATTTTTGATGACCACTTAACCCTTAAAAGGAAATAGCACTCTTTATTATTAATATTTTATTTTATTTATTATTCTTCCCAAATGATAAGCATGAGATTGGAATTGCAACAGCTGCTGAATTGAGAAGTAGGGAGGGCTGTAAATTGATTTGATTTGATTGATTGATTTAATAAATTTATAGGCCGCCCAATCCCGAAGGACTCCGTGTGGCTTACAGAAAATAAATTTTGAGAAGTGAAGTGTTAAAAACAAACAAAGGAAAACAGATTAAAAGAAAGCACATCATGCACCCAGTCTAATCGGGGTTGGACCTAGCTGGAATAGCCAGGTTTTAATAGCCTTTCGGAAGGCCATGAGAGTGGGTAGGGTCCGGATCTCTGGGTGTAGTTCATTCCATAGGGTCGGAGCGGCTACAGAGAAGGCCCTCCCCCGGGGAGCTGCCAGCCGACATTGCCTGGCTGACGGCACCTGGAGAAGGCCCACCCTGTGTGATCTTATCGGCCGTTGGGAGGTATGCGGCAGAAGACGGTCTCGCAGATATCCGGGTCCTAGGCCATGTAGGGCTTTAAAGGTAACCAGCACCTTGACTCGCGCTTGGAGACCGATAGGGAGCCAGTGCAGCTCGCGGAGGATAGGTGTAATGTGGGTGTATCTTGGTACACCCAGTATCGCTCACGCAGCTGCATTCTGGATTAATTGTAGTCTCCGAACACTTTTCAGGGGCAGCCCCATGTAGAGCACATTACAGTAGTCAAGTCTTGAGGTGACGAGGGCATGAGTGACCGTTTGAAGTGCCTCCCGATCCAAATAGGACTGCAACTGGTGCACCAGGCAAACCTGGGCAAAGGCCCCCCCTGGTCACAGCCGACAGATGATGTTCTAACGTCAGCTGCGGATCCAGGAGGACCCCCAAGTTGTGGACCCTCTCTGAGGGGTGTAAATTTTCACCACCCAGGTTTAGGGACAGACTATCTGGGCTGTCCTTAGGGGCAACATCCACAGCCACTCGGTCTTGTCAGGATTGAGTGCGAGTTTGTTCACTCCCATCCAGACCCTAACAGCTTCCAGGCACTGGCACATCACTTCCACCGCTACGCTGAGCTGGCACGGGGCAGAGAGATACAACTGTGTATCATCCACATATTGATGGTATTTAATCCTGTGCCGACGAATGATCTCACGCTTCATGTAGATATTAAATAGGAGGGGGGACTAAATATCTCTAAAATTACAGTTGTTCTAGTTCTGTAAATCTATCAGCTAGAAGCTACCTGACTTTTCATTAGCTGTCTGTCTTCAGGGGCTTTAAACTCACTTCAATTTAGAATATTCCTGACAAGTTTTTATGGGTCTACATTTTAATGACTCTCTTTGTATGTTTTTGACATGTTAGGGGATAAAGATGTCAGAAAACAGGATGTTTCCATTATCTCAGTCTTTCTCAAAATCAAGCTGACAACTGATTTTGTGTAGGGGGAAAAATACAATATCCTAATAAGAATCTTTATAAGAGATCAAAAATTAACTTCCAAACAATATCATGGATATAGAGCATACCTAGGAAATTCACATAAGGATTAATAATAACAATAACAACAAACAAACAACAATGATCCCTGGTCTCAGGCTGCTGTTGCTAAATGCCAGGTCTGTTGTTCACAAGGCTCCTCTCGTCCGGGACTTAATTTCTGACGAGGGGGCAGACCTGGCATGTATTACTGAAACCTGGCTGGGCACAGAAGGAGGAGTCCCCCTTGTAGAGATGTGCCCAGAAGGATTTCAGGTGCTTCATCAGCCGAGAGCCCAGGGAAGGGGTGGCGGTGTGGCTATTGTTATCCGGGAGTCTCTAGTACCTCGTAGGGTCCCTGCTCCGGAGCTTGTCGGGTGTGAGACTCTGCTGGTGAAGTTGGACCTCAAGGGTCAAGTGGGTCTGCTGCTAACGTACCTGCCTCCCAACTGCGTTGCAGCAGCCCTCCCCTCGCTCCTCGAGTCAGTAGCCGAGCTGGCAATTGAGTTCCCCAGGCTTATGGTTCTGGGGGACTTCAATTTGCCATCGCTCGGTGAACACTCTGATGGGGCGCAGGAGTTCATGGCTTCCATGACAGCCATGGGCTTGACCCAGGTAATTCGGGGCCCAACCCACTCAGCGGGTCACATGCTCGACCTCGTATTTCTCTCGGAGCAGTGGATGTGTGATCTTGGTCTGAGGGGAAATGAGACCATACCCCTGTCGTGGTCAGACCACTGCCTACTGAGGCTTGACTTCCGGAGGCCAAACCCCCACTGTAGGGAGGAGGAACCGACCAGGTGGTTCCGCCCCAGGCGACTGATGGACCCCTTGAGGTTCCAGACGGAGCTTGGGGTTATTCCTGATACTCTTGCCCACAGTTCGGCGGAGACTCTGGCTGCTTCCTGGTACTCGGCGGCATCGGAGTCTCTTGACCGGATTGCGCCACTATGGCCCCTCCGGGTCAGCGGATCCCAGAGACCTCCTTGGTTCACCGAGGAGCTCCGGGAGAAGAAGCGCCGGAGGAGACGCCTAGAGCACTTGTGGAGGTCTGATAAGTCCGAGTCGAACCGAGCACTATTAACAACCTGCACCAAGGATTACATCAGGGCACTTAGGGCAGCAAAAAGATCTCATATTGCCACCTTGGTTGCGTCCGCTGAGTCCCGCCCAGCCGCCCTGTTTAGGATAACCCGTTCCCTCCTAAATAGGAGGGATACGGGGGAACCCTTGCAGGGTAGAGCTGAGGATTATGCCCAATTCTTAGCGGACAAAGTTGCTCGGTTTCGGTCGGACTTGGACTCCACCGCAGCAGATCCAGCCGGGACACAAGAGGATCACTTGGCAAACCATCTCTGGGTTGAGTTTCAGGATGTTGCCTCTGGGGATGTGGACAAGGCCATTCGAGCTGTGAGTGCCTCCACCTGTATTCTGGACCCGTGTCCCTCCTGGCTGGTTGCCAACAGCAGTGAGGTGACACGTGGCTGGATCCAGGTGGTCGTAACCGCCTCCCTTTGGGAGGGGCACTTCCCCGCCGCACTAAAAACGGCGGTGGTGAGACCCCTCCTGAAGAAACCATCCTTGGATCCAGCCATTTTAAACAACTACCGTCCTGTCTCCAACCTTCCCTTTGTTGGGAAGGTTGTTGAGAAGGTGGTGGCCTTCCAGCTTCAACGGGCCTTGGATGAAGCTAGCTACCTTGACCCCTTCCAGTCCGGCTTCAGACCCGGTTACAGCACAGAAACCGCTTTGGTCGCATTGACCGATGATCTCTGGAGGGCCAGAGATGGAGGCCATGCGTCCATCCTGGTTCTCCTTGACCTCTCGGCGGCTTTCGATACCATCGACCATGGTATCCTTCTGCGACGACTGCGGGAGGTGGGGGTGGGAGGCACTGTTTTGCAGTGGTTCTCCTCCTACCTCTCGGACAGGTCGCAGTCGGTGTTGGTAGGGGGGCAGAGATCGTCCCTGAGGCCCCTAAAATATGGGGTGCCGCAGGGCTCGGTCTTATCCCTCCTACTATTTAACATATACATGAAACCGCTGGGCGAGATCATTCGGAGGCACGGGATAAAATACCATCAATATGCGGACGATACGCAATTGTATCTGTCCGCCCCATGCCAACTCAATGAAGCGGTGGACGTGATGAACCAGGGCCTGGAGGCCGTTAAGAACTGGATGAGCGCTAACAAACTGGTACTCAACCCGGACAAGACCGAGTGGCTGTTGTGTTTCCCTCCCAACAATTTGGCTAATGTTCCATCTATCAGGCTGGGGGGTCAAATTTTATACCCCTCAGATAGGGTTCGTAACTTAGGAGTCCTCCTGGATCCACAGCTGACTCTCGATCATCATCTGTCGGCTGTGACCAGGGGGGCATTTGCCCAGGTCCGCCTGGTCCGCCAGTTACGACCCTACCTGAATCGGGAGGCTCTCACAACAGTCACTCGAGCCCTTGTGATCTCTAGGCTGGAATACTGCAATGTGCTCTACATGGGGCTGCCCCTGAAGTACATCCGGCGACTGCAGTTAGTTCAGAATGCGGCCGCGCGAGTGATAGTGGGCGCACCGCGGTTCGCCCACATAACACCCATCCTCCGCGAGCTGCACTGGCTACCTGTTGATCTCCGGGTGCGCTTCAGGGTGCTGTTGACCACCTTTAAAGCCCTTCATGGTAGTGGATCTGAGTACTTGAGAGACCGCCTTCTGCCGATTACCTCCCTCCGACCGATAAGATCGCACAGACTGGGCCTCCTCCGAATTCCATCCGCCAGTCAATGTCGACTGGCGACTACACGGAGGAGAGCCTTTTCTGTTGCAGCTCCGACCCTGTGGAACGATCTCCCCGTCGAGATACGCACCCTCACCACCGTCCAGGCCTTCCGCGCAGCCCTCAAGACCTGGCTCTCCCAACAGGCCTGGGGATAAGTCCTTAATTTGCCCCACCCGAGTGTTGAATGTAGAATGCATGTTGTGTTTTTACTACTTTATTTTGTTTATATATTGTTTATTTTGTATTGTACCCCCTCCCCAATGATTGTAAGCCGCCCTGAGTCCCCTCAGGGAAAAGGGTGGCCTATAAATCTTAATAAAATACGAAAATAAAATAAAATACGAAAAATACAAAATGATAATAAATCAAATATTCTGTTTTTAATGTATTACAAATATATACATTACAAGATATTTCAAATTAAAACTAATGTCTCCAAGTCAGTTTCAATTCTTTTGACTTCATGAATATATTAATGTGGTTTTCTTACCAACAGTGCAAAAGTGATTTGCCATTACCACCTTCTGGAGTCTTTTCCCCACTTTCTAGTCCAGACTAAAGTTTAGGATTCTCCAATCCAATTACTGAAGAGATTCGGTCTTGCTTAATTTTCTGAGTACTCAAAATCAGTTCAGTACTTCAGTCCTGCTAAACATTTCTAGATAGGGTGAGGAATTCATATATAAGCAATAAATAAAAATAGGAGACAAGAGAGAAAAAACATTCATACAGTATATCACAGTTCTGAACAAAAGTCATTTCTGAACTGATGGCTTTCATTTAATAAACTGTAGCTCTTAAAATATTGTGTTTCCTTTGTGCTTGCAAATTCCATGCTGCAGTGTATTGTTTGGATACTATCCATTTACAAGTCTACAGTATTTTGTGTCTTCCAATAGCAAGTGATCTCTTTTTTATGGTGTCCTTTTAGCTGTTTGAGGGACGCGGTGGCTCAGTGGTTAAGACGCTGAGCTTGTCGATCAGAAAGGTCGACAGTTCAGTGGTTCAAATTCTTCCTAGTGCTGCGTAATGGAGTGAGCTCCCGTTACTTGTCCCAGCTTCTGCCAACCTAGCAGTTGGAAAACATGTAAAAATGCAAGTAGAAAAATAGGAACCATCTTTGGTGGGAAGGTAACAGCGTTCCGTGCTCCTTCAGCATTTAGTCATACCGGCCACATGACCACAGAGTGCTGGCTCTTCGGTTTTGAAACAGAGATGAGCACCGCCCCCTAGAGTTGGGAACCACTAGCACATATGTGTGAGGGAAACTTTTGCCTTTACCTTTTAGCTGTTTAAACTCTCACTTTATAGAACACCTATATGCTACTTGTTCAGGGTTACTCATATTTGTGGGCAGTCTTTAATGGACATCTCAGTATTCAGATGATCAGAACCAGTCTGAAATGTTTAAGAGGGATTTTAGTTCATGTTTCATATTTTTCAGGAAGAACAATATCCTCATTATTAGAAAATATTGAATACTAACATGATTTCAAATGAATGAATAATGTGTTTAAAGCTATTAATCCCTAATAGCGTATATGAAAGTTAGCTGCTATTCATTATTGGTATTAGTCATGATTTCCTATTATTTTTTTTAATTCAGCTGCTGCTCACTTAATGTGGTTTGAGAGACTGTATGTGTGGCTTCAGTGTTTTGAAAAGTACATCTTGTATCCTGCAATAATACTGAACTCCCTCACCAATGATGCTTTTCTAATCAGCAAAAACAAGAGGATAACCTCACAGTAAGTTGCATATTATATTTCAAAATGCATTATCTGTAGAATTGTAGCTCTCCTCATATCCCATCAACACTGATTGAAACTGGTGTTGGAAGAAGGGGAAGAACCAGTGTAACATTGTGCTCTACTCCGAGCCCCCTGAGTTGGTCCAGTAGGATATAATGAACAATGGTATCAAAAGCCATCGAGAGTTCAAGAATAAGAATGGGCACACCACTTCTGTCCTGCCAGAAGTCATCCACAAATGAGATCAGTCTTGTCTCAGTCCCATCCCAGGCCTGTAATATAACTGAAGGGAGTCTAGATAACCTGCTTCCTCCAGGGTCATCTGCAGTGCAACCAACTTCTCAACCTTTTTTTTTTAAGGAAAGATTGAAAGCAGGATGAAACCTCTCCATATAATTGGATCTAGCAAACCACTCACTCTCTCAAAGAATTTTCTACCTTTACAATCCTGCCTAAATGATGGACTGACTTGAAGTTCATTGATTCACCAGAAAGAAATTACAGATATGCTTACTGTAGATGCATTAGATGTAATGCTTAGATCAGTGGGTCCCAACATGGGGACCGCGCCCCATGGGGGGGCAATTTGATTTTTAATGGGGACAATTTGAACCTTGTTTAAACCAAGTTAATGGCCTTTTAGGCTTCCTTCGTGTGAGTAGAGTTCACTTTTTGAGTAAAGTAAGATTTATATGTCACGGGGGGGGGGGCTTGTCAGGATTTTAGAGATGCTTAGGTGGGGCATGGCCAAAAAAAGCACTCTGCAGACCTCTCAAAAATAGCCTGGGTTTTTTTGCGAAAAATGGGCCCATTTTTGTGAAAAAAAGGGGCATTACATAGCCTTTAGGAGGCTTATAGAGTGCTCCTGGGGGCTGAGGGGGTAAAAATGACCAAAGCCCATCCATTTTTTGCTCATTTTTACCCTCCCTAGCCCCCAGAAGCACTCTGGAAGTCTCCTAAAGGCTATGCATGGCGATTGTTGTGAAGGGGGAGGGGTTTCAGGAGGCCAAAACATCTGTATTCAGTGTATAAGATGCACCCAGATTTTCACCCTTTTTTTTTTTTGAGGGACAAAGGTGCATCATATACTCAGAAAAATACAATAGATACTAAACAAGTTCTAGAAATTGTGACTTATTGGACTTATCTAACTCTTCACAGTCCAACTTAGTTAGAAAACTATGAGAGAGGAACCTAAGGATTAACATATGGGGCTATGAAACTACAATAGACTTGGAAATTTACAAGCTGTGCAAGTTTGTTGTGACAATTTTTAACTCAACCAACTGCTGAAACCAAAGGTGACATCTCCCTTGGCACTTGGTGCTCAAATATACAGAACACCACTGTTTTATGGTCTCCTTGTGAGTAGCTGGCATTCAGACCACTCCTGGGTGATCTCCCATTCTGTCCTGTAGAGAATTTCTGAAGGACTGGTCTACTAGCTGCTGTTTTCTTCTTCTCAGCAGTTGTTGCCTCTGGTCATTTGTAAGATGTCTTCAGTCAGCCGTGACTCACACCAGAAGCATATCTGTTTTTGGCAAAAACACATCTAGGATCAAAGTCTTGTAAGAGCATGGACATATTATTCATGCAAAATATATTATCTTGTTTTAATTCTGTTTGTTGTTTTAATTTATCTGGGAAATACTGACACAGTTCTTACCAAGTTGTGTGAGCAGGAATCCCATCATATTTTTCTCTGAAGTAGTGTGCTTATGTCATATAAATTTAGCAAGAGGAATCTCCAAATGTGCTTGTGAATTAAGATAAGTGCCATCCTTTCATCTTTAAGCCTTTCCCTTCTTTTTTAGATTTTGCTTCTTTACACCTTGATATCACATGGCTATCTTTAAAGTTCTGCTTACCCATCATGTTCTGTTACCACTTTATTACAAAAGAGTAACATAAGCCTTACTCCTAATGTTATTGTGCACTAAATATTAGACAGTTGTTATATAATTTAAAATAAACAGTTAAAGCTTGCCTTCAGTTTAAAAACAAGACTATGTGCATTTTATACTAACAGACAGAAATAAGCATTCTGGGAGGAACATAGATTTTCTTTCTTTATTTTCTAATATTGTAATATTAACAGCACCAGATTTATAGATCGCCCTCATTTAGCAGCTGCCTTGTGTAGCAAACATTCACACACTTCAGTGATTAAAAAAGTAACTTTGCAACCAATTACGGGTCTGAAAAGCAAAAGAAAGCTGAAGTAAGATCATAAGCACAGCTGTGGCTTATGTGGCTGCTTTACTTAATGACTGAGATTGCTGTTCCCAAGTGTGGTCACTAAATAAGGGCTACCTGTATCACACTTAAGAGCAACAGCACAAATTCCCTAAATCAAGACAAGTGTTCTCAATTAGAAAAGCTTCCAAAAGTCATATTTTAGTGACTGGGATAGGCAAACACAGTTTTAAAGGATAAATAAATCAAATGGAATTAAGTGTTTTTTATCAGAGCAATCTGGTCTACCCAAATATGGGACCGAGCTTCCATTTTCGCCTTTCAGCCTCAATCCAGGAGCCTTTGCAGGCAGTCGCTTTTGGGACAAACTATTTATATTTATATTTACCGACAAAGAAATAAAGGGAGACTAATATCGATCTATTTCAGCTATTTAGCTCTAATCAGCTAGCCATACCCTTCTGGGATTTGAACCTGAGCTGCTTGCATACTAAGTGGATATATTAACCTCTGTCATTGGTACAGCCAACAAAGCAAGGAGAACCTGTGGCTTAGAAGTTAATACATCTACCGAATATGCAAGTAGCCCAGGTTCAAATCTCAGAAGGGTATGGCTAGCTGACAAAAACTAAATAGATCTATACTATTCTCCTTTTAATTCTATAAATTTAACACAAACCAAATGGAAGCAGGCCTAATGTCTATAATGCATCTATTTTAATTTATTTTAATTTTCTTTTACTTCGCAGCTGTGATATCTTTCTAATTACAATTGCGGGAATGAAGCTACTGCGGTGTTCATTTTGCAATCCCATTCACCAGTTTGTTACATTAAGCTTCACGTTCATCTTCTTCAAGTTTGATTACAAAGGTTTCTCCGACAACTTCTTATTCAATTTCTTCATTATGTCAATTGTATTTAATAAGGTAAGTGATGACTTTCAAAATGTCATTGTCCTTTCAAACGTAAATGTTTTGTTTGTTTGTTTGTTTGTTTGTTTGTTTGTTTCACTTGTATGCCACCCTATTCCTGAGGGACTCAGGGCGGCTAACAAACCAAAATGAGGGGGGGAATATAAACAACAAACGAGAAAAAACGAGACAAAAGACAAGTTAAAAGATAAACAACAGTCGCAACAAATTCGAGTGGGGCTGGGAACTCATCAGCCCCAGGCCTGCCGAAATAGCCAGGTTTTAATAGCTTTGCGGAAAGCCTAAAGGATGGTGAGGGTCCGGATCTCCATGGGGAGATCGTTCCAAAGGGCCGGGGCAGCCACAGAGAAGGCCCTCCCCTGAGTGGTCGACAGTCGACATTGGCTAGCGGATGGTATTCGGAGGAGGCCCAATCTGTGGGATCTAATTGGTCATAGGGAGGTAATTGGCAGGAGGCGGTCTCTCAAGTACCCAGGTCCAATACCATGTAGGGTTTTAAAAGTAACAACTAGCACCTTGAAGCACGTCCAGAGCCCAACAGGCAACCAGTGCAGCTTGCGGAGGATAGGTGTAACGTGGGTGTACCGAGGCGCACCCACAATCGCTCGCACGGCTGCATTCTGGATAAGCTGAAGTCTCCGGACGCTCTTCAAGGGCTGCCCCATGTAGAGCGCATTACAGTAGTCCAGTCTTGAGGTCACAAGGGCGTGAGTGACTGTTCTGAGGGCCTCCCGGTTCAGGTAGGGATGCAATTGGTGTACCAGGTGAACCTGGGCAAATGTCCCCCTGGTCACAGCCGACAGATGGTGTTCTAGAGTCAGCTGTGGGTCCAGGAGGACTCCCAAATTGCGAACCCTGTCTGAGGGCCGTATAATTTCACCCCCCAGCCTGAGAGATGGAATACAAGGCCAATCTTTGGGAGGGAGAAACACAAGCCACTCGGTCTTGTCGGGATTGAATGCAAGCTTGTTCACACCCATCCAGACCCTGACAGCCTCCAGGCACTGGTACATCACTTCAACCGCTTCACTGAGTTGGCACGGGGCGGACAGATACAGCTGAGTATCGTCTGCATATTGGTGGTATTTTATCCCGTGCCGTCGTATGATCTCACCCAGCGGCTTCATGTAGATATTAAATAGGAGGGGGGACAGGACCGAACCCTGCGGCACCCCATAGTTGAGGGGCCTAGGGGTCGATCTCTGCCCTCTGACCAACACCGACTGCGACCTGTCCGAGAGGTAGGAGGAGAACCACCGAAGGACGGTGCCTCCCACTCACACCTCCCGTAACCGCCGCAGAAGGATACCATGGTCGATGGTATCTAAGGCCACTGAGAGGTCAAAGAGCACTAGGATAGAGGCGTGGCCCCTATCCCTGGCTCTCCAGAGATCATCGATCAGTGCGACCAAAGCAGTTTCCATGCTGTAGCCAGGCCTGAATCCTGACTGAAAGGAATCCAGATAATCGGTTTCATCCAAGGACCGCCGGAGTTGAAAGGCCACCACTTTCTCAACAACCTTCCCAACAAAGGGGAGGTTGGAAACTGGACGATAGTTATTTAAGATGGCTGGATCTAAGGATGGCTTCTTCAGGAGGGGTCTCACCACCGCCGCCTTTAGGAGGGGCGGAAAGAATCCCTCCCGAAGAGAGGTAGCGACTATCGCCTGGATCCAGCCGCGTGTCACCTCCCTGCTGTTCGCGACCAGCCAGGAGGGGCACGGGTCTAGTACGTCTTGGGTTGACTTAATCTTTTTTTTTCTTTCCAAACAAACAAAATGCTGAATTGTTGCAATGCTGTTTATGGTAGTATTATCTAAGTTTTGATCTCATATTTATATTTAAATAGAAATTAAACTAAACTAAACCCTGCTGATAAAAATCAAACAGAAGTATCCTACTGTATCCTACCAGAACTTAAGAAAGAAATTATTTTAATGTGAAATGTCTTTGAAATGTCTTGTTGACTTCTGTGTTGACACAATGCTGTCAAAACTCACAACAGTCGAGCAGCTTTGAAAAGGGGAATTATTAATAAATTGGAACCCAGCTTGCTGAGTCACACATGAAGGAGCTGCCTACTTGAATATTTATTTAACTTTTAGATACTTCTGGGCTTTTTTAAAAAAAATCAAAAGGCTCCTCTGGGAAATTATTCAAATATATAATCAGCTTTAACATAAATTATTAATTTTTCATTCCTTGTGACCGGTTTCACCTTCACTTCCTTGGTTTTCAGCTCATTAGGCTTTGTTAGGCATATTACAAAGGGCATTTGCTGGAGCACAGAAAGATGAGTGAAACACCCTCCCCAAAACATGTATGTATCATGCACAGTTACTTCAAAGCTGTCTGCAAGGAATATAAATCCTTCCATTCCCCACTATCCTGTCAGCGCTGAAGAAGCTTCTTGGATGAGAAGTGAAACGTTTTCAAAAGAAAAAGTAAGGAAGTGCCTCATGAAAAAGCACCTTTGGGACAGCTACTTCAAGGGCACTCTTCAGTTGTCCCTTGTGCACACGTAGATGAAAATAACGCTGTGCAATGTGCATACATAGATAATTGATTCTGCGTGGCAAGAATAGAGGAGAAGGAAGAGCTATTTAATGCACTGTATTGACAGAAGATAAATGCTTTAAATTCAAAGTAGAAGACATGGCTTGAAATGTACGGCAACCTTAATTCAGCCCAAAACAGCTGGCTCATGCAGCTTCTGCTTTAATGAATCATAGTCAAATGCTGCATTTGGTCATCCTTATCAGGGGTGGGTTCTGGCAGGCACTACTGCTGGTTCGCTCGTGTGCGTGCTATGTGTGCATGCGTAGTACAATTAAAATTATTCTGTGCATGCGCAGAACTGAAAAACAAGATGGTAGCACCTATGGCGCTGCCCGGAGAACTGGTTCGAGGGTGTGGCAGGCCTGAGTCATTGCCCGTTCCAGCGACCCAGACCGCCAAACCACTACCGGTTTAGCCAAACCAATTTGAACCGGTAAGAACCCATCACTGATCCATGTGTAATTAAGCAGTTCTTCAGAATTGAATCACTGCAGAGCTCTACTTTGTTCCTTTAAATCTCTCCTCACAAAACTTAGTTTGCCATCCTCTAATCACCTTATCCAAATGCTGAACACAATACAAAAAGTAGAGTCAGACCTGTGGTTTAAAAAAATATTCTTCTTATGATGCGGTTTAAATGGCCTTTTTTTTGGCAACCATGTCATACTACTGAACGATCCTTGATTCTTTCCATACATGATTTTACCAAACCATCTGCCACCATATCACTCTGCTTGTGATTTCTTCTACCTAAGTGAAGAACTTTGCCTTTTTCAATATTAACTTTTTCTCATATTTTGTTTTTACTGACTAGAATATTAGCTGACTCACTTTCTTCTGTATCAACTGCAACTTGGATAAGTGTTTATCCACCTTTTCATCCAAGTCATTATTTTTAGCAAATATAAATATACATTTATCATACCCCAGTTCCCTCTCTGCCCTGTATCTTTTGAACAAGTTCTTTCCTTCAGTTTTTCTGTCCCAGTCATGAGAATCATCTGATCAGTATAAATAATATCTAATCACACTTGCCTTTTCCTTGAAATAGAATTCAAATTCACTTTATTCCCATTCACCGAGCATTAGTTCACAGATAGAAAGCCATGGATTTTATGAGCCAATGTTTTTTTCTGTTTTTTCATTCATTTATATAATAGGCCATTGAACATTTCCTTGGCTTAATTCAGCCTGCTTCCTCACCTCCAGTGCCAGAAACAAATAGTTTTCCTCCTATTATGGCTTTCTTCCACTTGGTCTAGAAACTAGCATACAAACTCATGTGACTATTTCCAATCTCCATCTTGCTTACATTTTTCAATGGCTCATGCTCTTTGTCCTTGATGCCTTCCCAAGTGATATGCTTCCTTTCATATCTGCAAGCTACAGTATCTCTATTTTTGTTTGTCTAAAGACAAGATTTTCTTTGTTCCTTTGTTTATGCATGCATGCATCCCAGTCAGGATGGAGAGAGAAGAAGCTATTATACAAATCAAAGGCAAGCTTCCCCCACCCCTTTCCTTTCCCCACATTTCAGCCTTGGATTTTGCTCTTGTTAACTTTCCTGCCTATCTCTTCAGACATCTGGGATATGGATATTGGATGAAACCTTTGTGGGGTACAAGCTGGAATGAATGTCTGAGGAATATGGCTTGCTATTCCTTGTCTGAGTAAATGGCAGTTTGCTAATTCACTATAACTTTACATTGTAAAATCTGTATCTGCTGCTCTTACTTCGAGATAGATGACTACAAATTCAGATATTGAAGTCCTCTTGATCAAAATCACTATATTTCAGGCAGACATTATTTCTTCAATATATTTAGAAACCACCCGTCTCCCTCATAGAGGAATTCTGGGGAGTGAGTATCTTGAAAGGCCCAGTAATCGAATAATCTCTCATGTGACACCATTTTTGTAGGTAGTTGTTCATTTGGAGTGTTTTTCCCTTTCCATCCTCTTTCCACGGTGGGTCACCTCTCTGAACCCTTAGAATGGATAATACCATTACATGAAGCCACCCTTCAAACACCCTTCAGTTTTCCTAAAGTTTTAAAATCCATGATATTAATAGTTGTAGCTATTCTTGGTAGTATCATTTGTCCTCCTGTACATAAGCAAGAAGGGATGATTGTGATACTTTTATGGCAGAAAAGAGATTGTTGTGAAAATGGCAATTGTTTGCTGGTCTTAGTGATTTGGAATATATGAATTTTATTAATTTAAGGAAAAAGAAAGTATTGTTGAAAAACAACTTCTGCAAAACTGCCAAGAGGTTGACCAGGAATAGCTGAGTGAATGCATGAGTAAAATCAAGGTAGCATCAATCAAACTATTTTTTTTCATGCAGAAGGATGCTGGAACAAAGAATGCAAATCAGAAAGTTGTTGACTGACTATGCAAATTGACACATTTTATAGGATTCCAGTTCATCAAGGGGATCAGTTTCCAAGGTTCCCACAATGTCATGAGCTAGCCTTTCAAAAAGGCCATTTGGAAGAATCCATTTTTTATTAAAGAATCTGCATTTCTGTATTTATAGATCTATATATTCTCTATATATTTACCGTATTTTTCAGAGTATAAGACGCACCAGAATATAAGATGCACCAAGGTTTTGAAGAGGCAAATTAAAAAAAGAGTAGGTAGGTAGATAGAGGGATAGAGAAGGAGAGAAAGAGAGAGTCACCAACTGGCTTTCTTTCTTAAGGTGGAACTAGAACTCACAGTCTCCTGGTTTCAAGACTTGTGCCCTAACCACTAGACCAGTGATCCCCAACCCCCGGTCCGCGGACCGGTGCCGGGCCGTGGAGTACCTGGCACCGGGCCGCGCAGCGGCCGGGGGCCATGATCGCTGCCGCGCAAAGGCTCCTGGGCCGTGCGCAAAAGCTCCTGGGCCGTGCGCAAAGGCTCCAGGGAAGAGAGCCCAGCGCTGGTACGCACGTGATATATAAACAATCAATGTGTCATCCCGAACAACGCCCCTCCCACCCCTGCGCGCGCTCAGCGGGCCATGGTAAAATTATCAAAGGCTGACTGGTCCGCGGCGATAAAAAGGTTGGGGACCACTGCACTAGACCAAAAAGCATCAGATTATGAACTATTACAATTTCCCAACTCAGTCACAATTCTTCTTAAATTACAGGAAGTTTATTTTTCCCTGCTATACTTTTGAAACTGGACTTAATCTTATAAAAGTGACTGTCAAGACATTAGTTTTCACTGAAGATGTGAGATTTTCTTCAACAGCAATGCTAAAGTGTTTTCAATCCATATCATCATGTCAAAAACAAATACTGCATCACATCAAGGCAGTGGTTGGAGGTACATATCAAGTTTCTTTGTTGCTCTTCAAAAACCTCACCATAAAATCATTTTAGATAGTTGATTAGCCGATTATTTTCCTGATGCTATAATAATAATAAGATAAAGGTTCCCTCTCAATGTGCTAGTCATTCCCAACTCTAGGGGGCAGTGCTAATCTCCGTTTCAAAGCCAAAGAGCCAGTGCTGTCCGAAGATGTCTCTGTGATCATGTAGCCGGCATGACTAAATTCTGAAGGCACATGAAATGCTATTACCTTCCCACCAAAAGTGGTCCCTATTTTTCTACTTGCATTTTTTACGTGCTTTCGAACTGCTAGATTGGCAGAAGCTGGGACAAGTAACGGGAGCTCACTCCATTACATGGCGCTAGGTGTTCAAACTGCCGAACTTCCATCCTTTCTGATTGACAAGCTCAGTATCTTAGCCACTGAGCCACCGTGTCCCTATTAGTAATAGTAGTTGCAGTATAATAATAGACTGATCATTGTAGTAATTTTATCTCTTTTCAGAGTTGATCCAAGATAATTATTGCCTGAGACAAAGCAGCAAATCATACACAAACATATGGACACAAAACTACATCGCTCTAAAGGCCAGTCAAGCTTTTATGATACCAGAAATAGAAAACTCCCACAAGAGTCTATTATCCGCAATATAAAAGTTCAATCATCAGTTATTCAGCCAACAATTTGTTGCTGTTTCATGTCACTGAAAATCAATTGCCCAAAATAACAGTCTCATGCTAGCTAATCAGAAATCCAGTTGGTTCCTTTTGCCTTAATTAGTGCAGTAAGTAAGTAAATCTTTATTACAGTCAAAGACCAGAAATACACATTAGTTTTTACAATATGTTACTAAATAATTAAATAATTTATATAATTAAAAAGTATTAATGTTAAAAGTGGAAAATAACATACATGTTCTCAGATTGTTCGGGTCATTCCCTGGTTTACCTGGGTGCAACACTGTTAAGTATAGGAGTAAATACAATGGTCCAAAGATTGTTAGAGATATGTCCAGATAATTGGTACAAGATGATAACTATACTTCTGTGGCCAATTTTTTTCTTATGGACATTGCAGCAGCACAGAACTTTGCCACTGCATACGTGGTAACCGGGTTAGTGTCCTGAAGGAGAAAGCCTAGATAAAAATTGTTTGCCCTCCCTGGCAATCTCTCTAATAAGGGGAGAGTATGTGCAGACCTACAAGCTCTGTATAGCTCACAGTGTAATAGAACATATGAATTATCTTCTACTTCTCCTTTACCACATATACAAACCCGTTCTGCTATGGGTGTTCTCTTATACCTGCCCTGGAGGAGTGCTGAAGAAAGAATGTTAAATCTGGTTCTGAAGAAAGCTATTCTTTGTTTTGGGAAGATCAGATCATTTAGATATATTGCTGATTCCCACACACTCTTTTTGATTCTGTCCCTACTGTGGAGAGGCAACCTATTTAGTTCTTACTTGCATATTAATTATGTGAATTATTAAATAACTTGCATTATTATTATGTGCAATCCAGGGAGCTCAAACAGTGTGAATCAATTTAATTGCTTGGGGTTTTTATTGGCTACACCACTTTTCTCTCTTTGACCTGCCCTGTTACTGATTGCTGATACTTATTTTCCCTTGCAAAACCACTCAACAGATTCTGAAATCATTTTCCCTCTAGCATATATGGATTTTTCAAAATAAAGGAGACCAAATCACTCAGAGATATTGCCCTACATAATGTAGACGATAACCTCCCTTTTATAAACCCTCTCAGTTTGCCTTTTTTGCAGTTGTATAATATTTGCACTCCAAAGGTCTGAATATAGGTTATTTTTTCAACAATTTAATTCCCCATTTATGTGGTTGTCTAATATACCATTCCACAGACCATACTGTGCACCTGTTTCATATGGTTTTGGTGATGGAAAAAGGTAATATATCATTTAAAAAAATGGTTTTGGGTCATCAAGGCTTATTGTACCAAATAGCAAGTCAATGCTCCTGGTTGCAGAAATATGCTGTTCTTTGTTTTGTCAGTAATCAGATAAAATACTATTTTTTACTTCAACATCTTTGTTGAACAGATATTCTCTAGCTTAGTCTGAAATGCAAGACATGCTTGGCTTAGTCTGTGTGTTTTGGCAAGTGAATGCTTGGTTCTGACTGTCAGTTAGGTGAAAGACTGTCAGAATATTTTATGAAAAAAATGTTTCAGGATGAACCTGCCAACATAATCTGCTCAGCTGCACAAGCTACCTGCTGGGACTTCTTCAGACATAACCACCGATTATAATGAAATATCTCAAGAAGAGTCTTTGATTTAGTTTCTCTAGTCTTTTTCATTGCCTTCCAGACTGTATTGGGAGATTTCTTAAATTCCCTAGAGTAGTTTTGGTGAGGTACAAAGGGAAATTATGTTACATGCTGAAGAGAATTTTCCCCCCTGTAATTATGGTATCACCTAATTCTCAACTTCTTGCCACAATTTCTTGCATCCATTACCTATTGGCGAATGGATCTGGAAATATTTTCCTCACATTACTTGAGTTAAGGGTTTCCCTAATACTGAGTGCTGCAGTGGACTAGTTGCAGCTTCTCAATGCTCCTCAGGGGTCACCCCACATAGAGTGCATTGCAGTAGTCCAGCCGGGAGGCAACTAAGACACGAGTGACTGTGAACAGGTTTAGCAGCTAAGTGAGGACTTAAACACTGACCTCCATGCCCCACAAAGGGTAAAAATGGGCCTGATTCTTTAGAGTTTAAGTTCAAAGCATCCATCTCATCCCTTATTAAAAACCCAAAATCTTTAAAAATGTAAAAATTTAAGCCAGTAGTGCCCTTCCCAGAGGTTCTCTGGAAATCCCCAAAGAGATGCTGATGTGTCTACTGGTCTTCTGTGGGCTATCCACTTCTACTTTTAGAACTACTTCTTGCTCTAGTTTTCAAGAATAAAGAAAGAAGTAACAGAAGACAAAGCAATACCCATAGTGACTTGGGATGTTTATGAATTAGAATTATAAAAACAAGCTATAATGCAAAGAGGAATCTTCAGTGTCAGCTATTTGCTAATCCCCCAGCTCTGCCAATTTTCTCTATAAAGATGCAGAAAGACCACTGAGCGTGTTCATGAGTAATGCACATTAGGGAGGTAAATTGAAATTATACTGCACTGCACATTGACAAATAGTTTCTCTATTTGGCTATGCTTTCTTTTAATGACTCAAACTCAGTCGTAGGATCAGAATGACATCCAATAGTTATGTAGTTACCAGTTCTGTGAAGCTTGGAGTTATGAATTCTGCATTAAAAAGAAACCTCAAATTGTGGTGACACAGAAATGTTGTATAGATAGGTGTTCTGTAAATTGAGCAGGCTCACATAATGTTAACTAATATTCAAGATTCATATAATTTGTCTAGCTGCAAATTTTGTTGAAAAGGTCTGGCTAAGGCTATAATTCCTTTTCTCTTCCTCCTTTGGTGAAAAGGAATTGTGAATAAAATTAGATTTACGGAAGGAAAGAGAATAGATGCTATTTTTCATTTGTAGAAATGCTTTTTGGCATTTAGTGCATTTTGTCTTGATTAATAGCCCTACTTTCTCAGGCCACTATCATGGTTCTCTTTGTGTATATGTAAATGTGTGTGTGTGTGTGTGTGTGTGTGTGTGTGTAAGTGTTTTTATGCTACTGGTAGTCCTTGACATGATAAAATTGAGATCAGAATATCTTTTGCTAAGGAAGGTGGTTGTTAAGTGAGCTGCACCCAATTTTGCAACCTTCTTTATCACAATAGTTAATCAAATCACTGCAGTTAAGTGACTCACACAATTGTTAAGTAAATCCGGCGTCCCCCATTGACTTTGCTTGCTGAAGCAGGCTGGGAAAGTTGCAAATGGCGATCATACGACCCCGGGATGCTACAACTAAATATACTGCAAATATACTGTATGTCAGTTGCTAAGCACTCAAATTTTGATCATGGTACTGTGGGGACACTGCGTTGGTTGCAGGGGTGGGATTCAGCTGGTTTGGACTGGTTCAGGTGAAGTGGTAGTTCTGGTGAGCAGTTGGCCCCACCCACCTGCCCCTGCCCTTTCCTGTCCCATATTTCCCTGGTTTTTTAGCTCAGCTGATTCGTGCGGCACAGCAGATTGCTGCGCATCAGCTGTTTTACTCACCAGTGCTGACATAGAAGGTAAGTTTTTAAGCTTAAAATGGACGGTTTTTGAACTCTATGCGCATGTGCACGCTCACCAAACCGGTTGTTAAATTGGTTGCATCCCACCATGGTTGGTTGTAAGTGCAAGAACTGATTGTAAATCACTTTTTCCAGTGGCATTGTAAGTTTAAGCGGTCATTAAATGAACGGTTGTAACTCAAGGACTTCAATCAATATCAGATCTTAGGGAAAGTTTATTATAAAGCAGGAGTGATGCAGCCCAACCTTATTTCTTTTCCTAACAATGAATTTCATTTTAGGACAACGAGGCATGGAATGTGCTAATAAAATGGAGTTGAACATCCTTATGCATTTTTTTGAGCCAAAATTGATCACGGCTTACGCTCTCACCCCACCCAATTTGGGATTGTATGAGTTACCGAAGATAACTTCTTAAAATAGAAAGTCCTGTGTTTTTTTAAAATGAGATAATGTGAAGCATTCTGTTTTTTATAACAGACACATTTCATGGGATTATTCTGACTTGTCTTCAGATTATAAAAAGAAATCCATTTTGATGATTGCATTTAATGTTAACATCCAAGTATAACTGTGTAGGAAGAATCTTTGTACACTTGTAGTAAATAGAGAAACCCAAGTGCTTAGTGGTGTTTTGGTTTTTTTAAATAGACTTTATGGATGCTATCATCATTTTTTTCTCTTTCATTTTCAGCTGTGGGATCTACTACAGAAATTACAGTTCATAATGACTTATATTGCTCCTTGGCAAATTGCCTGGGGCTCTTCTTTCCATGTGTTTGCTCAGCTCTTTGCAATACCTCATATCCTTTTAAGAAAGCTCTTCGGTGTTTTGTTCTGTATTCAGCCTGAGGCCTGTGAGTAATTTATACAGACCACCATTGTTTTGTTTTGTTTTGTTCTTTTTTTTAAGTGCATCATTCCAAGAAGATTAGCTAAGTACAATACTTGGGAAAATGACATCTATGTTATTGAATAGATAAAAGTAAGGTAAGATAGGAAATGAGAAATGTGTTTCATTATTAGTTGTGCAATTGTATATGTAATTAAAAAAGGATAGTAGGTCTCTGATACTTTCACATTGTATAAACAATTTTCTGCCAAGTTGAGAAAAATCTTTTCCCCCTTTTAAGGTTTCATATTTACATACTAGATGAAATACTTTCTAAATGATAGGGAAAATGCATTTTAAAGGTTACAGTACTCTGGCAGATTACATTGTATTTATTTTTTCTTTATTGGGAATTTGCAAGCCTTTTTTCCTTTCATTTCAGGTGAACATTTGTATGGGTTGAATCTTTGAATATGTGTGCATTTAAAAGCACTATTTTTAAGAAAAACCTGAGATAGCAGTATTAACCTCAAGGATAAATATTCAACTTATTAGAGGCAGAGAAACCTGTAACATTTACATTAGTTGCTCATTTCACTATTTGGTATGGACTTCTCCGAGAGTTTTGCTGCCTTCCACTAATCTTTTCCATTTGTTTCCTGTGCCTTTCCCCCCTCCTACACTTAATGATGACTTTCTGTCCCAAATTACCATGAATTATGACTTCATTGTGTTGTAGCTTCAATATTTTCATTACATCAAATTCTAAATAATCAGGGTTCTTCTTTAGTTCTTACGCATTACTTTGTTGCATCTATCTTGGGAAGGAAACTAAGTAAATCAGGAGGCACCTAAAGGACATTGTAAAATCCAGTGAATTTACTATTTATGCTACCTTAACTTGAAGTTTTCAGACTCTGCAATGCTTTTCTGTCAGACTCTGGCCACTGCAATCTTTTCTACCCCCTTGAGTCCATTTCTAGGGAGTGTCATTTTTCTCACATCATACGCCAGACCAGTCAAGTTCTGGGAAAGAAATTACAAGTAAGATAAAAAGTATTATAAATGTATTCTCTTTTTTATTCAAAATGTGGGGTTTAAACGAAATGTAGTTCAAAATATCCTAGAGCTTTCTCTAGACTATGGGGATTACTTTACTCCTTTTGTGATTGTTCGTGATACCTTTCACTAATGGTTTTTGATGGCATGTTAGCCATTTTTTTAAAAAAAAATTGTATATTTAAACAGCCCAAAATGGGGGGGGGGGCTTGAAGGCCTCCTGCACCAACCTGGAAGCAAAAACGTACTTCTGACTACAACCACTTTATCAACTTTGCCATCTACAAAAGCATTCCCATGCTGTTCTTTGGTCTACAGTCAGATGTATTATCCATCTTCCTTCTTTACTCATAGTGTTACCATCCTGTGTCGATTAAAACTTTTTGCCTTCCTCCATTCTCAGTGTCAGAGTTCCATAATCTTCTATATTTTATATATAACAGAATTTCAGAGTTGCAAAACACTGAAGTCGGAAGAAATGTGAGAAGATGCCCTAGGAGCATAATTTGAGAAGCCACATTCATTTTAAGTACATTTCATATGCAACAACATTCATAATTCATATCCTACATAGTGTACCTAAATGCTTCAGTAGCCTTTCTAATATATTGTAGCTAGGATCCATAACCACAAAGATATGTCCATTTGCCAAACATTCCTTGTCACTGTTTGTCCACTGTCGGAAACCATAGTGTACTTTCAATGAAATCGCAGAACTGTGATCAAAATAATAATGTCAAATGAGCTTTAAAAATTTTTTTTGTTTCCCTTAGGTTCATGATATGATTAAAAAAATAATAGCTAACAATATATTAAAAAGCTGCCCAGTGTGGTTTTGATACAAGAGGGGTAGCAAATAAATTTAATAAATAAAATAGTTGTGCAAGATTCATGAAATAAATGAATTATTATTATTTATTAAATTTATATGCCGCCCAACTCCTAGTGACCCTAGACAGTTTAGAAATTGTTAAAAACATTAAAAACAAGAAAGCAATGCAAAACACAAAAAGGAACAAAAGAGGCAGAGATAACAAAACCAGATGGGAACAAAGAAAAGGAAGAAAAAGTGGGAACTTCAATCATGCTTGCCAAAGGCCTGGGCAAAGAGCCAGGTCTGTTGGGCCATTTGAAACACTAGTTGTGGTTTTGCACACATATTACTATTTTTTAACTGGCTACAGTGTTTACTTCAATAATTTACTGTATAAATTCATAACATGTTTTGGTCCCATTAAACAAGATTTTTTTTTTAAAAAAAACAATCTTAACAAATATTGATGCAAAAACTCATTGTGACGAAGTGTCATTTTAGAAGAGACATTCCTTCCCCTGCCTCACATTTTGACAGATGCTTCCATCCTCTAAAGCCAGAGAGAATGCTTTCTGCGTGCAGATGGAATTGATTAATCAATCCAAATTCATACAATTAATTTCGATTTCTTTAATTGGCTGACAGCCTTCACTTCAAAGCATTTGTTCAAAAGTCGTTCCTGGTGGAATACATGCCTTTCCTGTAATGATTTCAATGGTGCATATGCACATGTAGTCCCAATGTTAATCATAGTTTACAAGAATAATTTACCCATTTTGAATTGCTGTCTGCTCCAATTTAAAGAATTATCACCCGTGTGGTGGAGACCAACCTGATAAAGGAAGGAAAGAATCAAATCTAGTTAGGACCATGATATATCTAATCTCCAGCGCCTTTTCTCTCTGTATCATCTTTACTCTTAAGGAGCTGCAGGCACTCTGATTTCCTCAAATACTGAAAACTGAAATAGAAACAGGAAAATATTTTTCTGCATTGTTTGTCCCTGAGGAGCAATGCGGTAGGAACAATAACAAAAGTTTGGCTTACATAGTTTTAGGCAATGGAGTTATCCTTATGTGTGCGAATATCAAAGGAACTTTAAAGAAAGAACTTGTATGTTTGGATAGGGTAAAAAAGAGTTTCATGTTCTAGTTTTAAATCTGACTTACTTTGCAAGCCTAAAATCAGCTTTTAAATTCTGTATGGTGAACTCATTCCTCAGGTGCTGATCTTGGTGTAACTAAAACAACACAGTTCATGCATGAGAGAAAATGAAAAACAAAATTGATGTAACCATTGTTGATGTAGAAAAGCACAACCGTGGTCATTGCCTTTGGAATGATGACAGGCTGTGTAAATGTAAGATTACACTAGTGCAAAAATGTAAGGTTAAAGGGAAGTAGAATGCAGTTTATTGAAAGAAGATATGGCTGAGGTCTCCACAGTCAGCATGTTTGGAACCCTGCCCTGAATATTAAAGTTTACTATTAGTAAACTTTCAACCATTGTGTGTGAACTCTCAACATTACATGGTAAATATTATCCATGATGTCTAAATCCCTAATCGGGTGCATACCAATTTTGATGGAATTATTATTTCAGATTTCCCAATGATTGACTGACTGATAACTGATTCTTGATTTGTAGGGTCAAAATATCTACATCCATTGAGTGTAGCATAAATTAAATAGTAAAAGAAAGCACTTAGGCCCTTAATCTCTCTTAAAATAATAGTAATTTTGTGTGTTTATTGAATACCACATTTAATGGTTGGAACCCCAGAGTCGACGTATTTTCACAATCAAAACTGGAAGTATCTCAAGTAGCTTTGCACTACACTAGAGCAGGGATGTCAAACTCAAGGCCCACAGGCCGAATCCAGCCCAGGGGTGCTTAGATCTGGCCCATAGAGCCACTCTGGATACAGAGAAGAAGTGGCCCATGGTGTATCTACCAGTGAAAAACGGAGCTTGGGAGGGCTGCATGCAGCCTTTTTGAGCTCCATTTTCGGCTGCAACGGCTTCCTGCAACCCTCTGCCAGCAAAAACAGAGCTCTGTTTTCACTGGCAGAGGGCTTGGGACACCACTGGCACCCCCAACAAAAGGGTTTTGACGTTAAAGAAAAACTGAAGCAGACAAGGAGTTGCGGCTTCAGATATAATTAGTCTTGAGGTATTAAGCAATTTTGATTTGTTGTTGTTTTTGTCTGATATTACTTCCCTTCATCTTATTAGTTTTTCCAACCTGGAACCATAACTGTGCTGCATGCTTTTAACCACTTTTGTGGAGGCAGTCAGTGGGAAAAACAGTTCAGAAGGAAAACTTAGTTTTTTTAAGGCTGCCATGTTTGTTGTTAAACAGAGATGGACATTCTTTTTTCAGTCCAAGGACTCTCTCTTCTTCTGTACTATTTTGAAGGGATTGTCAGAGGAGCACACTGGTGAAATGATGACATCACCAAAGTTAGCAAAATTGATAATACAAGACCATTGGGGGGTGGTGATTAGGAATGTGCTTCATTTTGCCCCTTGAATACTCCCCCCACAAGAAAAAATGGCCTAAACTTCAAGAGACCTGCAATGGATGCCGTAAGCTTTCTGCAAAGTTTAAAAACCAATTTTAAGCTTAACCTTACCTTAGAACAAAAAGTGGAAGTCTCATATGGAGCCTCATGATGTCCATTAGTTGTCCACTCTGATCTGAAATGTAGACTGGATATGGATCTCTCAGATCACAGAATAGTTGGCTCCTAAAAAAAAAACCTCTCGAGCTTTCCGGAAATGCTGTAAACGTTTGGCAATGTTTTAAAAGTTTTTCATAAATCAGAAATAGAGCATTGAATTATTGTTATTTAGGTCTCTGTCAAGTATATATGGGCAGGTCAGTGCAGTAAAGATGCTTGCTGAGACATAAACTGTTTGAACCCGTTGATCAATCACATTATCTAGATGGTATGTGTTAGCCCTTTGCCATGAATATGAATGCTACATTTATTGTAAGGCTACAGTGACAGAATCTTGCATATTTGATAGTATTTCTTCCTTCCTTTATCTTTACTTTCCATAAAACTAGGGGGGGTACCTTCTGAGATGGCTTCACACACCTCTTCTGTTTCTGTACAGCTCTTCCTCCTATCTTCTAAGTTCATTCCCTGATACTATTACAGTATCAAACAATTCCCAAATAATCTTTATATCAAAAAGTAAGAAA